>NC_092233.1:44886329-45173829 GCF_036320965.1 Panulirus ornatus
TCCCCTTCATTGCCATATATGTATGGACTTATCAAAACACATAAACAGAATTTTCTTGCAAGACCTATAGTGAGTTCAGTAGACTCCATCACATATAAATTGTCAAAATGGTTAGTTTCTTTATTAAGCCCTTTAGTGGGTAAGGTATCAAATTCTAATATCATGAACAATGTAGATTTAGTCAACAAGCTTAACAATATCAATGTTGATTTTGATTTCAAACTAGTTAGCTTTGATGTTTCCTCACTTTTCACAAAAGTTCCAGTTGATGACCTTTTAGAATATTTATTTGATGTCTTGGATGATATTCATTTACCTGTTTCAAAGTCTAATTTCATTGAACTGATAAAGTAATGTATAAAAGACTGTGTATCGTAATTTAATGGAGATTTTTATGCTCAAAAATTTGGTATGGCAATGGGTAACCCTCTTTCACCTGTACTAAGTAATCTTTATATGGAATTTTTTGAAACAAAATTACTAAAGGATATCTTACCTTCTAATGCAATTTGGTTTAGGTATGTAGATGATGTTCTTTGTGTTTGGCCAACAAATGAAAATTTACTAATATTTCTCCCCTTACTTAATAATTTAGAACCTTCCATCAAATTTACTGTAGAAAATGAAAATAATGGTATGTTACCATTTTTAGATTGTATGATCCATAGGCAAGGAAACAAGTTTAAGTTTAGCATATACAGAAAACCCACCAATGTATGCTCATATATCCATTATTACTCATCTCAACATGACAGAGTTAAATCATCATCCTTTCAATCTATGTTCCTTAGGGCATTACGTATTTGCAGTCCAGAGTTTATTGATGATGAGTTTGAGAAGATATATTCTATTGGATCTAAGTACCCTAGATCTTTCATTGATAAATCCCTTAAGTTAGCAAAGAAATCATTTTATAGAGTTGAGCCCAAACCTCCCATTGACACCAAGAATCTTTTAGTTCTCCCTTTTAATAATAATTTTACTTTGCTTCCCATGTTGCTTAAATCCTTTATTGTTAATGTTGCCTTCAGCAACAATAATACTATAAAGAATATCTTAATCAGGAATTCACCAGAAAATTCTCTTGGATGCATCTATAAAGTGCCTTGTGGAAACTGTGATAAATTTTATGTTGGTCAGACTGGTAAGGATCTTTGTGTTAGACTTAAGCAACGTAAGTATAGTATAAGAACGGGACAAGAATCAAATGCCTTGTTTAATCATGTTAAAAACTATGATCATGGTATTGATTGGAGTAACGCCATCTCTAACTCTATTACCAGGAGAAATATCATTGAATCTTCTACTATTAGATACACAAAGAATTATAATCTTAATATTAGTGATCGTCTATACAAATTAGATAACTTTATTGTTGATAAAATTTGGAAAATGATAAGTTTATGAACGGTGGTTGTCTATCTTGGACAATCACATGTTTACCAAATGGCGTCCTAGCTTCGTCTCTTCGATGTATATCAACTGACTGTTATATTTCTCTCTTGTGTCTCCCCTGATGATGTGATTATTACACGAAAGTGCACTTGGGAACTTTTCGTGTTTCATTTTCCCCGTGAACTCAAGAGAAAGGTGCAAGAGGTGAAAAAGAGGGCAAATAAGAGTTGGGGTGAGAGAGTATCATTAAATTTTAAGGAGAATAAAAAGATGTTCTGGAAGGAGGTAAATAAAGTGCGTAAGACAAGGGAACAAATGGGAACTTCAGTGAAGGGGGCTAATGTGGAGGTGATAACAAGTAGTGGTGATGTGAGAAGGGGATGGAGTGAGTATTTTGAAGGATTGTTGAATGTGTTTGATGATAGAGTGGCAGATATAGGGTGTTTTGGTCGAGGTGGTGTGCAAAGTGAGAGGGTTAGGGAAAATGATTTGGTAAACAGAGAAGAGGTAGTAAAACCTTTGCGGAAGATGAAAGCCGGCTAGGTAGCGGGTTTGGATGGTATTGCAGTGAAATTCATAGAAAAAGGGGGTGACTGTATTGTTGACTGGTTGGGAAGGTTATTTAATGTATGTATGATTTATGGTGAGGTGCCTGAGGATTGCCTGAATGCTTGCATAGTGCCATTGTAGAAAGGCAAAGGGGATAAGAGTGAGTGCTCAAATTACACAAATTACAGAGGTATAAGTTTGTTGAGTATTCTTGGTAACTTATATGGGAGGGTATTGATTGAGAGGGTGAAGGCATGTACAGAGCATCAGATTAGGGAAGAGCAGTGTGGTTTCAGAAGTGGTAGAGGATGTGTGGCTCAGGTGTTTGCTTTGAAGAATGTATGTGAGAAATACTTAGAAAAACAAATGGATTTGTATATAGCATTTATGGATCTGAAGAAGGCATATGATAGAGTTGATAGAGATGCTCTGTGGAAGGTATTAAGAATATATGGTGTGGAAGGCAAGTTGTTAGAAGCAGTGAAAAGTTTTTATCGAGGATGTAAGGCATGTGTACGTGTAGGAAGAGAGGAAAGTGATTGGTTCTCAGTGAATGTAGGTTTGCGGCAGGGGTGTGTGATGTCTCCATGGTTGTTTAATTTGTTTATGGATGGGGTTGTTAGGGAGGTGAATGCAAGAGTTTTGGAAAGAGGGGCAAGTATGAAGTCTGTTGTGGATAAGAGAGCTTGGGAAGTGAGTCAGTTGTTGTTTGCTTATGATACAGCGCTGGTGGCTGATTCACGTGAGAAACTGCAGAAGCTGGTGACTGAGTTTGGTAAAGTGTGTGAAAGAAGAAAGTTAAGAGTAAATGTGAATAAGAGCAAGGTTATTAGGTACAGTAGGGTTGAGGGTCAAGTCAATTGGGAGATAAGTTTGAGTGGAGAAAAACTGGAGGAAGTGAAGTGTTTTAGATATCTGGGAGTGGATTTGACAGCGGATGGGACCATAGAAGCGGAAGTGAATCATAGGGTGGGGGAGGGGGAGAAAATTCTGGGAGCCTTGAAGAGTGTGTGGAAGTCGAGACCATTATCTCGGAAAGCAAAAATGGGTATGTTTGAAGGAATAGTGGTTCCAACAATGTTGTATGGTTGCGAGGCGTGAGCTATGGATAGAGTTGTGCGCAGGAGGGTGGATGTGCTGGAAATGAGATGTTTGAGGACAATGTGTGGTGTGAGGTGGTTTGATCGAGTAAGTAATAATGGGGTAAAAGAGATGTGTGGTAATAAAATAAGTGTGGTTGAGAGAGCAGAAGAGGGTGTTTTGAAATAGTATGGTCACATGGAGAGAATGAGTGAGGAAAGATTGACAAAGAGGATATATGTGTCAGAGGTGGAGGGAACGAGGAGAAGTGGGAGACCAAATTGGAGGTGGAAAGATTGAGTGAAAAAGATTTTGAGTGATCGGGGCCTGAACATGCAGGAGGGTGAAAGGCGTGCAAGGAATAGAGTGAATTGGAACGATGTGGTATACCGGGGTCAACGTGCTGTCAATGGATTGAAAAAGGGCATGTGAAGCGTCTGGGGTAAACCATGGAAAGTTGTGTGGGGCCTGGATGTGGAAAGGGACCTGTGGTTTCGTTGCATTATTTCATGACAGCTAGAGACTGAGTGTGAACGAATGGGGGCTTTGTTGTCTTTTCCTAGCGGTACCTCGCTCACATGAGGGGGGAGGGGGTTGTTATTCCATGTGTGGCGAGGTGGCGATGGAAATGAATAAAGGCAGACTGTATGAATTATGTACATGTGTATATATGTATATGTCTGTGTATGTATATATGAGTATACATTGAGTTGTATTGGTATGTATATTTGCGTGTTTGGACGTGTATGTATATACATGTGTATGTGGGTGGGTTGGACCACTCTTCCGTCAGTTTCCTTGCACTGCCTCGCTAACGCGGGAGACACCGACAAAGCAAATAAAATATATATATATATATATATATATATATATATATATATATATATATATATATATATATATATATATATATATATATATTGACGCTGTCTCCCGCGTTTGCGAGGTAGCGCAAGGAAACAGACTAAAGAAATGGCCCAACCCACCCCCATACACATGTATATACATACGTCCACACACGCAAAATATACATACCTACACAGCTTTCCATGGTTTACCCCAGACGCTTCACATGCCCTGATTCAATCCACTGACAGCACGTCAACCCCGGTATACCACATCGATCCAATTCACTCTATTCATTGCCCTCCTTTCACCCTCCTGCATGTTCAGGCCCCGATCACACAAAATCTTTTTCACTCCATCTTTCCACCTCCAATTTGGTCTCACACTTCTCGTTCCCTCCACCTCCGACACATATATCCTCTTGGTCAATCTTTCCTCACTCATTCTCTCCATGTGCCCAAACCATTTCAAAACACCCTCTTCTGCTCTCTCAACCACGCTCTTTTTATTTCCACACATCTCTCTTACCCTTACGTTACTTACTCGATCAAACCACCTCACACCACACATTGTCCTCAAACATCTCATTTCCAGCACATCCATCCTCCTGCGAACAACTCTATCCATAGCCCACGCCTCGCAACCATTTTTGCTTTCGGAGATAATGTTCTCGACTTCCACACATTCTTCAAGGCTCCCAGAATTTTCGCCCCCTCCCCCACCCTATAATCCACTTCCGCTTCCATGGTTCCATCCGCTGCCAGATCCACTCCCAGATATCTAAAACACTTTACTTCCTCCAGTTTTTCTCCATTCAAACTTACATCCCAATTGACTTGACCCTCAACCCTACTGTACCTAATAACCTTACTCTTATTCACATTTACTCTTAACTTTCTTCTTTCACACAGTTTACCAAACTCAGTCACCAGCTTCTGCAGTTTCTCACATGAATCAGCCACCAGCGCTGTATCATCAGCGAACAACAACTGACTCACTTCCCAAGCTCTCTCATCCCCAACAGACTTCATACTTGCCCCTCTTTCCAAAACTCTTGCATTTACCTCCCTAACAACCCCATCCATTAACAAATTAAACAACCATGGAGACATCACACACCCCTGCCGCAAACCTATATATATATATATATATATATATATATATATATATATATATATATATATATATATATATATATATATATATATTGGGAGCGGGGGCTGGAAATCCTTCCCTCTCAGTTTTTTTTTAATTTTCCAAAAGAAAGAACAGAGAATGGGGCCAGGTGAGGTTATTCCCTCAAAGGTCCAGTCCTCTGTTTTTAACGCTACCTCGCTAATGCGGGAAATGGCGAATAGTATGAAAGAAAAAGATATATATATATATATATATATATATATATATATATATATATATATATATATATATATATATATATATATATATATATATATATATATCTTCTTTCTTTTCTTTCAAACTAAGGACAGAGTTGTGCGGAGGAGGGTGGATGTGCTAGAAATGAGATGTTTGAGGACAGTATGTGGTGTGAGGTGGTTTGATCGAGTAAGTAATAATAGGGTAAGAGAGATGTGTGGTAATAAAAAGAATGTGGTTGAGAGAGCAGAAGAGGTTGTTTTGAACTGGTTCGGTCACATGGAGAGAATGAGTGAGGAAAGATTGACAAAGAGGACATATGTGTCGGAGGTGGAGGGAACAAGAAGTGAGAGACCAAATTGGAGGTGGAAAGATGGAGTGAAAAAGATTTTGTATGATCGGGGGTTGAACATGCAGGAGGGTGAAAGGCGTGCAAGGAATAGAGTGAATTAGAACGATGTGGTATTCCGGGGCCGACGTGCTGTCAATGGATTGAATCAGGGCATGTGAAGCGTCTGGGGTAAACCATGGAAAGTTCTTTGGGACCTGGATGTGGAAAGGGAGCTGTGGTTTCGTTGCATTATTACATGACAGCTAGAGAGTGACTGTGAACGAATGGGGCTTTTGTTGTCTTTTCCTAGCACTACCTCGCACACATGAGGCGGGAGGGGGTTGTTACAACATGTGTGGCGATGAGAATGAATATAGGCAGACTATGAATTATGTACATGTGTATATATGTATATGTCTGTGTGTGTGTATACATGTATATGTTGAGATGTATAGATATGTATATTTGCGTGTGCGGACGTGTATGTATATACATGTGTATGTGGGTGGGTTGGACCATTCTTTCGCCTGTTTCCTTGCGCTACCTCGCTAACGCGGGAGACAGCGAGAAAGCAAAATAAATAAATAAAATAAATAAATAAATAAATAAATATATATATATATATATATATATATATATATATATATATATATATATATATATATATATATATATATATATATATATATATATATATATATATATATATATCCTTCCTTCTTTTGGAAAATTTAAAAAAAAATGAGAGGGGAGGATTTCCAGCCCCCCGCTTCCAAAAGAAGGAACAGAGAAGGGGGCCAGGTGAGGATATTCCCTCAAAGGCCCAGTCCTCTGTTCTTAACGCTACCTCGCTAATGCGGGAAATGGCGAATAGTATGAAAAAAAAAAAAAATATATATATATATATATATATATATATATATATATATATATATATATATGTGTGTGTGTGTGTGTGTGTAATTTTATTTTTTTATTTTGCTTTGTCGCTGTCTCCCGCGTTCGCGAGGTAGCGCAAGGAAACAGAAGAAAGAAATGGCCCAACCCACCCCCATACACATGTATATACATACACGTACATACACGCAAATATACATACCTATACATCTCAATGTACACATATATATACACACAGACATATACATATATATACACATGTACATAATTCATACTGTCTGCCCTTATTCATTCCCGTCGCCACCTCGCCACACATGGAATCACATCCCCCTCCTCCCTCACGTGTGCGAGGTAGCGCTAGGAAAAGACAACAAAGGCCCCATTCGTTCACACTCAGTCTCTAGCTGTCATGTAATAATGCCCGAAACTACAGCTCCCTTTCCACATCCAGGCCCCACACAACTTTCCATGGTTTACCCCAGACGCTTCACATGCCTTGATTCAATCCATTGACAGCACGTCAACCCCGGTATACTACATCGATCCAATTCACTCTATTCCTTGCCCGCCTTTCACTCTCCTGCATATTCAGGCCTCGATCACTCAAAATCTTTTTCACTCCATCTTTCCACCTCCAATTTGGTCTCCCACTTCTAATCGTTCTCTCCACCTCCGACACATATATTCTCTTGGTCAATCTTTCCTCACTCATTCTCTCCATGTGCCCAAACCATTTCAAAACACCCTCTTCTGCTCTCTCAACCACGCTCTTTTTATTTCCACACATCTCTCTTACCCTATTATTACTTACTCGATCAAACCACCTCACACCACATATTGTCCTCAAACATCTTATTTCCAGCACATCCACCCTCCTCCGCACAACTCTATCCGTAGCTCACGCCTCGCAACCATACAACATTGTTGGAACCACTATTCCTTCAAACATACCCATTTTTGCTTTCCGAGATAATGTTCTCGACTTCCACACATTCTTCAAGGCTCCCAGGATTTTCGCCCCCTCCCCCACCCTATGCTTCACTTCCGCTTCCATGGTTCCATCCGCTGCCAGATCCACTCCCAGATATCTAAAACACTTCACTTCCTCCAGTTTTTCTCCATTCAAACTTACCTCCCAATTGACTTGACCCTCAACCCTACTGTACCTAATAACCTTGCTCTTATTCACATTTACTCTTAACTTTCTTCTTTCACACACTTTACCAAACTCAGTCACCAGCTTCTGCAGTTTCTCACATGAATCAGCCACCAGCGCTGTATCATCAGCGAACAACAATTGACTCATTTCCCAAGCTCTCTCATCCCCAACAGACTGCATACTTGCCCCTCTTTCCAAAACTTGCATTCACCTACCTAACAACCACATCCATAAACAAATTAAACAACCATGGACACATCACACACCCCTGCCGCAAACCTACATTCACTGAGAACCAATCACTTTCCTCTCTTCCTACACGTACACATGCCTTACATCCTCAATAAAAACTTTTCACTGCTTCTAGCAACTTGCCTCCCACACCATATATTCTTAGTACCTTCCACAGAGCATCTCTATCAACTCTATCATATGCCTTCTTCAGATCCATAAATGCTACATACAAATCCATTTGCTTTTCTAGGTATTTCTCACATACATTCCTCAAAGCAAACACCTGATCCACACATCCTCTACCACTTCTGAAACCACACTGCTCTTCCCCAGTCTTATGCTCTGTACATGCCTTCACCCTCTCAATCAATACCCTCCCATATAATTTACCAGGAATACTCAACAAACTTATACCTCTGTAATTTGAGCACTCACTTTTATCCCCTTTGCCTTTGTACAATGGCACTATGCACGCATTCCGCCAATCCTCAGGCACCTCACCATGAGTCATACATACATTAAATAACCTTACCAACCAGTCAACAATACAGTCATCCCCTTTTTTTTTAATAAATTCCAATGCAATACCATCCAAACCTGCTGCCTAGCCGGCTTTCATCTTCCGCAAAGCTTTTACTACATCTATGTTTACCAAATCATTTTCCATAACCCTCTCACTTTGCACACCACCTTGACCAAAACATCCTATATCTGCCACTCTATCATCAAACACATTCAACAAACATTCAAAATACTCACTCCATCTCCTTCTCACATCACCACTACTTGTTATCACCTCTCCATTAGCCCCCTTCACTGAAGTTCCCATTTCTTCCCTTGTCTTACGCACTTTATTTACCTCCTTCCAGAACATCTTTTTATTCTCCCTAAAATTTAATGATACTCTCTCACCCCAACTCTCATTTGCCCTCTTTTTCACCTCTTGCACCTTTCTCTTGACCTCCTGTCTCTTTCTTTTATACATCTCCCACTCATTTGCATTTTTTCCCTGCAAAAATCGTTCAAATGCCTCTCTCTTCTCTTTCACTAATAATCTTACTTCTTCATCCCATCACTCACTACCCTTTCTAATCAACCCACCTCCCACGCTTCTCATGCCACAAGCATCTTTTGCGCAAGCCATCACTGCTTCCCTAAATACATCCTATTCCTCCCCACTCTCCTTACTTCCATTGTTCTCACCTTTTTCCATTCTGTACTCAGTCTCTCCTGGTACTTCCTCACACAAGTCTCCTTCCCAAGCTCACTTATTCTCACCACCCTCTTCACCCCAACATTCTCTCTCATTTTCTGAAAACCCATACAAATCTTCACCTTAGCCTCCACAAGATAATGATCAGACATCCCTCCAGTTGCACCTCTCAGCACATTAACATCCAAAAGTCTCTCGCGCGCCTGTCAATTAACACGTAATCCAATAACGCTCTCTGGCCATCTCTCCTACTTACATACGTATACTTATGTATATCTCGCTTTTTAAACCAGGTATTCCCAATCACCAGTCCTTTTTCAGCACATAAATCTACAAGCTCTACACCATTTCCATTTACAACACTGAACACCCCATGTATACCAATTATTCCCTCAACTGCCACATTACTCACCCTTGCATTCAAATCACCCATCACTATAACCCGGTCTTGTGCATCAAAACCACTAACACACTCATTCAGCTGCTCCCAAAACACTTGCCTCTCATGATCTTTCTTCTCATGCCCAGGTGCATATGCACCAATAATCACCCATCTCCCTCCATCAACTTTCAGTTTTACCCATATTAATCTAGAATTTATTTTCTTACATTCTATCACATTCTCCCACAACTCCTGATTCAGGAGTAGTGCTACTCCTTCCCTTGCTCTTGTCGTCTCACTAACCCCTGACTTTACTCCCAAGACATTCCCAAACCACTCTTCCCCTTTACCCTTGAGCTTCTTTTCACTCAGAGCCAAAACTCCAGGTTCCTTTCCTCAAACATACTACCTATCTCCTTTTTTCACATCTTGGTTACATCCACACACATTTAGACACCCCAATCTGAGCCTTCGAGGAGGATGAGCACTCCCCGCGTGACTCCTGTTTCCCATTTTAGAAAGTTAAAATACAAGGAGGGGAGGATTTCTGGCCCCCCGCTCCCGTCCCCTCTAGTCGCCTTCTACGACACGTAAGGAATGCGTGGGAAGTATTCTTTCTCCCCTATCCCCAGGTTTGTTGAATGTGTTTGATGATAGAGTGGCAGATATAGGGTGTTTTGGTCGAGGTGGTGTGCAAAGTGCGAGGGTTAGGGAAAATGATTTGGTAAACAGAGAAGAGGTAGTAAAAGCTTTGCGGAAGATGAAAGCCGGCAAGGCAGCAGGTTTGGATGGTATTGCAGTGGAATTTATTTAAAAAGGGGGTGACTGTATTGTTGACTGGTTGGTAAGGTTATTTAATGTATGTATGACTCATGGTGAGGTGCCTGAGGATTGGCGGAATGCGTGCATAGTGCCATTGTACAAAGGCAAAGGGGATAAGAGTGAGTGCTCAAATTACAGAGGTATAAGTTTGTTGAGTATTCCTGGCAAATTATATGGGAGGGTATTGATTGAGAGGGTGAAGGCATGTACAGAGCATCAGATTGGGGAAGAGCAGTGTGGTTTCAGAAGTGGTAGAGGATTTGTGGATCAGGTGTTTGCTTTGAAGAATGTATGTGAGAAATACTTAGAAAAGCAAATGGATTTGTATGTAGCATTTATGGATCTGGAGAAGGCATATGATAGAGTTGATAGAGATGCTCTGTGGAAGGTATTAAGAATATATGGTGTGGGAGGCAAGTTGTTAGAAGCAGTGAAAAGTTTTTATCGAGGATGTAAGGCATGTGTACGTGTAGGAAGAGAGGAAAGTGATTGGTTCTCAGTGAATGTAGGTTTGCGGCAGGGGTGTGTGATGTCTCCATGGTTGTTTAATTTGTTTATGGATGGGGTTGTTAGGGAGGTGAATGCAAGAGTTTTGGAAAGAGGGGCAAGTATGAAGTCTGTTGGGGATGAGAGAGCTTGGGAAGTGAGTCAGTTGTTGTTCGCTGATGATACAGCGCTGGTGGCTGATTCATGTGAGAAACTGCAGAAACTGGTGACTGAGTTTGGTAAAGTGTGTGGAAGAAGAAAGTTAAGAGTAAATGTGAATAAGAGCAAGGTTATTAGGTACAGTAGGGTTGAGGGTCAATTCAATTGGGAGGTGAGTTTGAATGGAGAAAAACTGGAGGAAGTGAAGTGTTTTAGATATCTGGGAGTGGATCTGGCAGCGGATGGAACCATGGAAGCGGAAGTGGATCATAGGGTGGGGGAGGGGGCGAAAATTCTGGGAGCCTTGAAGAATGTGTGGAAGTCGAGAACCTTATCTCGGAAAGCAAAAATGGGTATGTTTGAAGGAATAGTGGTTCCAACAATGTTGTATGGTTGCGAGGCGTGGACTATGGATAGAGTTGTGCGCAGGAGGATGGATGTGCTGGAAATGAGATGTTTGAGGACAATGTGTGGTGTGAGGTGGTTTGATCGAGTAAGTAACGTAAGGGTAAGAGAGATGTGTGGAAATAAAAAGAGCGTGGTTGAGAGAGCAGAAGAGGGTGTTTTGAAATGGTTTGGTCACATGGAGAGAATGAGTGAGGAAAGATTGACCAAGAGGATATATGTGTCGGAGGTGGAGGGAACGAGAAGAGGGAGACCAAATTGGAGGTGGAAAGATGGAGTGAAAAAGATTTTGTGTGATCGGGGCCTGAACATGCAGGAGGGTGAAAGGAGGGCAAAGAATAGAGTGAATTGGAGCGATGTGGTATACCGGGGTTGACGTGCTGTCAGTGGATTGAAGCAAGGCATGTGTATGGGGGTGGGTTGGGCCATTTCTTTCGTCTGTTTCCTTGCGCTACCTCGCAAACGCGGGAGACAGCGACAAAGCAAAAAAAGAAAAAAAAAAAAATATATATATATATATATATATATATATATATATGCAAGGTATAGAGTGAATTGGATCGATGTGGTATACCGGGGTTGACGTGCTGTCAGTGGATTGAATCAGGGCATGTGAAGCGTCTGGAGTAAACCATGGAAAGTTGTGTGGGGCCTGGATGTGGAAAGGGAGCTGTGGTTTCGGGCATTATTGCATGACAGCTAGAGACTAAATGTGAACGAATGGGGCCTTTGTTGTCTTTTCCTAGCGCTACCTCGCACACATGAGGGGGGAGGGGGATGGTATTCCATGTGTGGCGAGTTGGCGATGGGAATTAATAAAGGCAGACAGTGTGAATTGTGTGCATGGGTATATATGTATGTGTCTGTGTGTGTATATATATGTGTACATTGAGATGTATAGGTATGTATATTTGCGTGTGTGGACGTGTATGTATATGGGCCATTTCTTTCGTCTGTTTCCTTGCGCTACCTCGCAAGCGTGGGAGACAGCGACAAAAAAAAATATATATATATATATATATATATATATATATATATATATATATATATATATATATATATATATATATATATATATATATATATATATATATATATATATATATATATATATATATATATATATATATATATATATATATATATATATATATATATATATATATATATATATATATATATATATATATATATATATATATTTTATTATACTTTGTCGCTGTCTCCCGCGTTTGCGAGGTAGCGCAAGGAAACAGACGAAAGAAATGGCCCAACCCCCCCCCCCCCATACACATGTATATACATACGTCCACACACGCAAATATACATACCTACACAGCTTTCCATGGTTTACCCCAGACGCTTCACATGCCTTGATTCAATCCACTGACAGCACGTCAACCCCGGTATACCACATCGCTCCAATTCACTCTATTTCTTGCCCTCCTTTCACCCTCCTGCATGTTCAGGCCCCGATCACACAAAATCTTTTTCACTCCATCTTTCCACCTCCAATTTGGTCTCCCTCTTCTCCTCGTTCCCTCCACCTCCTACACATATATCCTCTTGGTCAATCTTTCCTCACTCATTCTCTCTATGTGCCCAAACCACTTCAAAACACCCTCTTCTGCTCTCTCAACCACGCTCTTTTTATTTCCACACATCTCTCTTACCCTTACGTTACTCACTCGATCAAACCACTTCACACCACACATTGTCCTCAAACATCTCATTTCCAGCACATCCATCCTCCTGCGCACAACTCTATCCATAGCCCACGCCTCGCAACCATACAACATTGTTGGAACCACTATTCCTTCAAACATACCCATTTTTGCTTTCCGAGATAATGTTCTCGACTTCCACACATTCTTCAAGGCCCCCAGAATTTTCGCCCCCTCCCCCACCCTATGATCCACTTCCGCTTCCATGGTTCCATCCGCTGCCAGATCCACTCCCAGATATCTAAAACACTTCACTTCCTCCAGTTTTTCTCCATTCAAACTCACCTCCCAATTGACTTGACCCTCAACCCTACTGTACCTAATAACCTTGCTCTTATTCACATTTACTCTTAACTTTCTTCTTCCACACACTGTACCAAACTCAGTCACCAGCTTCTGCAGTTTCTCACATGAATCAGCCACCAGCGCTGTATCATCAGCGAACAACAACTGACTCACTTCCCAAGCTCTCTCATCCCCAACAGACTTCATACTTGCCCCTCTTTCCAAAACTCTTGCATTTACCTCCCTAATAACCCCATCCATAAACAAATTAAACAACCATGTGTGGAAGAAGAAAGTTAAGAGTAAATGTGAATAAGAGCAAGGTTATTAGGTACAGTAGGATTGAGGGTCAAGTCAATTGGGAGGTGAGTTTGAATGGAGAAAAACTGGAGGAAGTGAAGTGTTTTAGATATCTGGGAGTGGATCTGGCAGCGGATGGAACCATTGAAGCGGAAGTGGATCATAGGGTGGGGGAGGGGGCGAAAATTCTGGGGGCCTTGAAGAATGTGTGGAAGTCGAGAACATTATCTCGGAAAGGAAAAATGGGTATGTTTGAAGGAATAGTGGTTCCAACAATGTTGTATGGTTGCGAGGCGTGGGCTATGGATAGAGTTGTGCGCAGGAGGATGGATGTGTTGGAAATGAGATGTTTGAGGATAATGTGTGGTGTGAGGTGGTTTGATCGAGTGAGTAACGTAAGGGTAAGAGAGATGTGTGGAAATAAAAAGAGCGTGGTTGAGAGAGCAGAAGAGGGTGTTTTGAAGTGGTTTGGGCACATAGAGAGAATGAGTGAGGAAAGATTGACCAAGAGGATATATGTGTCGGAGGTGGAGGGAACGAGGAGAAGAGGGAGACCAAATTGGAGGTGGAAAGATGGAGTGAAAAAGATTTTGTGTGATCGGGGCCTGAACATGCAGGAGGGTGAAAGGCGGGCAAAGAATAGAGTGAATTGGAGCGATGTGGTATACCGGGGTTGACGTGCTGTCAGTGGATTGAATCAAGGCATGTGTATGGGGGTGGGTTGGGCCATTTCTTTCGTCTGTTTCCTTGCGCTACCTCGCAAACGCGGGAGACAGCGACAAAGCAAAAAAAGAAAAAAAAAAAAAAAAATATATATATATATATATATATATATATATATATATATATATATATATATATATATATATATATATATATATATATATATATATATATATATATATATATATATATATATATATATATATATATATGCAAGGTATAGAGTGAATTGGATCGATGTGGTATACCGGGGTTGACGTGATGTCAGTGGATTGAATCAGGGCATGTGAAGCGTCTGGAGTAAACCATGGAAAGTTGTGTGGGGCCTGGATGTGGAAAGGGAGCTGTGGTTTCGGGCATTATTGCATGACAGCTAGAGACTAAATGTGAACGAATGGGGCCTTTGTTGTCTTTTCCTAGCGCTACCTCGCACACATGAGGGGGGAGGGGGATGGTATTCCATGTGTGGCGAGTTGGCGATGGGAATTAATAAAGGCAGACAGTGTGAATTGTGTGCATGGTTATATATGTATGTGTCTGTGTGTGTATATATATGTGTACATTGAGATGTATAGGTATGTATATTTGCGTGTGTGGACGTGTATGTATATGGGCCATTTCTTTCGTCTGTTTCCTTGCGCTACCTCGCAAGCGTGGGAGACAGCGACAAAAAAAAAAAAAATATATATATATATATATATATATATATATATATATATATATATATATATATATATATATATATACATATATAATATATATATATATATATATATATATATATATATATATATATATATATATATATATTTTTTTTTTTTATTATACTTTGTCGCTGTCTCCCGCGTTTGCGAGCTAGCGCAAGGAAACAGACGAAAGAAATGGCCCAACCCCCCCCCCCATACACATGTATATACATACGTCCACACACGCAAATATACATACCTACACAGCTTTCCATGGTTTACCCCAGACGCTTCACATGCCTTGATTCAATCCACTGACAGCACGTCAACCCCGGTATACCACATTGCTCCAATTCACTCTATTTCTTGCCCTCCTTTCACCCTCCTGCATGTTCAGGCCCCGATCACACAAAATCTTTTTCACTCCATCTTTCCACCTCCAATTTGGTCTCCCTCTTCTCCTCGTTCCCTCCACCTCCTACACATATATCCTCTTGGTCAATCTTTCCTCACTCATTCTCTCTATGTGCCCAAACCACTTCAAAACACCCTCTTCTGCTCTCTCAACCACGCTCTTTTTATTTCCACACATCTCTCTTACCCTTACGTTACTCACTCGATCAAACCACTTCACACCACACATTGTCCTCAAACATCTCATTTCCAGCACATCCATCCTCCTGCGCACAACTCTATCCATAGCCCACGCCTCGCAACCATACAACATTGTTGGAACCACTATTCCTTCAAACATACCCATTTTTGCTTTCCGAGATAATGTTCTCGACTTCCACACATTCTTCAAGGCCCCCAGAATTTTCGCCCCCTCCCCCACCCTATGATCCACTTCCGCTTCCATGGTTCCATCCGCTGCCAGATCCACTCCCAGATATCTAAAACACTTCACTTCCTCCAGTTTTTCTCCATTCAAACTCACCTCCCAATTGACTTGACCCTCAACCCTACTGTACCTAATAACCTTGCTCTTATTCACATTTACTCTTAACTTTCTTCTTCCACACACTGTACCAAACTCAGTCACCAGCTTCTGCAGTTTCTCACATGAATCAGCCACCAGCGCTGTATCATCAGCGAACAACAACTGACTCACTTCCCAAGCTCTCTCATCCCCAACAGACTTCATACTTGCCCCTCTTTCCAAAACTCTTGCATTTACCTCCCTAATAACCCCATCCATAAACAAATTAAACAACCATGTGTGGAAGAAGAAAGTTAAGAGTAAATGTGAATAAGAGCAAGGTTATTAGGTACAGTAGGATTGAGGGTCAAGTCAATTGGGAGGTGAGTTTGAATGGAGAAAAACTGGAGGAAGTGAAGTGTTTTAGATATCTGGGAGTGGATCTGGCAGCGGATGGAACCATTGAAGCGGAAGTGGATCATAGGGTGGGGGAGGGGGCGAAAATTCTGGGGGCCTTGAAGAATGTGTGGAAGTCGAGAACATTATCTCGGAAAGGAAAAATGGGTATGTTTGAAGGAATAGTGGTTCCAACAATGTTGTATGGTTGCGAGGCGTGGGCTATGGATAGAGTTGTGCGCAGGAGGATGGATGTGTTGGAAATGAGATGTTTGAGGATAATGTGTGGTGTGAGGTGGTTTGATCGAGTGAGTAACGTAAGGGTAAGAGAGATGTGTGGAAATAAAAAGAGCGTGGTTGAGAGAGCAGAAGAGGGTGTTTTGAAGTGGTTTGGGCACATGGAGAGAATGAGTGAGGAAAGAGTGACCAAGAGGATATATGTGTCGGAGGTGGAGGGAACGAGGAGAAGAGGGAGACCAAATTGGAGGTGGAAAGATGGAGTGAAAAAAAATTGTGTGATCGGGGCCTGAACATGCAGGAGGGTGAAAGGAGAGCAAGGAATAGAGTGAATTGGAGCGATGTGGTATACCGGGGTTGACGTGCTGTCAGTGGATTGAATCAAGGCATGTGAAGCGTCTGGGGTAAACCATGGAAAGCTGTGTAGGTATGTATATTTGCGTGTGTGGACGTATGTATATACATGTGTATGGGGGGTTGGGCCATTTCTTTCGTCTGTTTCCTTGCGCTAGCTCGCAAACGCGGGAGACAGCGACAAAGTATAATAAAAAAAAAATATATATATATATATATATATATATGTATATATATCTTTTCTTTCATACTATTCGCCATTTCCCGCGTTAGCGAGGTAGAGTTAAGAACAGAGGACTGGGCCTTTGAGGGAATATCCTCACCTGGCCCCCTTCTCTGTTCCTTCTTTTGGAAAATTGAAAAAAAAAAAAAGAGAGGGGAGGATTTCCAGCCCCCCGCTCCCCCCCCCCCCCCTTTTAGTCGCCTTCTACATATATATATGAGAGAGTAAGGGGTTGCTGAAAACACAAGAATGGGAAGGAACAGTTTAATGCTCAGCTCTCTGAAGAAGACACTGTGGGTCGCAATGTTAGAACATTAACTCATTCCTACCCATCTCCGTCTTTTCATCCACCACCTATAGTCTTACTTGTCACAGAGGTATTGTAGACACAAGTATTATCAGTGATTATTCTAAGACCTTTCTAAAGTTCCTGAAGCCCAAGGCTGTGTTGCTTACAGTAGGAGGGAAATGTAAACTCCTTTGGAGAGAGAAGTTTTTGATAAGACTGTATTCCCAATGATAAAAGCTTTGCCAAAGGTCACTTTTCACTCCCTGTGTAACCTCAAGCAGGAGGTTCCAGTAACACCTATATGTATGTATGTACATATACATGTAAAGTTATACTTTATTTACAATAACAATAATACTATGTGTACGACACTGTACATAGCTAGGAGTCAAACTGATTGAAATACACCATATATATTTTTACTCCTTATTGCCTGTACTACAGTATCAACAATACACTTAATAGCACTTCAGAATTTCTCTCTGCCCTCCAGAAATCATTTTCCTTTATAATTCTTCACATTCTGCCCAAGCTTCCTCTGCCAACATGTAATACTTGGAGGCCAGTTTACCTTTCATGGCTTCTGTTGCCAATTCTGCAGCCCAACTGAACATATCACCAGCTTTACTTGGATCCTTTGGAAGGCAAAAACCACCAGTTGAGTACATTGTTGCTTGTTTAGCCACTAGCTGGTACTGTGGGTCATGCATTGTACCATCAAAGTTACCATCCTCATCTTCTGAGTTCGTGCTCACCACTCTATCAAGCCACTGTACTGCCTTGCTCCAGTCACGAGTCCTAGATGGTGGTAGACCAATTCCAGTTTCATATGCCTCTGCAATGTAAATCATGGCAGCACGGTCCCTAGCCTCAGCAGCTGTCAACATGTAGTCAAACCCTAATTCCTTGTCGTGCATGTTTTCATCTATCTCGAAATCTGGAAGAACGTCGTGCTGTAGGCCAAGATGTAGTTGTGCCATAGTTTTGATGGCCTCATGGATGCCACACCTAGCTGCTTGATTTACATGGAAAACAGCAGCTTCTTTGTCATAAGACTCCGATTCCTTTACAAACTTGTTCAACTCATGATATTTTGCAAGATCCAAATGTACCTGTCCAAGAACAGATCCTCCAGTTTTGCACCTGTTCTCTTCCAGAAGTTCAAGCTGTTTTCGATGTTCCATTTCTCCAAGAACGTGTGATGGACGAGATTTCCTCTGGACCATATCCTTGAACTGACATATCTCCATTTCCCTTGTTGCTGTATCAGTACCAGATTCAGACAGCGAGTCAAATCGTAATCTTGAATTGGTAACAAATTGATGGTGTCTTTGTTCCCGGCGAGCAGAATCAACTAAGGAGTCTTCACTCTCTGACATCATGGGCAAGTCATCACCATCCAAAGAATCTATGGAGCTAATAGAGTTAAGCTTTATATACATATATATATATATATATATATATATATATATATATATATATATATATATATATATACAAACACATACACACACATACTCATATAGATATATACAGTCATACACATCAATTCATATGTACCATAAAAATATTCTTAAATTACTGAAAATATGGAAAATACTTTCATTAAATCAAAACATATGATGTAAATGCCTTACTTCACCAAATGTTAAGCATCAAAAAACTAAGACAACCAGGACAGACCGATTCTCTTAAAATTACTGAACTTTATCTAGCTTCATGTTCAGCACAACTTCGCAGTAATATGCTAATGTACAAGAAACATTATACATAGTTAAAATCTCTCATTACACTCTCAATATTTAACATTCATCACAAAGATCTCGATGATATTCATTGAGATAGTTTTGCAACAATAATTTGAATATAAGCTGCCTTCTCAGCCCACAAAACCTGACATGAAGAAATGTTCTCAATTATGGGAAAGTCCCAGAGTTACTAACTGCACTGTTTACACTGGAGGAAATTCTGAGTCATCATCAAACTTAAGGACACTTTGGAGGCGATTCACAAGCAGTAGCCATCTCACCCATTTTGTCTGCTTTAACGCGCTTTTCTGTTCTTTTCGCGTTCCAGTGTTCTAAAATCATCAAACACACGAGTTCGAGGTCTCACCCACGTCTCGCAACGTCTCATACGCCTTCTATCCTCCTAGAACTTCCTAATTTTCATGCTTTCTCTCCTCCTGTGTGAGAACAGTTGACCATGCGATCCCAGACGACGCGCTGTCAGGGCGATGAATTTGTCTGGTAAAATTGTTCAGTGCACCGTTCACTTCAAACCGCTAAAATCCAGTATGCTGCCGGGCCAGATGGCACATCCGCCGTGTCAAGGTCATCCAACAGCCTCAGTGCGACTTCACCGTCCAAACGGATAGCACGATAATTCCTGGCCTCCATTCTTGTGACGTCGAACGCTTGTGACCGTCATGGCAGCAACAACTGAATATATATATTTTTTTTTTTTTTTATACTTTGTCGCTGTCTCCCGCGTTTGCGAGGTAGCGCAAGGAAACAGACGAAAGAAATGGCCCAACCCCCCCCCATACACATGTATATACGTACGTCCACACACGCAAATATATATATATATATATATATATATATATATATATATATATATATATATATATATATATATATATATATATATATATTCCTATGAGTCTACGGGGAAAATGAAACACCTAAGTTCCCACGTGCACTTTCGTGTAATAATCACATCGTCAGGGGAGACACAAGACAGAGAATGAGCGTATCATAAACTCATTATGTGGATGAGAAGGGGAATTGTTTGCAAATTTTATCATCATTTCAATCTATGTTCCTTAGAGCAGTACGTATTTGCAATCCAGTGTTTGTTGATGATGAGTTTGAGAAGATATATCCTATTGGGTCTAAGTTAAAGTACACTAGATCTTTCATTGATAAATCCCTTAAGTTAGCAAAGAAATCATTTTATAGAGTTGGGCCCTAACCTCCCAGTGACACCAAGAATCTTTTAGTTCTCCCTCTCAATTGTAATTTTACTTCACTTCCCATGTTGCTTAAATCATTTAATGTAGATGTAGCCTTCAGCAATAATAATTTTATCGAGAATATCTTAATCAGGAACTCACCAGAAAATTCTTCTGGATGCATCTATAAAGTGGCATGTCAAAATTGGGGTAAAGTTTCTGTTGGTCAGACTAGTAAGGATCTTTCTGTTAGACTTAAACAACATGAATATATCATAAGAACAGGACAAGAATCAAATGCGTTGTTTAATTACGTTAAAAACTATAATCATTGTATTGACTGGAATAATGCCATCTCGGTTATTAAGTCTGACTCCTGTACCACGAGAAATATCATTGAGTCTTCTATTATCAAATGACGTTTTAGCTACGTATCTTCGTTGTATATCAACTGACTGTTATATTTCTCTCTTTTGTCTCCCATGATGATGTGTTTATTACACGAAAGTGCACTTGGGAACTTATCGTGTTTCATTTTCCCCGTGGACTGAAAGGTATATACTTGATCACGCGCAAAATTGTGATCCTTTCCAATATATATATATATATATATATATATATATATATATATATATATATATATATATATATATATATATATATATATATATATATATGTATATAAAGGCAAAGGGGATAAGAGTGAGTGCTCAAATTACAGAGGTATAAGTTTGTTGAGTATTCCTGGTAAATTATATGGGAGGATATTGATTGAGAGGGTGAAGGCATGTACAGAGCATCAGATTGGGGAAGAGCAGTGCGGTTTCAGAAGTGGTAGAGGATTGGCGAAATGCGTGCATAGTGCCATTGTACAAAGGCAAAGGGGATAAGAGTGAGTGCTCAAATTACAGAGGTATAAGTTTGTTGAGTATTCCTGGTAAACTATATGGGAGGGTATTGATTGAGAGGGTGAAGGCATGTACAGAGCATCAGATTGGGGAAGAGCAGTGCGGTTTCAGAAGTGGTAGAGGATGTGTGGATCAGGTGTTTGCATTGAAGAATGTATGTGAGAAATACTTAGAAAAGCAAATGGATTTGTATGTAGCATTTATGGATCTGGAGAAGGCATATGATAGAGTTGATAGAGATGCTCTGTGGAAGGTATTAAGAATATATGGTGTGGGAGGCAAGTTGTTAGAAGCAGTGAAAAGTTTTTATCGAGGATGTAAGGCATGTGTACGTGTAGGAAGAGAGGAAAGTGATTGGTTCTCAGTGAATGTAGGTTTGCGGCAGGGGTGTGTGATGTCTCCATGGTTGTTTAATTTCTTTATGGATGGGGTTGTTAGGCAGGTGAATGCAAGAGTTTTGGAAAGAGGGGCAAGTATGAAGTCTGTTGGGGATGAGAGAGCTTGGGAAGTGAGTCAGTTGTTGTTCGCTGATGATACAGCGCTGGTGGCTGATTCATGTGAGAAACTGCAGAAGCTGGTGACTGAGTTTGGTAAACTGTGTGAAAGAAGAAAGTTAAGAGTAAATGTGAATAAGAGCAAGGTTATTAGGTACAGTAGGGTTGAGGGTCAAGTCAATTGGGAGGTGAGTTTGAATGGAGAAAAACTGGAGGAAGTGAAGTGTTTTAGATATCTGGGAGTGGATCTATCAGCGGATGGAACCATGGAAGCGGAAGTGGATCATAGGGTGGGGGAGGAGGCGAAAATTCTGGGAGCCTTGAAGAATGTGTGGAAGTCGAGAACATTATCTCGGAAAGCAAAAATGGGTATGTTTGAAGGAATAGTGGTTCCAACAATGTTGTATGGTTGCGAGGCGTGGGCTATCGATAGAGTTGTGCGCAGGAGGATGGATGTGCTGGAAATGAGATGTTTAAGGACAATGTGTGGTGTGAGGTGGTTTGATCGAGTAAGTAATGTAAGAGTAAGAGAGATGTGTGGAAATAAAAAGAGCGTGGTTGAGAGAGCAGAAGAGGGTGTTTTGAAATGGTTCGGGCACATGGAGAGAATGAGTGAGGAAAGATTGACCAAGAGAATATATGTGTCGGAGGTGGAGGGAACGAGGAGAAGAGGGAGACCAAATTGGAGGTGGAAAGATGGAGTGAAAAAGATTTTGTGTGATCGGGGCCTGAACATGCAGGAGGGTGAAAGGAGGGCAAGGAATAGAGTGAATTGTAGCGATGTGGTATACCGGGGTTGACGTGCTGTCAGTGGATTCAATCAAGGCATGTGAAGCGTCTGGGGTAAACCATGGAAACCTGTGTAGGTATGTATATTTGCGTGTGTGGACGTATGTATATACATGTGTATGGGGGTGGGTTGGGCCATTTCTTTCGTCTGTTTCCTTGCGCTACCTCGCAAACGCAGGAGACAGCGACAAAGCAAAAAAAAAAGATATATATATATATATATATATATATATATATATATATATATATATATATATATATATATATATATATATATATATATATTGAGTGGGAGATGTATAAAAGAAAGAGACAGGAGGTCAAGAGAAAGGTGCAATAGGTGAAAAAGAGGGCAAATGAGAGTTGGGGTGAGAGAGTATCATTAAATTTTAGGGAGAATAAAAAGATGTTCTGGAAGTAGGTAAATAAAGTGCGTAAGACAAGGAAGCAAATGGGAACTTCAGTGAAGGGCGCAAATGGGGAGGTGATAACAAGTAGTGGTGATGTGAGAAGGAGATGGAGTGAGTATTTTGAAGGTTTGTTGAATGTGTTTGATGATAGAGTGGCAGATATAGGGTGTTTTGGTCGAGGTGGTGTGCAAAGTGAGAGGGTTAGGGAAAATTTGGTAAACATAGAAGAGGTAGTAAAAGCTTTGCGGAAGATGAAAGCCGGCAAGGCAGCTGGTTTGGATGGTACTGCGGTGAAATTTATTAAAAAAGGGGGTGACTGTATTATTGACTGGTTGGTTAGGTTATTTAATGTATGTATGACTCATGGTGAGGTGCCTGAGGATTGGCGGAATGCGTGCATAGTGCCATTGTACAAAGGCAAAGGGGATAAGAGTGAGTGCTCAAATTACAGAGGTATAAGTTTGTTGAGTATTCCTGGGAAATTATATGGGAGGGTATTGATTGAGAGGGTGAATGCATTTACAGAGCATCAGATTGGGGAAGAGCAGTGTGGTTTCAGAAGTGGTAGAGGATGTGTGGATCAGGTGTTTGCTTTGAAGAATGTATGTGAGAAATACTTAGAAAAGCAAATGGATTTGTATGTAGCATTTATGGATCTGGAGAAGGCATATGATAGAGTTGATAGAGATGCTCTGTGGAAGGTATTAAGAATATATGGTGTGGGAGGCAAGTTGTTAGAAGCAGTGAAAAGTTTTTATCGAGGATGTAAGGCATGTGTACGTGTAGGAAGAGAGGAAAGTGATTGGTTCTCAGTGAAAGTAGGTTTGCGGCAGGGGTGTGTGATGTCTCCATGGTTGTTTAATTTCTTTATGGTTGGGGTTGTTAGGGAGGTGAATGCAAGAGTTTCGGAAAGAGGGGCAAGTATGAAGTCTGTTGTGGATGAGAGAGCTTGGGAAGTGACTCAGTTGTTGTTCGCTGATGATACAGCACTGGTGGCTGATTCATGTGAGAAACTGCAGAAGCTGGTGACTGAGTTTGGTAAAGTGTGTGAAAGAAGAAAGTTAAGAGTAAATGTGAATAAGAGCAAGGTTATTAGGTACAGTAGGGTTGAGGGTCAAGTCAATTGGGAGGTAAGTTTGAATGGAGAAAAGCTGGAGGAAGTAAAGTGTTTTAGATATCTGGGAGTGGATCTGGCAGCGGATCGAACCATGGAAGCGGAAGTGGATCATAGGGTGGGGGAAGGGGGCGAAAATCCTGGGAGCCTTGAAGAATGTGTGGAAGTCGAGAACATTATCTCGGAAAGCAAAAATGGGTATGTTTGAAGGAATAGTGGTTCCAACAATGTTGTATGGTTGCGAGGCGTGGGCTATGGATAGAGTTGTGCGCAGGAGGATGGATGTGCTGGAAATGAGATGTTTGAGGACAATGTGTGGTGTGAGGTGGTTTGATCGAGTAAGTAACGTAAGGGTAAGAGAGATGTGTGGAAATAAAAAGAGCGTGGTTGAGAGAGCAGAAGAGGGTGCTTTGAAGTGGTTTGGGCACATGGAGAGAATGAGTGAGGAAAGATTGACCAAGAGGATATATGTGTCGGAGGTGGAGGGAACGAGAAGTGGGAGACCAAATTGGAGGTGGAAAGATGGAGTGAAAAAGATTTTGTGTGATCGGGGCCTGAACATGCAAGGAGGGTGAAAGGAGGGCAAGGAATAGAGTGAATTGGATCTATGTGGTATACCGGGATTGACGTGTTATCAGTGGATTGAATCAGGGCATGTGAAGCGTCTGGGGTAAACCATGGAAAGCTGTGTAGGTATGTATATTTGCGTGTGTGGACGTATGTATATACATGTGTATGGGGGTGGGTTGGGCCATTTCTTTCGTCTGTTTCCTTGCGCTAGCTCGCAAACGCGGGAGACAGCGACAAAGCAAAGAAAAATAAAATATATATATATATATATATATATATATATATATATATATATATATATATATATATATATATATGTATATATATAAGTGGATCCTAATAGCTATAAAAGATTTATAAGAGCTATTAACTCTTTAGAAAAGACAATGATATACATATTACTAAAGCAGATAAGGCTAATACTGTTGTGATTATGGAGAAAAGTAATCATTCATCTGAAGTGAATGACCTTTTATATGATGCCACAACGTATTCTGAACTTAGTAAGAATCCCCTAGAAGCAGTTAATTCCCATTTCAATAAAGAAATGAAATTGTTGTTGAAAGGTAATGATTCTCTTATCAAAAGTTTGTCATCTTTTTCCCCTTCATTACCATATATTTATGGACTTATCAAAACACATAAACCAAATTTTCTTGCTAGACTTATAGTGAGTTCAGTAGACTCCATCACATATAAATTGTCAAAATGGTTAGTTTCTTTATTAAGCCCTTTAGTGGGTAAGATATCAAATTCTAATATCATGAACCATGTAGATTTATTTAACAAGTTTAACACTATCAATGTTAATTCTGGTTTCAAACTTGTTAGCTTTGATGTTTTCTCACTGTTCACAAAAGTTCCAGTTGAAGACCTTTTAGAATATCTAACTGATGTTTTGGATGATATTCATTTACCTGTTTCAATTTCTGTTTTCATTGAACTGATAAGATTATGTATAAAAGACTGTGTATTTCATTTCATTGGAGATTATTATGCTCAAAAATTTGGTATGGCAATGGGTAACCCTCTTTCACCTGTACTAAGTAATCTTTATATGGAATTTTTTGAAACAAAATTACTAAAGGATATCTTACCTTCTAATGCAATTTGGTTTAGGTATGTAGATGATTTTCTTTGTGTTTGGCCAACAAATGAAAATTTACAAATATTTCTCCCCTTACTTAACAATTTAGTACCTTCCATCAAATTTATTGTAGAAAATGAAAATAATGGTATGTTACCATTTTTAGATTGCACGATGCATAGGCAAGGAAACAAGTTTATGTTTAGCATATACAGAAAACCTTACAATGTATGCTCATATATCCATTATTACTCATCTCAACATGACAGAGATAAATTATCATCATTTCAATCTATGTTTCTTAGGGCATTACGTATTTGCAGTCCAGAGATATTGTTGATTAGTTTGAAAAGATATAATCCATTGGATCTAAGTTAAAGTACCCTAGATCTTTCATTGATAAATCCCTTAAGTTAGCAAAGAAATAATTTTATAGAGTTGAGCCCAAACCTCTCATTGACACCAAGAATCTTTTAGCTCTCCCTTTCAATAATAATTTTACTTTACTTCCCATTTTGCTTAAATCCTTTAATGTAAATGTTGCCTTCAGCAACAATAATTCAATAAAGAATATCTTAATCAGGAACTCACCAGAAAATTCTCCTGGATGCATTTATAAAGTGCCATGGATAGATTGTGATAAGTTTTATGTTGGGTAGACTGGTAAGGATCTTTCTGTTAGACTTAAGCAACATAAATATAGCATAAGAACAGAAGAATCAGATGCCTTTTTAATCACGTTAAAAAGAATGATCATTGTATTGACTGGAATAACGCCATCTCAGTTATTAACTCTTACTCCAGTCCCACGAGAAATATCATTGAATCTTCTTTTATTAAATACACAAAGAAATATAACCTTAATAGTAGTGAAGGTCTGTAAGAATTGGATAGCTTTGTTCTTGATAAGATTTGCAAACAATTCACCCTCTTGTCCACATAATAAGTTTATGATACGCTCGCTCTCTATCTTGGACAATCACGTTTACCAAATGGCGTCCTAGCTACGTCCCTTCGTTGTATATCAACTGACTATTATATTTTTCTCTTATGTCTCCAATGATGATGTGATTATTACTGGAAAGTGCACTTGGGATCGTGTTTCATTTTCCCCGTGGACTCAGAGGAATATACTTGATAACGCGCAAGATTGTGATGCTTTCAATATATATGTATATTTATATATATTTATTTTATTATACTTTGTCGCTGTCTCCCACGTTAGCGAGGTAGCGCAAGGAAACAGACGAAAGAATGGCCCAACCCACCCACATACACATGTATATACATACACGTCCACACACGCACATATACATACCTATACATCTCAAGGTATACATATATATACACACACAGACATATACATATATACACATGTACATAATTCATACTGTCTGCCCTTATTCATTCCCGTCGCCACCCCGCCACACATGAAATAACAACCCCCACCCCCCGGCAGGTGCGCGAGGTAGCGCTAGGAAAAGACAACAAAGGCCCCATTCGGTCACACTCAGTCTCTAGCTGTCATGTAATAATGCACCGAAACCACAGCTCCCTTTCCACATCCAGGCCCCACACAACTTTCCATGGTTTACCCCAGACGCTTCACATGCCCAAGTTCAATCCACTGACAGCACGTCGACCCCGGTATACCACATCCATCCAATTCACTCTATTCCTTGCCCGCCTTTCACCCTCCTGCATTTTCAGGCCCCGATCACTCTAAATCTTTTTCACTCCGTATTTCCACCTCCAATATGGTTTCCCACTTCTCCTCGTTCCCTCCAACTCTGACACATATATCCTCTTTGTCAATCTTTCCTCACTCATTCTCTCCATGTGCCCAAAACATTTCAAAACACCCCTTCTGCTCTCTCAACCACACTCTTTTTATTACCACATATCTCTCTTACCTTTTCATTACTTACTCGATCAAAACACCTCACGCCACACATTGTCCTCAAACATCTCATTTCCAGCACATCAACCCTCCTCCGCACAACTCTATCTATAGCCCACGCCTCGCAACCATGTTATTGCTGGAACCACTATTCCTTCAAACATACCCATTTTTGCTTTCCAAGATAACTTTTTCGACTTCCACACATTCTTCAACGCTCCCAGAACTTTCGCACCCTCTCCCATCCTATGATTCACTTCCGCTTCCATAGTTCCATCCGCTGCCAAATCCACTCCCAGATATCTAAAACACTTCACTTCCTCCACTTTTTCTCCATTCAAACCAACCTCCCAATTGACTTGTCCCTCAACCCTACTGTACCTAATAACCTTGCTCTTATTCACATTTACTCTCGGCTTTCTTCTTTCACACACTTTACCAAACTCAGTCACCAGCTTCTGCAGCGCTGTATCATCAGCGAACAACTGACTCACTTCTTAAGCTCTCTCATCCGCAACAGACTGCATACTTGCCCCTCTTTCCAAAACTCTTGCATTCACCTCCCTAACAACCCCATCAATAAAGAAATTAAATAACCATGGAGACATCACACACCCCTGCCGCAAACCAACATTTACTGAGAACCAATCACTTTCCTCTCTTCCTACACGTACACATGCCTTACATCCTCGATTAAAACTTTTCACTGCTTCTAACAACTTGCCTCCCACACCATATATTCTTAATACCTTCCACAGAGCATCTCCATCAACTGTATCATATGCCTTCTCCAGATCTATAAATGCTACATACAAATCCCTTTGCTTTTCTAAGTATTTCTCACATACATTCTTCAAAGCAAACAACTAATCCAGACATCTCTACCACTTCTGAAACCACACTGCTCTTCCCCAATCTGATGCTCAGTACATGCCTTCACCCTCTCAATCAATACCCTCCCATATAATTTCCCAGGAATACTCAACAAACTTCTACCACTGTAATCACTCAAAGGATATACAACTTAAAGAAAAACAAAGTATAAAAAAATGCTTTATATGATAATAGAAGTAATACGTGAAAATGATTCACTATGTAAATATTACCAAATTTCTTTCCCTCATTCCATACATGCACCTCAACGCTGAAACTTCAATATATATATATATATATATATATATATATATATATATATATATATATATATATATATATATATATATATATATATATATATATATATATATATATATATATATATATATATATATATATATATATAAGAGCAAGGTTATTAGGTACAGTAGGGTTGAGGGTCAAGTCAATTGGGAGGTGAGTTTGAATGGAGAAAAACTGGAGGAAGTGAAGTGTTTTAGATATCTGGGAGTGGATCTGTCAGCGGATGGAACCATGGAAGCGGAAGTGGATCATAGGGTGGGGGAGGGGGCGAAAATTTGGGAACCTTGAAGAATGTGTGGAAGTCGAGAACATTATCTCGGAAAGCAAAAATGGGTATGTTTTAAGGAATAGTGGTTCCAACAATGTTGTATGGTTGCGAGGCGTGGGCTATGGATAGAGTTGTGCGCAGGAGGATGGATGTGCTGGAAATGAGATGTTTGAGGACAATATGTGGTGTGAGGTGGTTTGATCGAGTAAGTAACGTAAGGGTAAGAGAGATGTGTGGAAATAAAAAGAGCGTGGTTGAGAGAGCAGAAGAGGGTGTTTTGAAATGGTTCGGGCACATGGAGAGAATGAGTGAGGAAAGATTGACCAAGAGAATATATGTGTCGGAGGTGGAGGGAACGAGGAGAAGAGGGAGACCTAATTGGAGGTGGAAAGATGGAGTGAAAAAGATTTTGTGTGATCGGGGCCTGAACATGCAGGAGGGTGAAAGGAGGGCAAGGAATAGAGTGAATTGGAGCGATGTGGTATACCGGGGTTGACGTGCTGTCAGTGGATTGATTCAAGGCATGTGAAGCGTCTGGGGTAAACCATGGAAAGCTGTGTAGGTATGTATATTTGCGTGTGTGGACGTATGTATATACATGTGTATGGGGGTGGGTTGGGCCATTTCTTTCGTCTGTTTCCTTGCGCTACCTCGCAAACGCGGGAGACAGCGACAAAGAAAAAAAAAAATATATATATATATATATATATATATATATATATATATATATATATATATATATATTGGAAAGGATCACAATTTTGGTAAACATGTGATTGTTTTTGGTTTTTGGTTTTGGACAATCACATGTTTACCAAATGGCGTCCTAGCTTCGTCTCGTCGATGTATATCAACTGACTGTTATATTCCTCTCTTGTGTCTCCCCTAATGATGTGATTATTACACGAAAGTGCACTTGGGAACTTTTCGTGTTTCATTTTCCCCGTGGAATCATAGGAATATATATATATATATATATATATATATATATATATATATATATATATATATATATATATATATATATATATATATATATATATATATATATATATATATATAATATATATATATATATATATATATATATATATATATATATATATATATATATATATATATATATATATATATTTTATTTATTTATTTTGCTTTGTCGCTGTCTCCCGCATTTGCAAGGTAGCGCAAGGAAACAGAAGAAAGAAATGGCCCAACCCACCCCCATACGCATCTATATACACACACGTCCACACACGCAAATATACATACCTATACATCTCAATGTACACATATATATACACACACAGACACATAAATATATACCCATGCACACAATTCACACTGTCTGCCTTTATTCATTCCCATCGCCACCTCGCCACACATGGAATACCATCCCCCTCCCCCCTCATGTGTGCGAGGTAGCGCTAGGAAAAGATAACAAAAGCCCCATTCGTTCACACTCAGTCTCCAGCTGTCATGCAATAATGCCCGAAACCACAGCTCCCTTTCCACATACAGGCCCCACAGAACTTTCCATGGTTTACCCCAGACGCTTCACATGCCCTAATTCAATCCACTGACAGCACGTCAACCCCGGTATACCACCTCGATCCAATTCACTCTATTCCTTGCCCGCCTTTCACCCTCCTGCATGTTCAGGCCCCGATCAATCAAAATCTTTTTCACTCCATCTTTACACCTCCAATTTGGTCTCCCACTTCTCCTCGTTCCCTCCACCTCCGACACATATATCCTCTTGGTCAATCTTTCCTTACTCATTCTCTCCATCTGCCCACACCATTTCAAAACACCCTCTTCTGCTCTCTCAACCACGCTCTTTTTATTTCCACACATCTCTCTTACCCATACATTACTTACTCGATCAAACCACCTCACACCACACATTGTCCTCAAACATCTCATTTCCAGCACATCCATCCTCCTGAGCACAACTCTATCCATAGCCCACGACTCGCAACCATACAACATTGTTGGAACCACTATTCCTTCAAACATACCCATTTTTGCTTTCCGAGATAATGTTCTCGACTTCCACACATTCTTCAAGGCTCCCAGGATTTTCGCCCCCCTCCTCCACCCTATGATTCACTTCCGCTTCTATGGTTCCATCCGCTGCCAGATCCACTCCCAGATATCTAAAACACTTTACTTCCTCCAGTTTTGCTCCATTCAAACTTCCCCCCAATTGACTTGACCCTCAACCCTACTGTACCTAATAACCTTGCTCTTATTCACATTTACTCTTAACTTTCTTCTTTCACACACTTTACCAAACTCAGTCACCAGCTTCTGCAGTTTCTCACATGAATCAGCCACCAGCGCTGTATCATCAGCGAACAACAACTGACTCACTTCCCAAGCTCTCTTATCCACATCAGACTTCATACTTGCCCCTCTTTCCAAAACTCTTGCATTCACCTCCCTAACAACCCCATCCATAAAGAAATTAAACAACCATGGAGACATCACACACCCCTGCCGCAAACCTACATTCACTGAGAACCAACCACTTTCCTCTCTTCCTACACGTACACATGCCTTACATCCTCGATAAAAACTTTTCACTGCTTCTAACAACTTGCCTCCCACACCATATATTCTTAGTACCTTCCACAGAGCATCTCTATCAACTCTATCATATGCCTTCTCCAGATCCATAAATCTGGGTGAGGAATGGGATGTATTTAGGGAATCAGTGATGCATTGCGCAAAAAATGCTTGTGGCACGAGAAGCGTTGGAGGTGGGCAGATTAGAAACGGTAGTGAGTGGTGGGATGAAGAAGTAAGATTATTAGTGAAAGAGAAGAGAGAGGCATTTGGACGATTTTTGCAGGGAAAAAATGCAAATGAGTGGGAGATGTATAAAAGAAAGAGACAGGAGGTCAAGAGAAAGGTGCAAGAGGTGAAAAAGAGAGCAAATGAGAGTTGGGGTGAGAGAGTATCATTAAATTTCAGGGAGAATAAAAGATGTTCTGGAAGGAGGTAAATAAAGTGCCTAAGACAAGGGAGCAAATGGGAACTTCAGTGAAGGGGGCAAATGGGGAGGTGATAACAAGTAGTGGTGATGTGAGGAGATGGAGTGAGTATTTTGAAGGTTTGTTGAATGTGTTTGATGATAGAGTGGCAGATATAGGGTGTCTTGGTCGAGGTGGTGTGCAAAGTGAGAGGGTTAGGGAAAATGATTTGGTAAACAGAGAAGAGGTAGTAAAAGCTTTGCGGAAGATGAAAGCCGGCAAGGCAGCAGGTTTGGATGGTATTGCAGTGAAATTTATTAAAAAAGGGGGTGACTGTATTATTGACTGGTAAGGTTATTCAATGTATGTATGACTCATGGTGAGGTGCCTGAGGATTGGCGGAATGCGTGCATAGTGCCATTGTACAAAGGCAAAGGGGATAAAAGTGAGTGCTCAAATTACAGAGGTATAAGTTTGATGAGTATTCCTGGTAAATTATATGGGAGGGTATTGATTGAGAGGGTGAAGGCATGTACAGAGCATCAGATTGGGGAAGAGCAGTGTGGTTTCAGAAGTGGTAGAGGATGCGTGGATCAGGTGTTTGCTTTGAAGAATGTATGTGAGAAATACTTAGAAAAGCAAATGGATTTGTATGTAGCATTTATGGATCTGGAGAAGGCATATGATAGAGTTGATAGAGATGCTCTGTGGAAGGTATTAAGAATATATGGTGTGGGAGGCAAGTTGTTAGAAGCAGTGAAAAGTTTTTATCGAGGACGTAAGGCATGTGTACGTGTAGGAAGAGAGGAAAGTGATTGGTTCTCAGTGAATGTAGGTTTGCGGCAGGGGTGTGTGATGTCTCCATGGTTGTTTAATTTGTTTATGGATGGGGTTGTTAGGGAGGTAAATGCAAGAGTTTTGGAAAGAGGGGCAAGTATGAAGTCTGTTGGGGATGAGAGAGCTTGGGAAGTGAGTCAGTTGTTGTTCGCTGATGATACACCGCTGGTGGCTGATTCATGTGAGAAACTGCAGAAGCTGGTGACTGAGTTTGGTAAAGTGTGTGAAAGAAGAAAGTTAAGAGTAAATGTGAATAAGAGCAAGGTTATTAGGTACAGTAGGGTTGAGGGTCAAGTCAATTGGGAGGTGAGTTTGAATGGAGAAAAACTGGAGGAAGTGAAGTGTTTTAGATATCTGGGAGTGGATCTGGCAGCGGATGGAACCATGGAAGCGGAAGTGGATCATAGGGTGCGGGAGGGGCGAAAATTCTGGGAGCCTTGAAGAATGTGTGGAAGTCGAGAACATTATCTCGGAAAGCAAAAATGGGTATGTTTGAAGGAATAGTGGTTCCAACAATGTTGTATGGTTGCGAGGCGTGGGCTATGGATAGAGTTGTGCGCAGGAGGATGGATGTGCTGGAAATGAGATGTTTGAGGACAATGTGTGGTGTGAGGTGGTTTGATCGAGTAAGTAACGTAAGGGTAAGAGAGATGTGTGGAAATAAAAAGAGCGTGGTTGAGAGAGCAGAAGAGGGTGTTTTGAAATGGTTTGGGCACATGGAGAGAATGAGTGAGGAAAGATTGACCAAGAGGATATATGTGTCGGAGGTGGAGGGAACGAGGAGAAGAGGGAGACCAAATTGGAGGTGGAAAGATGGAGTGAAAAAGATTTTGTGTGATCGGGGCCTGAACATGCAGGAGGGTGAAAGGAGGGCAAGGAATAGAGTGAATTGGAGCGATGTGGTATACCGGGGTTGACGTGCTGTCAGTGGATTGAATCGGGGCATGTGAAGCGTCTGGGGTAAACCATGGAAAGCTGTGTAGGTATGTATTTTTGCGTGTGTGGACGTATGTATATACATGTGTATGGGGGTGGGTTGGGCCATTTCTTTTGTCTGTTTCCTTGCGCTACCTCGCAAACGCGGGAGAGAGCGACAAAGCAAAAAAAAAAAGAAAAAAAAGTTTGTTGAGTATTCCTGGTAAATTATATGAGAGGGTATTGATTGAGAGGGTGAAGGCATGTACAGAGCATCAGATTGGGAAAGAGCAGTGTGGTTTCAGAAGTGGTAGAGGTTGTGTGGATCAGGTGTTTGCTTTGAAGAATGTATGTGAGAAATACTTAGAAAAGCATATATATATATATATATATATATATATATATATATATATATATATATATATATATATATATATATATATATATATATATATATATATATATATATATATATATACATATATATATATATATATATATATATATATATATATATATATATATATATATATATATCTTTTCTTTCATACTATTCGCTATTTCCCGCGTTAGCGAGGTAGCGTTAAGAACAGAGGACTGGGCCTTTGAGGGTATATCCTCATCTGGCCCCCTTCTCTGCTCCTTCTTTGGAAAAATAAAAAAAACGAGAGGGGAGGATTTCCAGCCCCCCGCTCCCTTATCTTTTAGTCGCCTTCTACGACTCGCAGGGAATACATGGGAAGTCTTCTTTCTCCCCTATCCCCAGGGACAATATATATATATATATATATATATATATATATATATATATATATATATATATATATATATATATATATATATATATATATATATATATATATATCTTTTTTTTCTTTTTTTTTTTTGCTATGTCGCTGTCTCCCGCGTTTGCGAGGTAGCGCAAGGAAACAGACGAAAGAAATGGCCCAACCCACCCCCATACACATGCATATACGTACGTCCACTCACGCAAATGTACATACCCACACAGCTTTCCATGGTTTACCCCAGACGCTTCAAATGCCCTGATTCAATCCACTGACAGCACGTCAACCCCGGTATACCACATCGATTCAATTCACTCTATTCCTTGCCCTCCTTTCACCCTCCTGCATGTTCAGGCCCCGATCACACAAAATCTTTTTCACTCCATCTTTCCACCTCCAATTTGTTTTCCCACTTCTCCTCGTTCCCTCCACCTCCGACACATATATCCTCTTGGTCAATCTTTCCTCACTCATTCTCTCCATGTGCCCAAACCATTTCAAATCACACTCTTCTGCTCTCTCAACTACGCTCTTTTTATTTCCACACATCTCTCTTACCCTTACGTTACTTACTCGATCAAACCACCTCACACCACACATTGTCCTCAAACATCTCATTTCCAGCACATCCATCCTCCTGCGCACAACTCTATCCATAGCCCACGCCTCGCAACCATACAACATTTTGGAACCACTACTCCCTCAAACATACCCATTTTTGCTTTCTGAGATAATGTTCTCGACTTCCACACATTCTTCAAGGCTCCCAGGATCTTCGCCCCTCCCCCACCCAATGATCCACTTCCGCTTCCATGGTTCCATCGCTGCCAGATTCACTCCCAGATATGTAAAACACTTCACTTCCTCCAGTTTTTCTCCATTCAAACTTACCTCCCAATTGACTTGACCCTCAACTCTACTGTACCTAATAACCTTGCTCTTATTCACATTCACTCTTAACTTTCTTCTTTCACACACTTTACTAAACTCAGTCACCAGCTTCTGCAGTTTCTCACATGAATCAGCCACCAGCGCTGTATCATCAGCGAACAACAACTGACTCACTTCCCAAGCTCCCTCATCCCCAACAGACTTCATACTTGCCCCTCTTTCCAAAACTCTTGCATTTACCTCTCTAACAACCCCATCCATAAACAATATATATATATATATATATATATATATATATATATATATATATATATATATATATATATATATATATATATATATATATATATATATATATAAATATATATATATATATATATATATATATATATATATATATATATATATATATATATATATATATATATATATATATATATATATATATATATATATATATATATATATATATATATATATATATATATATATATATATATATATATATATATTTAATGTATGTATGACTCATGGTGAGGTGCCTGAGGATTGGCGGAATGCGTGCATAGTGCCATTGTACAAAGGCAAAGGGGATAAGAGTGAGTGCTCAAATTACAGAGGTATAAGTTTGTTGAGTATTCCTGGTAAATTATATGGGAGGGTATTGATTGAGAGGGTGAAGGCATGTACAGAGCATCAGATTGGGGAAGAGCAGTGTGGTTTCAGAAGTGGTTGAGGATGTGTGGATCAGGTTTTTGCTTTGAAGAATGTATGTGAGAAATACTTAGAAAAGCAAATGGATTTGTATGTAGCATTTATGGATCTGGAGAAGGCATATGATAGAGTTGATAGAGATGCTCTGTGGAAGGTATTAAGAATATATGGTGTGGGAGGAAAGTTGTTAGAAGCAGTGAAAAGTTTTTATCGAGGATGTAAGGCATGTGTACGTGTAGGAAGAGAGGAAAGTGATTGGTTCTCAGTGAATGTAGGTTTGCGGCAGGGGTGTGTGATGTCTCCATGGTTGTTTAATTTGTTTATGGATGGGGTTGTTAGGGAGGTAAATGCAAGAGGTTTGGAAAGAGGGGCAAGTATGAAGTCTGTTGGGGATGAGAGAGCTTGGGAAGTGAGTCAGTTGTTCGCTGATGATACAGCGCTGGTGGCTGATTCATATGAGAAACTGCAGAAGCTGGTGACTGAGTTTGGTAAAGTGTGTGAAAGAAGAAAGTTAAGAGTAAATGTGAATAAGAGCAAGGTTATTAGGTACAGTAGGGTTGAGGGTCAAGTCAATTTGGAGGTGAGTTTGAATGGAGAAAAACTGGAGGAAGTGAAGTGTTTTAGATATCTGGGAGTGGATCTGGCAGCGGATGGAACCATGGAAGCGGAAGTGGATCATAGGGTGGGGGAGGGGGCGAAAATTCTGAGGGCCTTGAAGAATGTGTGGAAGTCGAGAACATTATCTCGGAAAGCAAAAATGGGTATGTTTGAAGGAATAGTGGTTCCAACAATGTTGTATGGTTGCGAGGCGTGGGCTATGGATAGAGTTGTGCGCAGGAGGATGGATGTGCTGGAAATGAGATGTTTGAGGACAATGTGTGGTGTGAGGTGGTTTGATCGAGTGATTAACGTAAGGGTAAGAGAGATGTGTGGAAATAAAAAGAGCGTGGTTGAGAGAGCAGAAGAGGGTGTTTTGAAGTGGTTTGGGCACATGGAGAGGATGAGTGAGGAAAGATTGACCAAGAGGATATATGTGTCGGAGGTGGAGGGAACAAGGAGAAGAGGGAGACCAAATTGGAGGTGGAATGATGGAGTGAAAAAGATTTTGTGTAATCGGGGCCTGAACATGCAGGAGGGTGAAAGGAGGGCAAGGAATAGAGTGAATTGGAGCGATGTGGTATACCGGGGCTGACGTGCTGTCAGTGGATTGAATCAAGGCATGTGAAGCGTCTGGGGTAAACCATGGAAAGCTGTGTAGGTATGTATATTTGCATGTGTGGACGTATGTATATACATGTGTATGGGAGGGGTTGGGCCTTTTCTTTCGTCTGTTTCCTTGCGCTACCTCGCAAACGCGGGAGACAGCGACAAAGTATAAAAAAAAAAAAATATATATATATATATATATATATATATATATATATATATATATATATATATATATATATATATATATATATATGGCTGCTGTTACTCCTGTTGTATGATGTAGTGAGAAGGCATCATTCAAGAAAACGGAAGTCCCTGCTGTAGTATGTAATTGACAGGAATGGCTACTCACGAGTAAGTTATTATACCATACCACCATATATTTACCAAATAATTACCTATATGTATATATATGTATGTGTGTGTGTGTGTATGCACGTATGTGTGTGTATGTGTGTGTGTGTGTGTGTATATATATATATATATATGTATATTATCCCTGGGGATAGGGGTGAAAGAATACTTCCCACGTATTCCTCGCGTGTCGTAGAAAGCGACTAGAGGGGACGGGAGCGGGGTGCCGGAAATCCTCCCCTCCTTGTATTAACTTTCTAAAATGGGAAACAGAAGAAGGAGTCACGCGGGGAGTGCTCATCCTCCTCGAAGGCTCAGAGTGGGGTGCCTAAATGTGTGTGGATGTAACCAAGATGTGAAAAAAGGAGAGATAGGTAGTATGTTTGAGGAAAGGAACCTGGATGTTTTGGCTCTGAGTGAAACGAAGCTCAAGGGTAAAGGGGAAGAGTGGTTTGGAAATGTCTGGGGAGTGAAGTCAGGGGTTAGTGAGAGGACAAGAGCAAGGGAAGGAGTAGCAATACTCCTGAAACAGGAGTTGTGGGAGTATGTGATAGAATGTAAGAAAGTAAATTCTCGATTAATATGGGTAAAATTGAAAGTTGATGGAGAGAGGTGGGTGATTATTGGTGCATATGCACCTGGGCATGAGAAGAAAGATCATGAGAGGCAAGTGTTTTGGGAGCAGCTAAATGAGTGTGTTAGCGGTTTTGATGCACGAGACCGGGTTATAGTGATGGGTGATTTGAATGCAAAGGTGAGTAATGTGGCAGTTGAGGGAATAATTGGTATGCATGGGGTGTTCAGTGTTGTAAATGGAAATGGTGAAGAGCTTGTAGATTTATGTGCTGAAAAAGGACTGATGATTGGGAATACCTGGTTTAAAAAGCGAGATATACATAAGTATACTTATGTAAGTAGGAGAGATGGCCAGAGAGCGTTATTGGATTACGTGTTAATTGACAGGCGTGCGAAAGAGAGACTTTTGGATGTCAATGTGCTGAGAGGTGCAACTGGAGGGATGTCTGATCATTATCTTGTGGAGGCTAAGGTGAAGATTAGTATGGGTTTTCAGAAAAGAAGAGTGAATGTTGGGGTGAAGAAGGTGGTGAGAGTAAGTGAGCTTGGGAAGGAGACCTGTGTGAGGAAGTACCAGGAGAGACTGTGTACAGAATGGAAAAAGGTGAGAACAATGGAAGTAAGGGGAGTGGGGGAGGAATGGGATATATTTAGGGAATCAGTGATGGATTGCGCAAAAGATGCTTGTGGCATGAGAAGAGTGGGAGGTGGGCTGTTTAGAAAGGGTAGTGAGTGGTGGGATGAAGAAGTAAGAGTATTAGTGAAAGAGAAGAGAGAGGCATTTGGACGATTTTTGCAGGGAAAAAATGCAATTGAGTGGGAGAAGTATAAAAGAAAGAGACAGGAGGTCAAGAGAAAGGTGCAAGAGGTGAAAAAAAGGGCAAATGAGAGTTGGGGTGAGAGACTATCAGTAAATTTTAGGGAGAATAAAAAGATGTTCTGGAAGGAGGTAAATAGGGTGCGTAAGACAAGGGAGCAAATGGGAACTTCAGTGAAGGGCGTAAATGGGGAGGTGATAACAAGTAGTGGTGATGTGAGAAGGAGATGGAATGAGTATTTTGAAGGTTTGTTGAATGTGTCTGATGACAGAGTGGCAGATATAGGGTGTTTGGGTCGAGGTGGTGTGCAAAGTGAGAGGGTTAGGGAAAATGATTTGGTAAACAGAGAAGAGGTAGTAAAAGCTTTGCGGAAGATGAAAGCCGGCAAGGCAGCAGGTTTGGATGGTATTGCAGTGGAATTTATTAAAAAAGGGGGTGACTGTATTGTTGACTGGTTGGTAAGGTTATTTAATGTATGTATGACTCATGGTGAGGTGCCTGAGGATTGGCGGAATGCGTGCATAGTGCCATTGTACAAAGGCAAAGGGGATAAGAGTGAGTGTTCAAATTACAGAGGTATAAGTTTGTTGAGTATTCCTGGTAAATTATATGGGAGGGTATTGATTGAGAGGGTGAAGGCATGTACAGAGCATCAGATTGGGGAAGAGCAGTGTGGTTTCAGAAGTGGTAGAGGATGTGTGGATCAGGTGTTTGCTTTGAAGAATGTATGTGAGAAATACTTAGAAAAACAAATGGATTTGTATGTAACATTTATGGATCTGGAGAAGGCATATGATAGAGTTGATAGAGATGCTCTGTGGAAGGTATTAAGAATATATGGTGTGGGAGGCAAGTTGTTAGAAGCAGTGAAAAGTTTTTTTTCGAGGATGTAAGGCATGTGTACGTGTAGGAAGAGAGGAAAGTGATTGGTTCTCAGTGAATGTAGGTTTGCGGCAGGGGTGTGTGATGTCTCCATGGTTGTTTAATTTGTTTATGGATGGGGTTGTTAGGGAGGTAAATGCAAGAGTCTTGGAAAGAGGGGCAAGTATGAAGTTTGTTGGGGATGAGAGAGCTTGGGAAGTGAGTCAGTTGTTGTTCGCTGATGATACAGCGCTGGTGGCGGATTCATGTGAGAAACTGCAGAAGCTGGTGACGGAGTTTGGTAAAGTGTGTGGAAGAAGAAAGTTAAGAGTAAATGTGAATAAGAGCAAGGTTATTAGGTACAGTAGGGTTGAGGGTCAAGTCAATTGGGAGGTGAGTTTGAATGGAGAAAAACTGGAGGAAGTGAAGTGTTTTAGATATCTGGGAGTGGATCTGTCAGCGGATGGAACCATGGAAGCGGAAGTGGATCATTGGGTGGGGGAGGGGGCGAAAATTTTGGGAGCCTTGAAAAATGTGTGGAAGTCGAGAACATTATCCCGGAAAGCAAAAATGGGTATGTTTGAAGGAATAGTGGTTCCAACAATGTTGTATGGTTGCGAGGCGTGGGCTATGGATAGAGTTGTTCGCAGGAGGATGGATGTGCTGGAAGTGAGATGTTTGAGGACAATGTGTGGTGTGAGGTGGTTTGATCGAGTAAGTAACGTAAGGGTAAGAGAGATGTGTGGAAATAAAAAGAGCATGGTTGAGAGAGCAGAAGAGGGTGTTTTGAAATGGTCTGGGCACATGGAGAGAATGAGTGAGGAAAGATTGACCAAGAGGATATATGTGTCGGAGGTGGAGGGAACGAGGAGAAGAGGGAGACCGAATTGGAGGTGGAAAGATGGAGTGAAAAGGATTTTGTGTGATCGGGGCCTGAACATGCAGGAGGGTGAAAGGAGGGCAAGGAATAGAGTGAATTGGAGCGATGTGGTATACACGGGTTGACGTACTGTCAGTGGATTGAATCAGGGCATGTGAAGTGTCCGGGGTAAACCATGGAAAGCTGTGTAGGTATGTATATTTGCGTGTGTGGACGTGTGTATGTACATGTGTATGGGGGGGGTTGGGCCATTTCTTTCGTCTGTTTCCTTGCGCTACCTCGCAAACGCGGGAGACAGCGACGAGGTATAAAAAAAAAAAAAATATATATATATATATATATATATATATATATATATATATATATATATATATATATATATATATATATATATATTGAAGTATAAAAAACTTCTTTATATGATAATAGAAGTAATACGTGAAAATGATTCACTATGTAAATATTACCAAATTTCTTTTATATTGAAGTTTCAGCGTTGAGTTGTATGTAGGGAATGAGGGGAAAAAATTTGGTAATATTTACATAGTGAATCATTTTCACGAGTCCTTTCTATTGTCGTATAATGCAGTTTTTTTACCTTGTTTTTCTTTAAGTTTTATATTCTTTCAGTAAGATTTGTCCAGTACATATTTTCTGCTTTTGGTATATTGTTGTCGAGTAACATGACGAGACTGATTTTATTTGTCGCCATATTGTCCTCTCCGTCACCTACTACAATCATGGCTGGTTTACAACGAAGGGTAGGGAATACTAACGCCATTTATCGTTATTATGTTGAACATTTTGGTATATTTTGAACATAGGTATTTATAATAGTGTTGTGTGTAACCGATGATATACAATAGGAGCGGAAAATGCTGTAGAGAAAGCGTGAAGTAAGGTGTTGTTGGAGAATGCTGTAGTGGAGGAATAACCATGCTTTAAGGTTGCAGTATAGTGTTATTATCTTATACATAAATTGTTGTACATTCATGTGAACACTATTTTTGTTCATAATTGATTAATTAATTAGATTTCGTGTTATTTCTAAGACGATAAAGTAAATTTCCTGTTATTTCCAAGACGATAATGTTTTCATCCAATTGTGTTCTCACGTCGTCCTGGAGGCAGCTGGATAGGGCGTTAGGTGAATGTCTTTTGTGGAAACTTGTGAATTGTTAGAACTTTAGTTATGTCATTAAAAAGGTTTTTGGGGCTTTATATAAGAAGGATTGTAGGCCGTGGTTATTCTGCCTACCAAGCGACACTTAGGCTTTGTCCATTTGTTGTACATTGTATCACCTTAATTTTGCCGACAGGCTGATGCCTGGTACCAAACATTTTGTATATAGTTATTGGAATGTTAATCATTACTTTATCGAGTAGGTTATGATGTCTGAGTTATATATTTGAATATGTGTGGATGGAGCCAGCATACTTGGCCTTAAAACCATGTCATAGTAGTTCCATGTGCAATGTTGTGTTGTAAGTTCAGTTTTAGAGGCACCGCAACGATAACTACTCTTGATTGGGAAGAAGAGAATTCCAATGAAATCGATTATCATGATGCATTCGATTTGATATCTTTTTTTTTTGATAATTTTAGTTTCCAGTTATGGTGGTATTGCATTCATATATTTGGAAAGTCATGAATAGAGATGCCTCTCTTTATGGTGAACACAAGAAGTGAGGACTTTGCAAGAGGCCTATTGACCCATGCTTGGCAGGTCCCAAGTCTACCTTACAACCAGCTGCCTTAACCCATTAACACACCCAACCTTTGTTTAGAGCTACATGAAGACCTAGCTTCCACTACTATTCTTGGCAGTTTGTTCCATAAATCTACTACCCTAGTCCTGAACCAGTATTTACCCATATCCGAACAATTTTTGTGTAAATTCAGTGTAAATTCAGTCTTAGCATTTCTCCATAAGTGAGGTTTTTAATTCCAGGGGTCAAAAAAATTTTGTCATTCACCTGTGTACTCTTGCTAAACAATCTGTGTCAATTATATAGTTTTTTTTTTTTGCTTTGTCGCTGTCTCCCGCGTTTGCGAGGTAGCGCCAGGAAACAGTCGAAAGAAATGGCCCAACCCACCCCCATACACATGTATATATATACGTCCACACACGCAAATACACATACCTACACAGCTTTCCATGGTTTACCCCAGACGCTTCACATGCCCTCATTCAATCCACTGACAGCACGTCAACCCCGGTATACCACATCGATCCAATTCACTCTATTCCTTGCCCTCCTTTCACCCTCCTGCATGTTCAGGCCCCGATCACACAAAATCTTTTTCACTCCATCTTTCCACCTCCAATTTGGTCTCCCACTTCTCCTCGTTCCCTCCACCTCCGACACATATATCCTCTTGGTCAATCTTTCCTCACTCATTCTCTCCATGTGCCCAAACCATTTCAAAACACCCTCTTCTGCTCTCTCAACCACGCTCTTATTATTTCCACACATCTCTCTTACCCTTACGTTACTTACTCGATCAAACCACCTCACGCTACACATTGTCCTCAAACATCTCATTTCCAGTACATCCATCCTCCTGCGCACAACTCTATCCATAGCCCACGCCTCGCAACCATACAACATTGTTGGAACCACTATTCCTTTAAACATACCCATTTTTGCTTTCTGAGATAATGTTCTCGACTTCCACACATTCTTCAAGGCTTCCAGGATTTTCGCCCCCTCCCCCACCCTATAATCCACTTCCACTTCCATGGTTCCATCCGCTGCCAGATCCACTCCCAGATATCTAAAACACTTTACTTCCTCCAGTTTTGCTCCATTCAAACTTACCTCCCAATTGACTTGACCCTCAACCCTACTGTACATAATAACCTTGCTCTTATTCACATTTACTCTTAAGTTTCTTCTTTCACACACACTACCAAACTCAGTCACCAGCTTCTGCAGTTTCTCACATGAATCAGCCACCAGCGGTGTATCATCAGCGAACAACAACTGACTCACTTCCCAAGCTCTCTCATCCCCAACAGACTTCATACTTGCCCCTCTTTCCAAAACTCTTGCATTCACCTCCCTAACAACCCCATCCATAAAGAAATTAAACAACCATGGCGACATCACACACCCCTGCCGCAAACCTACATTCACTGAGAACCAATCACTTTCCTCTCTTCCTACACGTACACATGCCTTACATCCTCGATAAAAACTTTTCACTGCTTCTAACAACTTGCCTCCCACACCATATATTCTTAATACCTTCCACAGAGCATCTCTATCAACTCTATCATATGCCTTCTCCAGATCCATAAATGCTACATACAAATCCATTTGCTTTTCTAAGTATTTCTCACATACATTCTTCAAAGCAAACACCTGATCCACACATCCTCTACCACTTCTGAAACCACACTGCTCTTCTCCAATCTGATGCTCTGTACATGCCTTCACCCTCTCAATCAATACCTTCCCATATGATTTCCCAGGAATACTCAACAAACTTATACCTCTGTAATTTGAGCACTCACTCTTATCCCCTTTGCCTTTGTACAATGGCACTATGCACGCATTCCGCCAATCCTCAGGCACCTCACCATGAGTCATACATACATTAAATAACCTTACCAACCAATCAATAATACAGTCACCCCCTTTTTTAATAAATTCCACTGCAATACCATCCAAACCTGCTGCCTTGCCGGCTTTCATCTTCCGCAAAGCTTTTACTACCTCTTCTCTGTTTACCAAATCATTTTCCCTATCCCTCTCACTTTGTACACCACCTCGACCAAAACACCCTATATCTGCCACTCTATCATCAAACACATTCAACAAACCTTCAAAATACTCACTCCATCTCCTTCTCACATCACCACTACTTGTTATCACCTCCCCATTTGCGCCCTTCACTGAAGTTCCCATTTGCTCCCTTGTCTTACGCACTTTATTTACCTCCTTCCAGAACATCTTTTTATGTAGTGTAGTGTGGAGCCCAAAACTGTACTGCATAATCCAAACGTGGTCTCGCCGATGCAAGATCAAATTGCAACGATATTCTAGTTTTATTACTAACAATCCTATTAATGAACACTAACACCCAATTAGCTGTACTACACACTTCAATATATTGTTGTCGCAACTTAAGATCCTTACTCATCAGTACCCCAAAATCTCTCGCATTCTGTTTTACAAATAGTAACATTGTCCAGTTTGTAATCACTGTTCCTGTCTTGACCCACACTAAGTATTGTGCAGTTATCTATGTTAAATTCCATTTTCCATGTACCTGCCCATTCTGATAATCTATGTAAGGCCCTCTGCAAATATTTGAAATGTAAAGGTTAATGAAAGGGTAGGACAAGAGATAAGGGGAAGTATTTATGCATTCTGAAGGAGGTGAAAAACCCATATTTTAAGATATGCCAGGTCATAGCTATTGGGAAAGTCCTTCGATTTCATATGTGATATCTTAGTTTTTTCATCAGGAATCTTGGTTGCTATTAGAAGTTATGGAAAGTGGTGAGACTTGGCTGTGCTACACTTTAAGACTTAAGATTTTAGTGGTAGGGTCATGAGGGAGGGAGAAAATGTGCGGTTAATTGATTACTAAAAACCTTTAGCATTGAAAGGCTGCATTTATGAAGATCTTAATGGTATTACAGACTGAAGAAAAAAGTATAGATCCTTATTCATTCTTGCCTCATTCTTTTTCACTTGGATGTCGGTGTAAATTAAGTGTTCAGATTTTAGAGAAATGAGAATTTTATTATGCAGTAGAGATCTTGTAAGCAGTCATACGAGCCTCAAACTAATGTAGACATCTGAACTCGTCCAGTTTATTGGCAAAACTTGTCAGATTCAAAAGTTACTCAGTAAGGTGGCTGTTATTGGAATTTATAAATGATAAAGGATTATGATTTCTACACTGGGCAAGTTTTCTTGTATTACATCATGTACTTTGTATATCAGTGCATGAACTGAGTAAAGCTCTGTAGAATCTGAACAAGTGCTTGATGAATCTTTATTAATTATCCTCAAGATGGGCGTTTGTTTGATGTCCTTTTGACATTAGAAAATGACATTAGGATGCCATGATGCTATAGGCATTCTTTTTGAATGTATGCTATTTGCAGAATTTCAGTGAGTGTTTCAAACTACTTGTGTATTACCTAAGCTGTCGAATGTTGATTTTAAGCATTTTATGCCCATGATATTCATCTATTTTTAAGCTCTGTCCTTTTTACAAAAATGTTTGGTAGATGGAGTTACTGGTTCTACTCTGCTATAGCTACACAACAATCCCACTCCTTATATCATCTCTACAAAATGTATTGATGCATTCCTGAAAAGTTCATGGTGTCGGTAAACTAGAGAATTACTAAAAAACTTATTTGCAGTGCTACTGCAGTAAATAGAGAATTCATCTCTTATTTTGGATTAAATTATGTATATTGGTAGTGACAGCATATGTGTATCTGAAAATGAGGTGTGGTGATGAAAAGTGCAGTTTTAGTGTTGACAAAACAATGCCCAACTTTGCTGTTCCTGAATTTATTGATTTGACCACTGAAGAGATAGAACTGGACGAGTAACTGATAGAGAGGTTAGATAGTTTTCATAGGCTTTGTTCAATTTTTATATGTGCATTTTTTTTTATAGTCTATCCCTTATTTTCTTGGCTTTACTAGATGTCCTAGTTGTTAATGTGTAATGAAAGATTATGACCCAAAGATTTTAGGTATACTTCGGGTATGTTTCCCTGGCATTTCGTATTAGACATGCCTAAGTCATGGTAATTTCCCAAAGCTGATAGTGATGCAGGGCTAAACTGATTATCTTGTACTTTACAGGAATGACAGTGGGGAAAAATGTATGATCTGAGTGAATGGGATGAAAGAGAAAAATAATCAGCACTTGTGAAAGTCTGATAAGAATGTGTCTTATATTTCCATCTTCTTTATCTTAGATGCCTGTTCCCTCCAGAATTCGCAAGGTGATGGCCATGGCAAAAGTGTCCCCTTATCCCTGTCCTTACAATGCATCCCTCACATATGCTATTTGAAGTAGTTTTCCATCATTTCTCTCCCTCCAGTACTCTTGCTTTCTATTTCATGTCATAAGTGGTCTTCCTTTCACACAGACTCCTTAAATCATATTAGCCACCACACTTCATCTCTACACCCCCTTCCTCTAGTTTTGTTTTCATTTCTATGAATCCATCCATATATATATATGTTAAAAAACCTTAACTCCCACATATTTACCAGAACTTTTCTTCGACTTTCGATTTGTTCTGCTAAAGAAGGTTTTCACACCAAGCAGCATTTGTACCCCTTCCTCATATGTCCTTAACACATCTCAAAACTAATGTTACTCGACTGTCACGCTTTCTCCAGATACATAAAAGCTGCATACAGCATCCAGAGCTGCTGACCATTGCATCTGTGCTTTATTTATTATTTTTTAAGAAATACAGCAGTACAATTTTTCTTGGTAAAATGTTTTTGAAATTCTAGTGGTATGTTCATGTATTGTATATGTAATGTATGGGAAGTTCACAGGGGTGCACAGTTCATTATATAGTGTACATTTTCATTGCGTGCATAGTGCCATTGTACAAAGGCAAAGGGGATAAGAGTGAGTGCTCAAATTACAGAGGTATAAGTTTGTTGAGTATTCCTGGTAAATTATATGGGACGGTATCAATTGAGAGGGTGAACACTTGTACAGAGCATCAGATTGGGGAAGAGCAGTGTGGTTTCAGAAGTGGTAGAGGATGTGTGGATCAGGTGTTTGCTTTGAAGAATGTATGTGAGAAATACTTAGAAAAGCAAATGGATTTGTATGTAGCATTTATGGATCTGGAGAAGGCATATGATAGAGTTGATAGAGATGCTCTGTGGAAGGTATTAAGAATATATGGTGTGGGAGGCAAGTTGTTAGAAGCAGTGAAAAGTTTTTATCGAGGATGTAAGGCATGTGTACGTGTAGGAAGAGAGGAAAGTGATTGGTTCTCAGTGAATGTAGGTTTGCGGCAGGGGTGTGTGATGTCTCCATGGTTGTTTAATTTGTTTATGGATGGGGTTGTTAGGGAGGTGAATGCAAGAGTTTTGGAAAGAGGGGCAAGTATGAAGTCTGTTGGGGATGAGAGAGCTTGGGAAGTGAGTCAGTTGTTGTTCGCTGATGATACAGCGCTGGTGGCTGATTCATGTGAGAAACTGCAGAAGCTGGTGACTGAGTTTGGTAAAGTGTGTGAAAGAAGAAAGTTAAGAGTAAATGTGAATAAGAGCAAGGTTATTAGGTACAGTAGGGTTGAGGGTCAAGTCAATTGGGAGGTGAGTTTGAATGGAGAAAAACTGGAGGAAGTGAAGTGTTTTAGATATCTGGGAGTGGATCTGGCAGCGGATGGAACCATGGAAGCGGAAGTGGATCATAGGGTGGGGGAGGGGGCGAAAATTCTGGGAGCCTTGAAGAATGTGTGGAAGTCGAGAACATTATCTCGGAAAGCAAAAATGGGTATGTTTGAAGGAATAGTGGTTCCAACAATGTTGTATGGTTGCGAGGCGTGGGCTATGGATAGAGTTGTGCGCAGGAGGATGGATGTGCTGGAAATGAGATGTTTGAGGACAATGTGTGGTGTGAGGTGGTTTGATCGAGTAAGTAACGTAAGGGTAAGAGAGATGTGTGGAAATAAAAAGAGCGTGGTTGAGAGAGCAGAAGAGTGTGTTTTGAAATGGTTTGGGCACATGGAGAGAATGAGTGAGGAAAGATTGACCAAGAGAATATATGTGTCGGAGGTGGAGGGAACGAGGAGAAGAGGGAGACCAAATTGGAGGTGGAAAGATGGAGTGAAAAAGATTTTGTGTGATCGGGGCCTGAGCATGCAGGAGGGTGAAAGGAGGGCAAGGAATAGAATGAATTGGAGCGATGTGGTATACCGGGGTTGACGTGCTGTCAGTGGATTGAATCAAGGCATGTGAAACGTCTGGGGTAAACCATGGAAAGCTGTGTAGCTATGTATATTTGCGTGTGTGGACGTATGTATATACATGTGTATGGGGGTGGGTTGGGCCATTTCTTTCGTCTGTTTCCTTGCGCTACCTCGCAAACGCGGGAGACAGCGACAAAGCAAAAAGAAAAAAAAAAATTTTCATTGTGCATGCAAGTACTAATACATTATACAAAATATCAGTTGGACATTGGTCAATTTCAGACCATTTTGCAGAACTGACCGCTCAGATTGTTGCATGGTCGGTCTTACCATCTCATCATATCTTTAGCTTGTGTAACCTGGCTAGTCCTACTCTTATGCCAGGCCCTCCAGAGGCTTCAAAAAATCACACAAGGTTATCATGTATAGAAGTGTTTAAGAAATTACTAGTTCCTTTCCATATATTGCTGTTCAAAGTATTAAATTTTAATTTAATAATTTTGCTAGAAAAATCAAATCCTCAGCAAGTAACATCACATTAGTTTATGTCGGCCTCGACCAATAATTAACGGAGATAAAATGAACCACAAGTTTTGTGGACAGACAAACATTAGAACTTCTGCTGACTTAGTTTGAGAACCGAAAATGAAACTGACTAGATACTTTGTTGGTTTTAAAATGAACAACTTTGGACTATCTGCATATAAACGAATGGAGATAACAGCTTGAGCACTGGACATCACAGTTTGTGCAGCCTGTATTGCACATTGTGAGTTTTATTTTGCAAAGTCCCTTTTTTTTCTTTTGATTCAAAATGACATATTTTTGCCATATTTTCTTTTTTTTTTCTGACAAGGTTGGCAGCTCTTGAGCTTCTTACCTTTCGCTGGATACTTTTCCATAGTCATTCTCATTGTAAATGTCTGATCCATACATTTTCTGCCTTGCTCCTCACTTCTGTATTGTATTTTATCATTGTTGCATGACAGACGTGTTCCTCTGTAATTGCTACATACAATGTTAGCATCTTTTCCTTTGAATAAGGGAACAATGATAGCTTTCAAATAATCCTCAGACACAGTGTTCTGCTTCCATATTACATTACGCATCAAATGCATCCTCTTTATCACATTCTCGTCTGTACATTTCAGCCATAATTCCATCCACCCAAGGTACATTTCCTACCTTCAACCTCTTTATTGCCCTTTTTACATTCCTTGATAAAGGCCCTTGCACTCATGCATATAATAACTGCTGCCTCACTTTCTCCCACATTCATCAGTTCTTCAAAATACTCTTTTCATTTTCATTTCACTCTCCTTTTGATTCAGGAACTTCCCCTCATTCTTACATTTGCATTTCCATGCTTCCAACCACCTCTTTTTTTTTTGAAACTCCCAGTATAATTCTCATTTTCCCTACACTTTTCACTTGAATTTTTTTCCAAATCTTCGTCTACACTTTCTTTGCTTTCCTCCATCACCTTGTTAATATTACAATTATGCATTTTACAATTCCCTCCTTTTGAGCAGTATGCTTTATGCCTTTTTTTTTTTTTTCTTTCCCAGAGCATTTTTAATCTCATCCACCCACTATGCATTTCCCCTTGTATCTCACAATCCTGTATCAACTTCTTTACAACCTTTATCAGTCTTACAATTTAAACACCAGATTCATACATTGGTGCATTCCTAAACTAATTGCACTTTCATCTTTTTCACTCTTCTTTCATCATACCCCTTGCATTTTAAGATTCCGCTTTTGTAATTTGTATGGTATGAACATTGTTGCAGTGAGGTTTGTTGGCTGTGTTAGTATATTTACATAGTTGAACTTTGGTTAGTGGTGGTTGTCACTTTTGTTACCAGCTTTTAGTCTTCGGCTAGTTTGGGTTATCATGACATGAAAGTAGGTCTATAGTCAGAGATGATTTATTAGAAGGTGGCCTCACTAATGGTGAATTTCTTACTGTGTAGGTTGTGGATTTCTGTGCATGGGTGACACTCCATACCCCACTGATACAACAGTCCTCAGTGATAGTTCGTCCACTTCCTAACATTTGTTTGTGCTTATGTCCTGTAAGGACTGATTCATTTGAATTTGAATAAGGTCTAATGAAATGTTTATAAATGTTGGGGGGCTGTGAGTCTGTAGCGGTTGAAGTAATTGTAGATGTTAAGGGACAATATGTCAGTGTGTTTGGCTTCTGGTTTTTATGTGTAACATGTTTTGCGCAGGAGGATGGATGTGCTGGAAATGAGATGTTTGAGGACAATGTGTGGTGTGAGGTGGTTTGATCGAGTAAGTAACGTAAGGGTAAGAGAGATGTGTGGAAATAAAAAGAGCGTGGTTGAGAGAGCAGAAGAGGGTGTTTTGAAATGGTTTGGGCACATGGAGAGAATGAGTGAGGAAAGATTGACCAAGAGGATATATGTGTCGGAGGTGGAGGGAACGAGGAGAAGAGGGAGACCAAATTGGAGGTGGAAAGATGGAGTGAAAAGGATTTTGTGTGATCGGGGCCTGAACATGCAGGAGGGTGAAAGGAGGGCAAGGAATAGAGTGAATTGGAGCGATGTGGTATACAGGGGTTGACGTGCTGTCAGTGGATTGAATCAAGGCATGTGAAGCGTCCGGGGTAAACCATGGAAAGCTGTGTAGGTATGTATATTTGCGTGTGTGGACGTGTGTATGTACATGTGTATGGGGGGGGGTTGGGCCATTTCTTTCGTCTGATTCCTTGTGCTACCTCGCAAACGCGGGAGACAGCGACAAAGTATAAAAAAAAAAAAAAAAAATGTTTTGCTACCACAAGGAAAGTCCCTACACTGTGGGAAGGGCTTTGAATTGGAGTAAAATTGGGTGGTAAAACCTCTCAATACCATGTGATGTATGGAAAGAATTGATTAGTACCATTTGCATCAAAATCTTTCAATAAGGACACAGAGGATGTTTAATGGCATTACACTGTAATGTGCAAATGTTCTTGCATATAGGGCTGACCTTCAGAAATCTGGTTTATCAAATAAACCAAATGAGTTATCTATAAACCCATTTCTGCATCAAGATAGAATAGTTAAGATCTTTATCACCAGCTTCCTGATCGCTGTTGGTACAGAGGTCAGTTATGTTCCTGAAATTAAGGCCAACAACTGGCAATTGTCTTTTTTTTATTAAGTAAATGGAATGAGAAAGTTAGAAGTGAGGAATTATTGGCATTAGAAATAAAAAAGTTACTTTTTCATTTAACCTAATGTAGCCTTTAGTGTAAAAAGAGAATTATGAAGGAAAAGTTTGCTTTAACGTAACGTAGCCTTGTAGCCTAGGCCGAGAAATATCTGGCATGTGTTTTTCCTGTGTTGCACTTCTTGGTTCCACAGAGGGACACTAAATGGGCAGGACTTTGAATTAGAAGGAAATTGCTGGTTAAAACTACTTTGTTTAAAGTGTGTATGGAATTGATTGTTTCCATTTTTATCAGAATCAACAAGGAGGGATGGATATGGCTTTGCAGAGTAATTTGCATTTGTTGTTATATGTATTGCAAGGACGTTGCAAATGACTGGTTTGTCAAATACATAACCCAAACATGTTTATCATAATGAAAGTGGTCTACCGAAATGAAATTGATTTAAATAGGATTGATTTATTGAATAGTCATTTAAGAAATCTATATCACTTGCTGCCTGATTACCATCTGCTGAGAGGTCAGTTACTTTACGTTGCTGAAAAATGGCGATTAACTTTATTTTTATATGAAGGCAAATGAAATAAGAAAACATCATCTGGTAAACAGTGGGGTTAAGACACTAAAAAAGTATAACAATAGAATTCTACAACCAAACCTACCACACCCACAAAGTTTAACCAAACCTACCACAGCCAGTGTAGCCTTGGGTGTGTCATCTCCTAGTTACCTAGACTAGGAAAACCTACCCTAGAGTTTGTAAATCCTACCTTGAGTAGGAAAATTTACCATAGTGTAGCATTCCCTAATTTACCCTTGTGTAAGGTATTCTGTACTGTAGTGAAGTATAGACATTTCAAATTGTATTGCTTTTTATTTTGAACGTTATTTCATATCTATATCATTTTGTTTGTATTAACATTATTAAGGCCATTTATTGCCATTCGGACTACTTTCAGTAGCATAACTGATCCCACAGACACCTGCAGTTGGGCAGCAGGCAATAGATTGAATATTGATGATTATACCTTGATGCAGTTTCTCTCTTTTCATGAAAGTAATAACTTCATTTGGGTTCGTTGTGCTTTTGAGTGAATCGACTTGAATTTGGGTTCATTTATGTCATTTGATGGACTACAAATGTTGTATTGTGTGTATGGCTGATAGAAAACATCTACCTGGTTCTTACTGAGATTTTTATTCATACTTGATGGCTGTTTCATGTGTTAGTGAGGTACTGCCGGGAACAGATGAAGAAAGGCCGCATCTGCTCATATCCAAACTCATGCTTTTGTGTGTGATGGGCTGAAACTACAGCTCCCTGTCCACAAACGGGCCCCACAGACCTTTCCATGGTTTACCCTGAATGCTTCACATTTCCTAGCTCAGTCTGTATATGGCATGTCGATCCCTGCTTACCACATTATTCTATTTCACTCTATACGTTGCACACCCTTCACCCTTGTGCATGTTACCCATTCGCTCAAAATCTTTTCACTCCATTTCTCCATCTCCAATGTGGTCTTCCTGTTCTCCTTTTACCATATGTTCATGACATCCTTTTTTGTCAAGCTATCCTCTCTTCTGAGAGAATGTGTGGAAAGGTTGTTTAGATTTTATAGATCATTTGGTTTGCAAATCTATTTAAAAGTGATTGAAATCTGTATAGAAGAGGGGAAAGAATAACTTGCCTCATTTGCCTGGTGCTTCATGAGCAAATGAAAAGAAATTACCTGTATAACACGCTTTTTTATAATTTTCACTTGCTTTTTTTTTTACCACATGTGATGGAAGTAGAGCATTTTTTCATTTACATTCATCTCACCACATCAGTGTGGGTATTGTTATAGCAAGTAATTGATGAGCCTTGAGAAGGAAACTATTGCCTCATGGTACTGAAATATGAAATGATTAATTTGTTCATGGCTTGGGTAAGGTTTGGGAGGTAAATGTAAGAGTTTTGGAGAGGGGCAAGTATGCAGTCTGTTTGGGATGAGAGGGCCTGGGAAGCAAGTCGGTTGCTGTTCGCTGATAATACAGCACTGGTGGCTGATTCATGAGAAACTACAGAAGTTGGTGACTGAGTTTGGAAAAGTGTGACAGGAGAAAGTTGAAAGTAAATGAATAAGAGCAAGGTTGTTAGGTTCAGAGGGTTGAGGAACAAGTTAATTGATGTAAGTTTGAATGGAGAAAACTGGAGGAAGTGAAGTGTGTTAGATGTCTGGGAGTGGACTTATCAGTGAATGGAACCATAGAGCAGAAGTGAGTTACAGGTTGGGGAGGAGGTGAAGGTTCTGTGAGCGATGAAGAATGTGTGGAAAGAGAAAACGTTATCTTGGAGAGCAAAAATTGGTGTGTTTGAGGAATAGTAGTTCCAACAATAGTGTGTGGTTGCGAGGCATAGGGTTTTACGGAGGAGGGTGGATGTGTTGGAAAGGAAATGTTTGAGGACAATATGTGGTGTGAGGTGGTTTGATCGAGTAAGTAATGAAAGTGTAAGAGAGATGTTTGGTTATGATACGAGTGTAGTTGAGAGGGCAGAAGAGGGTGTATTGAAATGGTTTGGTCACACGGAGAGAATGAGTGCGGAAAGATTGACAAAGAGGATGTATGTGTCAGAGGTGGAGGAACAAGAAGTGGGAGACCAAATTGGAGGTGGAAGGATGGAGTGAAAAAGATTTTGAGTGATCGGGGCCTGAACATGCAGGAGGGTGAAAGGCGTGTAAGAATAGAGGGAATTGGATCGTTGTGGTCCACTGGGGTTGACGTGCTGTCAATGGATTGAATCAGGGCATATGGAGCGTCTGGGGTAAAGCATGGAAAGTTTTGTGGGGCTGGATGTGGAAAGGGAGCTGTGGTTTCGATGCGCTACACATGACAGCTAGAGACTGAGTGTGAACGAATGTGGCCTTTGTTTTTTCCTAGCGCTACCTTGCGTGCTTGGGGAGAGGTTGGTACTGATTTTTATGTGTGTTGGGTTGGCAACGGGAGTGGATGAAGGCAGCAAGTATGAATATGTACATGTGTATATGTTTGTGTGTCTGTATGTATATGTATGTATACATTGAAATGTATAGGTATGTATACGTGCATGTGTGGTCGTTTACATATGTACATGAGTATTTGGGTGGGTTGGGCCATTCTCTCGTCTGTTTCCTTTCGCTACCTCATTTACGTAGGAGACAGTGACTGAGTATAATACATGATAAATATGGAAATTGAGATTCATGACATTTATATGGTTTCCTTTAGTCAGTTTTATTTTTTCTTTGTTTATGCAATTTATAGTATTAATTTTTTTATGATTGCAGTATGTAGTAATAACCAGTTTTAAGCTAAATTTTTATTTTTCAATTTTTTTAATCTTAGCATATCATAGTAGTGCAAGTGGACACCTGTTAGAAATGTGTTAAATCTACTTCATCGTATAATTTTAGTGACATTCATGATGTCTTGAAGCAGGGTAAAGTCCTACCATTACATCCATCCTGTTGTAGAGCTAAGTATGTAGTTTATGACATGAAAAGAAATGCTTGACATTCTTATGCTTTTACCGATTTGTAAAAGAAGCATTATCTCTTGATCTTTCAAGTTGCACCTGTTATAGAGTTTGGTAAGATTTTTTCTGTACGTGAAGGCAGTATGTGGTATGAGCTAAGTATTTTTTTATTTTTGTTTTCAGCCAATCCTGATAGATGCTAGTGGGCACCTGTTGGGTCGCTTGGCTGCTGTTGTTGCCAAGAACACACTAGCAGGACAGCGTGTTGTTGTTTTAAGGTAAACATTTATTTTTGATTTTCTTGACTTATCATGCTTGCCACTTTTGTAGATATATAGCACTGAAAGGTAACCAAGGCATTGTGTATTTCAGAGGAGTAGGAAAATCTTCCTTAGTATGCACAATGCATGTTCTGTATGGAAGAGATATAGACCTAGGTTTGTGGTGCACTTTTGTGATTTTGTTTGAATAAATCCATGTTTTTACTTGGACTCCATGGAAGATGAAGACTGTAAAGCAAGATTTCACATTTACATTATTAAAGAAATATGGTTCAGACATGTAGTGTCACATAATCTTGTAGTTTCGACAAATTAGAGATGGCGTTAATGTACATTTTTAACCTTAGATATTTAGATAGAATTTTTTATGTGGCAAATATTATTCCCTGGGGATAGGGGAGAAAGAATACTTCCCACGTATTCCCTGCGTGTCGTAGAAGGCGACTAAAAGGGAAGGGAGCGGGGGGCTGGAAATCCTCCCCTCTCGTTTTTTTTTTTCCAAAAGAAGGAACAGAGATGAGGGCCAGGTGAGGATATTCCCTCAAAGGCCCAGTCCTCTGTTCTTAACGCTACCTCGCTATCGCGGGAAATGGCGAATAGTATGAAAAAAAAAATATATTTTGAGATTCTTCTTGCCAACTAATGTTTTATAAATGAATTCCACACAGCCGTCATTCATGTTTGCCAGCTCACCTGCTTTTAAACAAATTTCTCATGCCTCCAAAGTGAGTGAAGCAGTTTAATTAAATCTCTCTTGAATATTTTTTTCACATTTGATCAGTTTCATGTATTAGCGAGGTAGTGCCAAGAACAGAATAAGAAAGGCGTCTTCCACTTGCATCCTTTCTCTAGTTATTGTGTAATGCAACAAAACCATGGCTTCCTATCCACAACCAGGCCCCACAAACCTTTGCATGGTATACCCTGAATGTTTCTTATGCCATGTATATATTAGAATGAAATATTAAAGGTTATCATGTTATATGTGGTTATTAAAGGTGCTTGGGAGTTTTGATGCTGGCAAAAACTTGTACCTGTACCAAAGCTCAGTGCCACCTCAAGCCCACGTCAAATTTTCTGATAAGGTCTCGTTAGGTATCTAATTGCCAAAAATAGTAAATGGAAATTCTGATAAGTAGTTCTTTGGTATAGTTGTTGCATATTCACTGGTATCCTTCATTTTAGCACTTTTTGCTTACCCTGCACATAGTTCCTGGCCCAATCTTATTGAAGTCATTTATGCTGTGTTTGTTTAGGAATTAACCTCTCAGCTCTTCCAACATCCTTTATGGGGCTCATTGACTTCCAGATATTTATATATGCATTGAATTTCGTGTCAGTATCTTAAGGCCTTGTTTTTTTTTTTTTTTTTATACTTTGTCGCTGTCTCCCGCGTTTGCGAGGTAGCGCAAGGAAACAGACGAAAGAAATGGCCCAACCCCCCCCATACATATGCATATACACACGTCCACACACGCAAATACACATACCTACACAGCTTTCCATGGTTTACCCCAGACGCTTCACATGCCTTGATTCAATCCACTGACAGCACGTCAACCCCGGTATACCAGATCGCTCCAATTCACTCTATTCCTTGCCCTCCTTTCACCCTCCTGCATGTTCAGGCCCCGATCACACAAAATCTTTTTCACTCCATCTTTCCACCTCCAATTTGGTCTCCCTCTTCTCCTTGCTCCCTCCACCTCCGACACATATATCCTCTTGGTCAATCTTTCCTCTCATCCTCTCCATGTGCCCAAACCTCTTCAAAACGCCCTCTTCTGCTCTCTCAACCACGCTCTTTTTATTTCCACACATCTCTCTTACCCTTACGTTACTCACTCGATCAAACCACCTCACACCACACATTGTCCTCAAACATCTCATTTCCAGCACATCCATCCTCCTGAGCACAACTCTATCCATAGCCCACGCCTCGCAACCATACAACATTGTTGGAACCACTATTCCTTCAAACATTTAAGGCCTTGTGTACAGTGAAAATTGTTTGTATGAGCTGGTAAATTGATATTGAATGTAAGATTATGTTCATAGGCAATGAAAAAGATCATTTTGCTCTAGTGCTCTCACCAGGTCAGTCTCCCCAAAACCAGTATGTTACCATTGTAATAGTTAAATGAAAAAAGCTATTTCTTTGATGAAATGTAAAGAACAAATATATAGAAATAGAACAACCAGGGAACATTTATTAGACTGAAACTTACAAAGGAGAAATTCAAAAACTACGTTGGGAGCAAATGGTGAAATATTTATCGAATCATCTGTTACATTTCAGTTAATTTCAAGTGCTGACACCTGCTCATCTTTCACTATGTTCGTATTGTGTCTCACCAGTTCGCTCCCAGCACTTTTTTTTTATTGATACCTGGGTAAGTTTATACAACTAATTTCTTGGTTATTTTATCATGTTAAATGTTTTTGGCTTAAAAAAGTTTTTCATTTTGCTGTTTGATGTATTTGTTTGGGAGACTGTTTGGCAAGTGCACTAGGAGGCAATTTTCTTCGTTGATTGGCCATAAATCTTATGTTTCAAAGATGGTTTATCATCTCATTTGAATGTATGTTCTGTATTTTGGATGGTATACACTGCAATATGCTGGTATGTTTTTGCTAGTAATAAGTGTTTGTCCACTAATCTTTTACCACATCCATAGAATATTGTATCATTATGCTCCAACCATGCATTTTTTTTTATTTTTAACTCTGGTAGGTTAAGGACTATATCATGTGTTTCTCTTTAAACTATTCTTAAATGATGTGTTTTCAATTTACTCCAGTGTTTCAGTCTGGAAGAACAATCTTGGGAGAGCAATTAGGTGAAATAATATTATCCTTGGGGATAGGGGAGAAAGAATATTTCCCACACATTCCTCACGTGCCGTAGTAGGCGACTAAAGGGGACGGGAGCGGGGGGCTAGAAACCCTCCCTTCCTTGTGTTTTAACTTTCTAAAAGGGGAAACAGAAGGAGTCATGCAGGGAGTGCTCATCCTCTTCGAAGGCTCAGATTGGGGTGTCTAAATGGGTGTGGATGTAACCAAGATGAGGAAAAAGGAGAGATAGGTAGTATGTTTGAGGAAAGGAACCTGGATGTTTTGGCTCTGAGTGAAACGAAGCTCAAGGGTAAAGGGGAAGGGTGGTTTGGGAATGTCTTGGGAGTAAAGTCAGAGGTTAGTGAGAGGACAAGAGCAAGGGAAGGAGTAGCACTACTCCTGAAACAGGAGTCGTGGGATTATATGATAGAGTGTAAGAAAGTAAACTCTAGATTGATATGGGTAAAACTTAAAGTTGATGGAGCGAGATGGGTGATTATTGGTGCATATGCACCTGGGCATGAGAAGAAAGATCAGGAGAGGCAAGTGTGTTGGGAGCAGCTGAACGAGTGTGTTAGTGGTTTTGATGCACGAGACCAGGTTATAGTGATGGGTGATTTGAATGCAAAGGTGAGTAATGTGGCAGTTGAGGGAATAATTGGTATACATTGGGTGTTCAGTGTTGTAAATGGAAATGGTGAAGAGCTTGTAGACTTATGTGCTGAGAAAGGACTGGTGATTGGGAATACCTGGTTTAAAAGAGAGATATACATAAGTGTACGTATGTAAGTAGGAGAGATGGCCAGAGAGCGTTATTAGATTGTGTCAATTGAGAGGCGCTCAAAAGAGAGACTTTTTGATGTTAATGTGCTGAGAGATGCAACTGGAGAGATGTCTGATCATTATCTCGTTGGGGCGAAGGTGAAGATTTGTAGAGGTTTTCAGAAAAGAAGAGAGAATGTTTAGGTGAAGAGAGTGGTGAGAGTAAGTGAGCTTGGGAAGGAGACTTGTGTGAGGAAGTATCAGGAGAGACTGAATACAGAATGGAAAAAGGTGAGAACAAAGGAGGTAAGGGGAGTGGGGAAGGAATGGGATGTATTTAGGGAAGCAGTGATGGCTTGCGCAAAAGATGCTTGTGGCACGAGAAGCGTTGGAGGTGGGCAGATTAGAAACGGTAGTGAGTGGTGGGATGAAGAAGTAAGATTATTAGTGAAAGAGAAGAGAGAGGCATTTGGACGATTTTTTGCAGGGAAATAATGCAAATGAGTGGGAGATGTATAAAAGAAAGAGACAGGAGGTCAAGAGAAAGGTGCAAGAGGTGAAAAAGAGGGCAAATGAGAGTTGGGGTGAGAGAGTATCATTAAGTTTTAGAGAGAATAAAAAGATAGTTTTGGAAAGAGGTAAATAAAGTGCGTAAGACAAGGGAACAGATGGGAACTTCAGTGAAGGGGACTAATGGGGAGGTGATAACAAGTAGTGGTGATGTGAGAAGGAGATGGAGTGAGTATTTTGAAGGTTTGTTGAATGTGTTTGATGATAGAGTGGCAGATATAGGGTGTTTTGGTCAAGGTGGTGTGCAAAGTGAGAGGGTTTAAATGCTGTCACTGGATTGAACCAGGGTTGGGGAAAGATCAATGGGGGCTGTAGTTTTGTTTTATTACACATGACAGCTAGAAAATGGTTGAATAAATGAGGGCATTCTTTGTGTATTTCTGACACTGGAAATGGCGATCAAGTAGGAAAGAAAAAAATATGTATTCATCTGTTTGATATTTCCCACATCAGTGAGGTAGTGTTAGGAACAGACAAAAAAATGACCTCATTTGCTCACATCCACTCTCTAGCTGTCATATATGATACACTGGAAACAAAGCTTTCTAATCACAATCATTATTAATTTGCTCTGTCCCTTGCACCCTCTTTCACTGCATCCTTCTACCTCCTTTTCCTTGATACCTGCACCTCTGACATGGATACCCTCCTAGTCATCCTTTTCTCGTTCATGTCTATAAGTCTATCCCATTTTAGCACATCCCCTCTTTATCTCTTACCTCCACGCTTTTTTTTTCCCGTCATTCCTTATTTGATCAACTCTCCTTACACCACATATATTTAATTTCCAACACACTTTTCCAGTCCTTTACATTTTTGTCTTAAGGCCCATGCCTTGCACCCAAATAGCACTGATTGGAAAACTACAAGATTGTCAAATATAACAATCTTTGCCCATAAAGACTGTGACTTCTCTTTCCTTCCAATTCTCGATGCACTTATACCTTTTCCTCTCAGTTGCTCTTTGGCTTACTTCAGCTCTATGGTTCCATTTGCTGCCATAGTCACTTCCAGGTATCAAAAGTGCTCCACTAACTGCAGGTTCTTGCCATTCAAACTCAAACTCCAAATATCCTCTATTTTCACTGCTAAGCATAATAACCTGGCTTTTTTATTCATATATACTCGACTTTCTCCTTTCACACTCAGACTTGGGAACTGACTCGCCCCAAGGCCCCTTCCAACCTCAGCAGTCTGTAGACCTGCTGCTTTCTCCAAGAACCCTGCATTCACCTTCAGAACTCCATCCGTAAAGAGATTAAACAGCCATGTTGATAATCGCACACCTGTCATTGACCCACCTTAACCTGGAACTACTTTTCTTCTCTCTTGCCTCACACACATTCATTCATTCTTAGTGAAAACTCTTCAGTGGTACTAATAGCTTTTCTCCCCTTACCATATATTTGTAACACCTTTAACAAAGCATTTTTCTCACTCCTAGCTTATGCTTTCTCCAGTTCCATAAATGCCACATACAGATCTTTCTGCTTCTCTCACTTTTGCACACGTTCTTCTAAGCAAACAGCTGATCCACACTTATGCTACCATTCCTGGAATCACATTATTCCTTCCCAATCTGATGTTCTGTGCTTCCAACCGTCCTCTCATTTCAATTACCCAGTACTCTCAACAAACTAATAGCTCAGTAATTAACACTCGCCTTTGTCCCTCATGCCTTTACACAGTGGCACTATGCATGCATTTCACTGTTCCAAAGGCACTTAACCATGATCCATACTTACACTGATAATTTGAGCTAACCAGTCAGCAACACAGTAACCCTCTTCCTTTAGAAATTCAACTGCAGTACACAAACTTGAGCCACTTTTCCACATTTAATCTTAATCAAGGTGTTCACTGCCTTTCCTTATTTTCAATAAAAAACTTGCCGTGGCACTTTGCTACCCTGTCATCAAACACTCATTAGTCCTTGAAAGTTCTCACTGCTATCGTCTTTTCTAAAGCACTGCTTATCACTTTCCCATTGCTCCTTTCACGAATGTTACCATTTGCCCTTATTTTTTGTCTCACAGTTTTAACCCCCTTCCAAAACATCAAATTCTCCCTGAAGTTTGTTGATGCTTGTCTCCAGTTCTTGTTTGTCTCCTGTAGCTTTAGTGTAATGCATTGAAACCATAGCCTCCTATGCATAACCAGGCCCCACAGACTTTTTGTAGTTTCCCCTGGCTGCTTTATTTAGCCTGGTTCAGTCCACTGACTGCACACTTTTTTTTTTAGCATTAGAGGCTCCAGTCATGAACAAAAGTCCATGTCAAGGCAGGGCCTTAATTGAGATATAATAGAGGATTTTTAAAAGGAAAAAGAGGAGACAAGGGAAAGTACAAATTTTGAGGGAAGTGGAAAACCTGCTTTTTGAATTTTTTTTTTTTTTTTTTTTTTTTTTTTTATACTTTGTCGCTGTCTCCCGCGTTTGCGAGGTAGCGCAGGGAAACAGACGAAAGAAATGGCCCAACCCCCCCCATACACATGTACATACACACGTCCACACATGCAAATATACATACCTACACAGCTTTCCATGGTTTACCCCAGACGCTTCACATGCCCTGATTCAATCCACCGACAGCACGTCAACCCCTGTATACCACATCGCTCCAATTCACTCTATTCCTTGCCCTCCTTTCACCCTCCTGCATGTTCAGGCCCCGATCACACAAAATCTTTTTCACTCCATCTTTCCACCTCCAATTTGGTCTCCCCCTTCTCCTCGTTCCCTCCACCTCCGACACATATATCCTCTTGGTCAATCTTTCCTCACTCATTCTCTCCATGTGCCCAAACCACTTCAAAACACCCTCTTCTGCTCTCCCAACCACGCTCTTTTTATTTCCACACATCTCTCTTACCCTTACGTTACTTACTCGATCAAACCACCTCACACCACACATTGTCCTCAAACATCTCATTTCCAGCACATCCATCCTCCTGCGCACAACTCTATCCATAGCCCACGCCTCGCAACCATACAACATTGTTGGAACCACTATTCCTTCAAACATACCCATTTTTGCTTTCCGAGATAATGTTCTCGACTTCCACACATTTTTCAAGGCTCCCAAAATTTTCGCCCCCTCCCCCACCCTATGATCCACTTCCGCTTCCATGGTTCCATCCGCTGACAGATCCACTCCCAGATATCTAAAACACTTCACTTCCTCCAGTTTTTCTCCATTCAAACTCACCTCCCAATTGACTTGACCCTCACCCCTACTGTACCTAATAACCTTGCTCTTATTCACATTTACTCTTAACTTTCTTCTTCCACACACTTTACCAAACTCAGTCACCAGCTTCTGCAGTTTCTCACATGAATCAGCCACCAGCGCTGTATCATCAGCGAACAACAACTGACTCACTTCCCAAGCTCTCTCATCCCCAACAGACTTCATACTTGCCCCTCTTTCCAGGACTCTTGCATTTACCTCCCTAACAACCCCATCCATAAACAAATTAAACAACCATGGAGACATCACACACCCCTGCCGCAAACCTACATTCACTGAGAACCAATCACTTTCCTCTCTTCCTACACGTACACATGCCTTACATCCTCGATAAAAACTTTTCACTGCTTCTAACAACTTGCCTCCCACACCATATATTCTTAATACCTTCCACAGAGCATCTCTATCAACTCTATCATATGCCTTCTCCAGATCCATAAATGCTACATACAAATCCATTTGCTTTTCTAAGTATTTCTCACATACATTCTTCAAAGCAAACACCTGATCCACACATCCTCTACCACTTCTGAAACCGCACTGCTCTTCCCCAATCTGATGCTCTGTACATGCCTTCACCCTCTCAATCAATACCCTCCCATATAATTTACCAGGAATACTCAACAAACTTATACCTCTGTAATTTGAGCACTCACTCTTATCCCCTTTGCCTTTGTACAATGGCACTATGCACGCATTCCGCCAATCCTCAGGCACCTCACCATGAGTCATACATACATTAAATAACCTTACCAACCAGTCAACAATACAGTCACCCCCTTTTTTAATAAATTCCACTGCAATACCATCCAAACCTGCTGCCTTGCCGGCTTTCATCTTCCGCAAAGCTTTTACTACCTCTTCTCTGTTTACCAAATCATTTTCCCTAACCCTCTCACTTTGCATACCACCTCGACCAAAACACCCTATATCTGCCACTCTGTCATCAGACACATTCAACAAACCTTCAAAATACTCATTCCATCTCCTCACATCACCGCTACTTGTTATCACCTCCCCATTTACGCCCTTCACTGAAGTTCCCATTTGCTCCCTAGTCTTACGCACCCTATTTACCTCCTTCCAGAACATCTTTTTATTCTCCCTAAAATTTACTGATAGTCTCTCACCCCAACTCTCATTTGCTCTTTTTTTCACCTCTTGCACCTTTCTCTTGACCTCCTGTCTCTTTCTTTTATACTTCTCCCACTCAATTGCATTTTTTCCCTGCAAAAATCGTCCAAATGCCTCTCTCTTCTCTTTCACTAATACTCTTACTTCTTCATCCCACCACTCACTACCCTTTCTAAACAGCCCACCTCCCACTCTTCTCATGCCACAAGCATCTTTTGCGCAATCCATCACTGATTCCCTAAATACATCCCATTCCTCCCCCACTCCCCTTACTCCCATTGTTCTCACCTTTTTCCATTCTGTACACAGTCTCTCCTGGTACTTCCCCACACAGGTCTCCTTCCCAAGCTCACTTACTCTCACCACCTTCTTCACCCCAACATTCACTCCTCTTTTCTGAAAACCCATACTAATCTTCACCTTAGCCTCCACAAGATAATGATCAGACACCCCTCCAGTTGCACCTCTCAGCACATTAACATCCAAAAGTCTCTCTTTCGCACGCCTGTCAATTAACACGTAATCCAATAACGCTCTCTGGCCATCTCTCCTACTTACATAAGTATACTTATGTATATCTCGCTTTTTAAACCAGGTATTCCCAATCATCAGTCCTTTTTCAGCACATAAATCTACAAGCTCTTCACCATTTCCATTTACAACACTGAACACCCCATGCATACCAATTATTCCCTCAACTGCCACATTACTCACCTTTGCATTCAAATCACCCATCACTATAACCCGGTCTCGTGCATCAAAACCGCTAACACACTCATTCAGCTGCTCCCAAAACACTTGCCTCTCATGATCTTTCTTCTCATGCCCAGGTGCATATGCACCAATAATCACCCACCTCTCTCCATCAGCTTTCAATTTTACCCATATTAATCGAGAATTTACTTTCTTACATTCTATCACATACTCCCACAACTCCTGTTTCAGGAGTATTGCTACTCCTTCCCTTGCTCTTGTCCTCTCACTAACCCCTGACTTCACTCCCCAGACATTTCCAAACCACTCTTCCCCTTTACCCTTGAGCTTCGTTTCACTCAGAGCCAAAACATCCAGGTTCCTTTCCTCAAACATACTACCTATCTCTCCTTTTTTCACATCTTGGTTACATCCACACACATTTAGGCACCCCACTCTGAGCCTTCGAGGAGGATGAGCACTCCCCGCGTGACTCCTTCTTCTGTTTCCCATTTTAGAAAGTTAATACAAGGAGGGGAGGATTTCCGGCCCCCCGCTTTTTGAAATGTGCCAGGTAATAGTGATTGGGAGACGTGTGAAGATAGAGTTCCAAAGCTTCTAGGTGTGGGGAGAGAGTTTTCAAAATGCCCCATCCTTGAGTTGCCAATGACCCCACTATAATCATGTGATGCAGTGGCTTGCCAAGTATTGCATGGTCTTACAAGTGGTTAGGTTAGCCAGCTCTTGGGTGCAGAAACCAAAGTGATATTTACAGAAGAGGTAAAGTGAACCAACATTGTGGCATATGGCAAGTGGGTCATTATGAAGTTAGCTTGGGAGAGTTTGTAAGTTGCGAATGCTTTTGATACTGTCAAGTAAGGATGCAAAGGTAGAACCACCCCATATGTGAGAGCAGTACTCCATACATGGCTCAAATCCAATGTGTCCTGTTCATGCCTTCGCCCTCCTTATTTTCAGGCCCTGAGCACTGAAAACCAAACTCATTCTATCCTTCTATCTCCAATTCTGTCTACCCCTTCTCTTTTGCCCCAAAGTAACTATTAAGGGAATTTGAGGAGTCTTTCTGTTCATATGTATTTTGTGGTTTTGCCTAGTCTGTCTTTATGGTCAACTATTGATATAGTAGAAGATGCTCTGTAATTGTCATGAAAAAATGTGCTGTGTTTGTTGATCGCACTTGTTTCCACAGATGTGAAAAGATTAACATGTCTGGCTCTTTCTACTGCAACAAGTTGAAGTACCTTTCCTTTCTGCGTAAGAGATGTAATGTGAATCCCAAACGTGGCCCCTTCCATCATCGTGCACCTTCCAAAATTTTCCAGAGGACTGTGAGGGGTCAGTGCATAATTCCTTAAGCTTGATTTTGTGATTTTTAGGATCCATATATCTATGTCTCTGATGCCCATTCACTCTGGGAACTGTCATTAAGGGAGTGGCTATGACAAAAATCTTATCTCTGCCCTTAAATACCTCCCTTGCATACTTCATTCCACACATTCTTAATTTTCCTCCCTCCGTGAACCTTCAACTCTACTTCCTTATATCACAGGTGGTCTTCCTCTTATGCTAATCCCTCTAATTGTACTATCTTGTAATCTCTCCTTGTAAACTCCCCACCTTGCATTCTTTCCAGATGCTCAAACTCAAATTATTATATTTCACCCAATGTACCAATGCACTGGCATTCACTGCTATACCAGATGTCCCGTACATCCCCCCCATGACTTTCTTTCCATCTACTCATACCACGTGTACCCCTGTCAAGTAAATCGTGTCCATTGCCTAGATTCGTAACTCATCCCATATCCTTGTTTTGGCTGCAAAGGTAAAAGTTGGGAAGACTGCTGTCCCTTAATCCTTTCTTCACTTCCATGTTTACACCTTTCTAAAACCCTTCTTTATTTTAGTAAAGCACCCATTGACTCTTCTACCCTTTGCTGCTCTCTCATTTATCTTACCTTCCACATCACTAATTTACCCATGATAGTTCCCAAAAACTTAGTCATATTTTCCTAACTTTCCTCCCTCATCTCTGAAATATAGTTTAATAAACTTTTTCTCTTGCTCGATATAGCTTTGAAGAATTTTTAGTTTGTTTCCTTTTATACACCATTACTGTACATTTATTAGCATTTATCTTCATATGCTTAGGCTGATATATGTAATAAAACACTTGCAACCTTATGCATCTCTTCACTTGACAAACAACAAATATCATCTGAAAATGTTCTCATCACCAGACTCCATCTTTACACCCCTTTTCTCTAGTTTTGCTTTTATATCTTAGAGCATACCATCCATATATGTTTTAAAAAGCTCAACTCTCCATCCACACTTGCACATACATTTGTTCCTCTTTAGAAGGCTTTCACACCATCCAACAGTTGTCACCTTACCCCATATATCCTTAATACATTCCATAGAAAATTTGACTCGACTGTCTTGCACTTTTTCAAGATCCATTCTTACAATTTGTTAGTTTTATACAGTCATTGCAAAAATCTGATCTGCACATTCCATGCCTTTTGTAAGGCCTCTTGCTCCTCTCTGATTATCCCTGGGGATAGGGGAGAAAGAATACTTCCCACGCATTCCTCACGTGTCGTAGAAGGCGACCAAAGGGGATGAGAGCGGGAGGCAGGAAACCCTCCCCTCCTTGTATTTTAACTTTCTAAAAGGGGAAACAGAAGAAGGAGTCATGCGGGGAGTACTCATCCTCCTTGAAGGCTCAGATTGGGGTGTCTAAATTTGTATGGATGTACCCAAGATGAGAAAAAAGGAGAGATAGATAGTATGTTTGAGGAAAGGAACCTGGATGTTTTGGCTCTGAGTGAAACGAAGCTCAAGGGTAAAGGGGAAGGGTGGTTTGGGAATGTCTTGGGAGTAAAGTCAAGAGTTAGTGAGAGGACAAGAGCAAGGGAAGGAGTAGCACAACTCCTGAAACAGGAGTGGTGGGAGTATGTGATAGAGTGTAAGAAGATAAACTCTATATTGATATGGGTAAAACTGAAAGTTGATGGAGAGAGAGGGGTGATTATCAGTGTATATGCACCTGGGCATGAGAAGAAAGAACATGAGAAGCAAGTGTTTTTGGAGCTGCTGAGTGAGTGTGTTAGTAGTTTTGGTGCATGAGACCAGGTTATAGTGATGGGTGATTTGAATGCAAAGGTGATTAATGTAGCAGTTGAGGGAATAATTGGTGTACATAGGGTGTTTAGTGTTGTAAATGGAAATGGTGAAGAGCTTGTAGATTTATGTACTGAAAAAGCACTGGTGATTGGGAATACCTGGTTTAAAAAGAGAGATATACATAAGTGTACGTATGTAAGTAGGAGAGTTGGCCAGAAAGCGCTATTAGATTACGTGTTAATTGATAGGCGTGCGAAAGAGAGACTTTTGGATGTTAATGTGCTGAGAGATGCAACTGGAGGGATGTCTGATTATTATCTTGTGGAGGCGAAGGTGAAGATTTGTAGAGTTTTTCAGAAAAGAAGAGAGAATGTTTAGGTGAAGAGCGTGGTGAGAGTAAGTGAGCTTAGGAAGGAGACTTGTGTGAGGAAGTACCAGGAGAGAGTGAGTACAGAATGGAAAAAGGTGGGAACAAAGGTAAGGGGAGTGGGGGAGGAATGGGATGTATTTAGGGAAGCAGTGATGGCTTGCACAAAAGATGCTTGTGGCATGAGAAGTGTGGGAGGTGGGCAGATTAGAAAGGGTAGTGAGTGGTGGGATGAAGTAAGATTATTAGTGAAAGAGAAGAGAGAGGCATTTGGACGATTTTTGCAGGGAAATGATGCAAATGAGTGGGAGATGTATAAAAGAAAGAGGCAGGAGGTCAAGAGAAAGGAGCAAGAGGTGAAAAAGAGGGCAAATGAGAGTTGTGTCATTAAATTATAGGGAGAATAAAAAGATGTCTTGGAAGGAGGTAAATAAAGTGCATAAGACAAGGGAACAAATGGGAACTTCAGTGAAGGGTGCTAATGAGGAGGTGATAAAAAGTAGTGGTGATGTGAGAAGGAGATGGAGTGAGTATTTTGAAGGTTTGTTGAATGTGTTTGATGATAAGAGTGGCAGATATAGGGTGTTTTGGTCGAGGTGGTGTGCAAAGTGAGAGGGTTAGGGAAAATGATTTGGTAAACAGAGAAGAGGTAGTAAAAGCTTTGCAGAAGATGAAAGCCGGCAAGGCAGTGGGTTTGGATGGTATTGCAGTGGAATTTATTTCAAAAGGGGGTGATTGTATTGTTGACTGGTTGGTAAGGTTATTTAATGTATGTATGACTCATGGTGAGGTGCCTGAGGATTGGAGGAATGTTAGTATAGTGCCATTGTACAGAGGCAAAGGGGATAAAAGTGAGTGCTCAAATTACAGAGTTATGTTTGTTGAGTATTTCCAGGTAAATGATATGGGAGGGTATTGATTGAGAGGGTGAAGGCATGTACAGAGCATCAGATTGGGGAAGAGCAGTGTGGTTTCAGAAGTGGTAGAGGATGTGTGGATCAGGTGTTTGCTTTGAAGAATGTATGTGTGTGTGTATATATATCTACATGTTGAGATGTATAGGTATGTATATTTGCGTGTGTGGACGTGTATGTATGTACATGTGTATGTGGCTGGGTTAGGCCATTCTTTTGTCTGTTTCCTTGCGCTACCTCACTAACACGGGAGACAGCGACAAAGCAAAATAAATAAAGAAATAACATTCCATAGAAAATTTGACTTGACTGTCTTAAACTTTTTCCAGATCCATTCTTACAATTTTTTTTTTTTTTTTTTTTTTTTATACTTTGTCGCTGTCTCCCGCGTTTGCGAGGTAGCGCGAGGAAACAGACGAAAGAAATGGCCCAACCCCCATACACACGTACATACACACGTCCACACACGCAAATATACATACCTACACAGCTTTCCATGGTTTACCCCAGACGCTTCACATGCCTTGATTCAATCCACTGACAGCACGTCAACCCCTGTATACCACATCGCTCCAATTCACTCTATTCCTTGCCCTCCTTTCACCCTCCTGCATGTTCAGGCCCCGATCACACAAAATCTTTTTCACTCCATCTTTCCACCTCCAATTTGGTCTCCCTCTTCTCCTCGTTCCCTCCACCTCCGACACATATATCCTCTTGGTCAATCTTTCCTCACTCATTCTCTCCATGTGCCCAAACCATTTCAAAACACCCTCTTCTGCTCTCTCAACCACGCTCTTTTTATTTCCACACATCTCTCTTACCCTTACGTTACTTACTCGATCAAACCACCTCACACCACACATTGTCCTCAAACATCTCATTTCCAGCACATCCATCCTCCTGCGCACATCTCTATCCATAGCCCACGCCTCGCAACCATACAACATTGTTGGAACCACTATTCCTTCAAACATACCCATTTTTGCTTTCCGAGATAATGTTCTCGACTTCCACACATTTTTCAAGGCTCCCAAAATTTTCGCCCCCTCCCCCACCCTATGATCCACTTCCGCTTCCATGGTTCCATCCGCTGACAGATCCACTCCCAGATATCTAAAACACTTCACTTCCTCCAGTTTTTCTCCATTCAAACTCACCTCCCAATTGACTTGACCCTCAACCCTACTGTACCTAATAACCTTGCTCTTATTCACATTTACTCTTAACTTTCTTCTTCCACACACTTTACCAAACTCAGTCACCAGCTTCTGCAGTTTCTCACATGAATCAGCCACCAGCGCTGTATCATCAGCGAACAACAACTGACTCACTTCCCAAGCTCTCTCATCCCCAACAGACTTCATACTTGCCCCTCTTTCCAGGACTCTTGCATTTACCTCCCTAACAACCCCATCCATAAACAAATTAAACAACCATGGAGACATCACACACCCCTGCCGCAAACCTACATTCACTGAGAACCAATCACTTTCCTCTCTTCCTACACGTACACATGCCTTACATCCTCGATAAAAACTTTTCACTGCTTCTAACAACTTGCCTCCCACACCATATATTCTTAATACCTTCCACAGAGCATCTCTATCAACTCTATCATATGCCTTCTCCAGATCCATAAATGCTACATACAAATCCATTTGCTTTTCTAAGTATTTCTCACATACATTCTTCAAAGCAAACACCTGATCCACACATCCTCTACCACTTCTGAAACCGCACTGCTCTTCCCCAATCTGATGCTCTGTACATGCCTTCACCCTCTCAATCAATACCCTCCCATATAGTTTACCAGGAATACTCAACAAACTTATACCTCTGTAATTTGAGCACTCACTCTTATCCCCTTTGCCTTTGTACAATGGCACTATGCACGCATTCCGCCAATCCTCAGGCACCTCACCATGAGTCATACATACATTAAATAACCTTACCGTCAACAATACAGTCACCCCTTTTTTAATAAATTCCACTGCAATACCATCCAAACCTGCTGCCTTGCCGGCTTTCATCTTCCGCAAAGCTTTTACTACCTCTTCTCTGTTTACCAAATCATTTTCCCTAACCCTCTCACTTTGCACACCACCTCGACCAAAACACCCTATATCTGCCACTCTGTCATCAGACACATTCAACAAACCTTCAAAATACTCATTCCATCTCCTTCTCACATCACCACTACTTGTTATCACCTCCCCATTTACGCCCTTCACTGAAGTTCCCATTTGCTCCCTTGTCTTACGCACCCTATTTACCTCCTTCCAGAACATCTTTTTATTCTCCCTAAAATTTACTGATAGTCTCTCACCCCAACTCTCATTTGCCCTTTTTTTCACCTCTTGCACCTTTCTCTTGACCTCCTGTCTCTTTCTTTTATACTTCTCCCACTCAATTGCATTTTTTCCCTGCAAAAATCGTCCAAATGCCTCTCTCTTCTCTTTCACTAATACTCTTACTTCTTCATCCCACCACTCACTACCCTTTCTAAACAGCCCACCTCCCACTCTTCTCATGCCACAAGCATCTTTTGCGCAATCCATCACTGATTCCCTAAATACATCCCATTCCTCCCCCACTCCCCTTACTTCCATTGTTCTCACCTTTTTCCATTCTGTACACAGTCATTGCAAAAATCTGATCTGCACATCCCATGCCTGTTGTAAGACCTCTTGCTCCTCACTGATTCTGCAGTTGTCACTTTCATCACTTTCAGTCAACACACTTGCATACACATTTCCATTTAAACATAAGAATATTCCCCATTAGTTGCTGACTACATTCTTGGTAGCTTTTCCTTTCGAATAAAAGAATAATAACCTCCTCCCATATTTCAGGCACAATCTTTAGAGAGCTTCCATGCTAAATTACCTATCATATGCATCCACTTTATTACAGTTTCCCCTCCATATTTCTACATTTCATCCTAACCACTCCAGGTGCCTTTCCTACCTTCTCCATTGTTGCCCCTTTTTACCTCTTCTTGCTGTATGCAATTGCATTTGTATCTTTTTTCTTCAGTCCTCTGTACCCATGCAGCCACATTTTTCCTCATATACTAGTTCAAAATTATTCTTCTTTCTTCCTTTTAAATCTTCCTCTCGATTCAGCAACTCTCCTTCCTTCCTTCACACGCTTTCATTTCCACTCCTGCTTCCATCTGTTTCCTCTTTCACCTCAGTTGAGTACAATTTCTTATTTTCCTTAGACTTTTCACTCTACTTTCATCCAAAATCTTTATCTATCTGGTTTGGGAATGTCTTGAGTAAAGTCAGGGATTGGTGAGAGGATAAGAGCAAAGGGAGGAGTAGCACTTCTCCTGAAGCAGGAGTTTTGGGAATATGTGATTTTTAGAGTGGTGTGGGTAAAACTGAAAAAGGATGGAGAGAGATTGGTGATTATTGGTGCCTGTGCACTTGGTCATGAGAAAATAGATCATGAGAGGCAAGTGTTTTGGGAGCAGCTGAGTGAGTGTGTTAGCCACTTGGATGCATGTGACTGGGTTAGACTGATGGGTGATTTGAATGTGAATGTGAGTAATGTGGCAGATGAGTGTATAATTGGTGTATATGGGGTGTTCAGTGTTGAAAATGGAAATGGTGAAGAGCTTGTGTATTTGTTTATGAAAAAGGAGTGGTAATTTGGAATACCTGGTTTAAAAAGATATACATAAGTATACATATGTGAGTATGAGAGATGGTCAAAGGGCATAATTGAATTGTGTTAATTGATAGATGTGTAAAAGAGAGACTTTTGGATGTAAATGTTCTGAGAGGGGCATCCACAAGGATGTCTGCTCACTATCTTGTGGAGGCTAAGGTGAAGATTTGTAGAGGTTTTTAGAAAAGAAGAGAGAATGTTGGGGAGAAGAGAGTGGTGAGAGTAAGTGAGCTTGGAAAGGAGACTTGTGTGGGAAGTATCAGGAGAGATTTAGTGTAGAGTGGCAAACGGTGAAGGCAAATAATGCTAGTGAAGTGTTGAAGGAATGGGATGTATTTAGGAAAGCAGTGATAGCTTGCACAAAAGATGCATGTGGCAGGAGAAGGGTGCAAGGTGGGCAGATTAGAAAGGGTAGTGAGTGGTGGTATCAAGTAGTAACGTTGTTAGTGAAAGAGAAGAGAGAGGTGCTTGGACAGTTTTTGCAGGGAGGCAGTGCAAACGACTGGGAGATGTATTAAAGAAAGTGGCAGGATGTCAAGAGAAAGTTGCAAGAGTTGAAAAAGGGGGCAAATGAGAGTTGGGATGAGAGAGTATCATTAAATTTTAGGAAGCAAATGTTGTTTTGGAAGGGGGCAAATAGGGAGGTAATAACAAGTAATGGTGATGTGAGAAGGAGATAGAGTGAGTATTTTGAAGGTTTGTTTAATGTGTTTGATGGATAAGAGTGGCAGATATAGGGTATTTTGGTCGATTGGTGTGCGAAGTGAGAGGGTTAGGGAGAACTGTTTGGTGAACAGAGAAGCTGTAGTGAAAGCATTGTGGAAGATGAAAGCCAGCAAGGCGGCGAGTTTGGATGGTATTGCAGTGGAATTTATTAAAGAAGGGGGTGATGGAGTTGTTGACTGGTTGGTAAGGATATTAAATGTATTTGTGGTTCATGGTGAAGTGCCAGAGGATTGGCAGAATGTATGCATAGTGTCATTGTACAAAGGCAAAGGAGATTAAGGTGAATGTTCAAATTAGAGGTATAAGTTTGTTGAGTATTCCTGGGAAATTATATTGGAAGGTATTGATTGAGAGGGTGAAGGCATGTACAGAGCATCAGATTGGGGAAGAGCAGTGTGGTTTCAGAAGTGGTAGAGAATGTGTGGATCAGTTGATTGCTTTGAAGAATGTAAGTGAGAAACAGAAAAAACCAATGGATTCGTTTGTAGCATTTATGGATCTGGAGAAGGCATATGATAGGGTTGTTAGAGATGCTTAGGAAGACAAATGGATTTGTTTGTAGCATTTATGGATCTGGAGAAGGCATATAATAGTGTTAGAGATGTTTTGTCAAAGGTTTTAAGAGTATATGGTGTGGGAGGCAAGTTGCTAGAGGATGTAAGGCATGTGTACGAATAGGAAGAGAGGAAAGTGATTGGTTCTCAGTGAATGTTGGTTTGCGGCAAGGGTGTGTGATGTCTCCATGGTTCCTTGATTTATTCATAGATGGGATGGTTCGGGAAGCGAATGCAAGAGTTTTGGAGAGGGGCAAGTATGCAGTCTGTTGTGGATGAGAGGGCTTAAGAAGTGAGTCAGTTGTTGTTCACTGATGATACAGTACTGTGGCTGATTCTGGTGAGAAACTGCATAAGTTAGTGACTGAGTTTGGTAAAGTGTGTGAAAGAAGAAAGTTGAAAGTAAATGTGAATTAGAGCAAGTTTATTAGGCTCAGTAGGTTTGAGCGGCAAGTTAATTGGGATGTAAGTTTTCTTAACAAGTAGTGGTGAAGTGAGGAGATGGAGTGAGTACTTTAAAGGTTTGTTGAATATGTGTGATGGTAGATATTGGGTGTTTTGGTCGAGGTGGTGTGCAAAGTGAGAGTGTCAGGGAGAATGGTTTCGTAAACAGAGAAGAGTTAGTGAAAGCTTTGTGGAAGATGAAAGCCGGCAAGGTGGTGGGTTTGGATGGTATTGCAGTGGAATTTTTTTTAAAAAAGGGGTTGACTGTGTTATTGACTGGTTGGTAAGGATATTCAGGGTAAGTATGGTTCAAGGTGAAGTGCCTGAGGATTGGCGGAATGCATGCATAATGCCATTGTATAAAGGCAAAGGGGATAAAGGTGAGTGCTCAAATTACATAGGTATAAGTTTGTTGAGTATTCCTGGGACATTATATGGGAGGATATTGATTGAGAGGGTAAAGGCATGTACAGAGCATCAGATTGGGGAAGAGCTGTGTGATTTCAGAAGTGGTAGAGGATGTGTGGATCAGGTGTTTGCTTTGAAGAATGTATGTGATACATACTTAGAAAAACAAATGGATTTGTATGTAGCATTTATGGATCTGGAGAAGGCATATGATAAGAGTTGATAGAGATTCTCTGTGGAAGGTATTGAGAGTATATGTTGTGGTAGTAAGTTGCTAGAAGCAGTGATAAGTTTTTATCGAGGATGTAAATCATGTGTACGAGTAAGAAGAGAGGAGAGTGATTGGTTCCCAGTGAATGTCAGTTTGCGGCAGGGGTGCATGATGTCTCCATGGTTGTTTAATTTGTTTATGGATGGGGTTGTTAAGGAGGTGAATGCAAGACTTTGGAGAGAGAGGCAATTATGCAATCTGTTGTGGATGAGAGAGGGCTTGGAAAGTGAGTCGGTTGTATGCTGATGATACAGTATATGTTGTGGTAGTAAGTTGCTAGAAGCAGTGATAAGTTTTTATCGAGGATGTAAATCATGTGTACGAGTAAGAAGAGAGGAGAGTGATTGGTTCCCAGTGAATGTCAGTTTGCGGCAGGGGTGCATGATGTCTCCATGGTTGTTTAATTTGTTTATGGATGGGGTTGTTAAGGAGGTGAATGCAAGACTTTGGAGAGAGAGGCAATTATGCAATCTGTTGTGGATGAGAGAGGGCTTGGAAAGTGAGTCGGTTGTATGCTGATGATACAGCGCTGGTGGCTGATTCATGTGAGAAACTGCAGAAGCTGGTGACTGAGTTTGGTAAAGTGTGTGAAAGAAGAAAGTTGAGAGTAAATGTGAATAAGAGCAAGTTGATACGGTACAGTAGGGTTGAGGGACAAGTGAATTCACTTCGGGAGTTAAATTTGAATGGAGAAAAACTGGAAGAAGTGAAGTGCTTACATATCTTTGAGTGGATTTGGCAGTGGATGGAACCATGGAAGCAGAAGTGAGTCACAGGGTGACGGAGGGGGCGAAAGTTCTGGGAGCCTTGAAGAATGTGTGGAAGGCAAGAACATTATCTCGTAAAGCAAAAATGGGTATGTTTAAAGAAATAGTGGTTTCAACAATGTTATATGGTTTTAAGGCATGGGCTATAGATAAGGTTGTGCAGAAGAGGATGGATATGTTGGAAATGAGATATTTGAGGTGGTTTGATCAAGTAAGTAATGAAAGGGTAAGAGAGAGGTGTGGTAATTAAAAGAGTGTGGTTTATGGTAATTAAAAGAGTGTGGTTTATAGAGCAGAAGAGGGTGTATTGAAATGGTTTGGTGACATAAAGAGAATGAGTGAGGAAAGATAGACAAAGAGGATATATGTGTCGGGGTGGAGGGAATGTGGAGAAGTGGGAGACCAAATTGGAGATGGAAGGATGGAGTGATAAAGATTTTGAGCTATCGGGGCTTGGACTTGCAGGAGGGTGAAAGGAGTGCAAGGAATAAAGTGAATTGGAATGATGTATAGTGGGGTCGACGTAATGTCAGTGGATTGAACCAGGGCACGTGAAGCATCTGGGGTAAAGCATGGAAAGTTTTGTGGGGCCTCGATGTGGAAAGGTAGTTTTGGTTGCAGTGCATTTTACATGACAGCTAGAGGCTGAGTGTGAACAAATGTGGCCTTTGTTGTCTTTTCCTAGCACTACCTCGTGCGCGTTGGGGGAGGAGGGATGCCATTTAAATTTTGGCGGAGTGGCAATGGGAATGAATAAAGGCAGCACGTATGAATTATGTACGTATGTATATATTAGAAAGGATCACAATTTTGCGCGTGATCAAGGTATTCCTATGAGTCCACGGTGAAAATGAAACACGAAAAGTTTCATTTTCCCCGTGGACTCATAGGAATATCTTGATCACGCGCGAAATTGTGATCCATTCCAACATGGATTGATGATGGGAACTTTTCGTGTTTCATTTTCCCCGTGGACTCATAGGAATACGTATATATGTATATGTCTTTGTATGTATTATTTTTTTTCATACTATTCACCATTTCCCGCATTAGCAAGGTAGCGTTAAGAGCAGAGGACCGGGCCCCAGAGGGAACATCCCCACCTGGCCCCCCTCTCTGTTCCTTCCTTTGGAAAATTAAAAAGAAAAAGAAAAAAACAAAAAAAAAACAAGAGGGGAGGATTTCCAGCCACCTGCTCCCTCCCCTTTTAGTCGCCTTCTACGACACGCAGGGAATACGTGGGAAGTATTCTTCCTTATCCCCAGGGATGTATTATTTATTATATTTTTTATTTTGCTTTGTCACTGTCTCCTGTGTTAGCGAGGTAGCGCAAGGAAACAGACGAAAGAATGGCCCAACTCGCCCACATACACATGTATATACGTACACGTCCACACACACAAATATATGTACCTATACATCTCAACTTATATGTACACACAGACATATACATATATATACATGTACGTGATTCATACTGTCTGCGTTTATTCATTCCCATCGCCACCCCGCCACACATGAAATAACAACCCTCTCCCCCTGCATGTGCGCGAGGTAGTGCTGGGAAAAGACACAAAGGCCTCATTCACACTAAGTCTAGCTGTCATGTATAATGCACTGAAACCACAGCTCCCTTTCCACATCCAGGGCCCACAGAACTTTCCATGGTTTACCCCAGATGCTTCACACGCCCTGGTTCAATCCATTGACAGCATGTCGACCCCGGTATACCACATCGTTCCAATTCACTCTATTCCTTGCATGCCTTTCACCCTCCTGCATGTTCAGGCCCCGATCACTCAAAATCTTTTTCATTTCATCTTTCCACCCCCAATTTGGTCTCCCACTTCTCGTTACCTCCACCTCTGACACATATATCCTCTTTGTCAATCTTTCTTCACTCATTCTCTCCATCCGACCAAACCATTTCAAAACACCCTCTTTTGCTCTCTCAACCACACACTTATTATTACCACACATCTCTCTTATCCTATTATTACTTACTCGATCAAACCACCTCGCACCACATATTGTCCTCAAACATCTCATTTTCAGCACATCCACCCTCCTGCGTACAACTCTATCTATAGCCCATGCCTCGCAACCATATAACATTATTGGAACCACTATTCCTTCAAACATAGCCACTTTTGCTTTCTGAGATAATGTTCTCGCCTTTGACACATTTTTCAACGCTCCCAGAACTTTCGCTCCCTCCCGCACCCTATGATTCACTTCCGCTTCCATGGTTCCATCTGCTGCCAAATCGACTCCCAGATATCTAAAACACTTAACTTCCTCCAGTTTTTCTCCATTCAAACGTACCTCCCAGTTGACTTGCCCCTCAACCCTACTGAACCTAATAACCTTGCTCATATTCACATTTACTTTCAGCTTTCTTCTTTCACACACTTTATCAAACTCAGTCACCAGCTTCTGGAGTTTCTCACACGAATCAGCCCCCAGCGCTGTATCATCAGCGAACAACAACTGACTCGCTTCCCAACTTCTCTCATCCACAACAGACTGCATACTTGCCCCTCTCCAAACTCTTGCATTCACCTCCCTAACAACCCCATCCATAAACAAATTAAACAACCATGGAGACATCACACCTGTGCCGCAAACTAACATTCACTGAGAACTAATCACTTTCCTCTCTTCCTACACATACATATGCCTTACATCCTCAATAAAAACTTTTCACTGCTTCTAACAACTTGCCCCCCCCCCCCCATATATTCTTAATACTTTCCAAAGAGTATCTCTATCAACTCTATCATATGCCTTCTCCAGATCCATAAGTGCTACATACAGATCCATTTGCTTTTCTAAGTATTTCACACATACATTCTTCAAAGTAGACACCTGATCCACACATCATCTACCACTTCTGAAACCACACTTCTTCCCCAATCTGATGCTCTGTACATGCCTTCACCCTCTCAATCAATACCCTCCCATACAATTTCCCAGGAATAGTCAACAAACCTATACCTCTGTAATTTGAGCACTCACTTTTATCCCCTCTGCCTTTGTACAATGGCACTATGCAAGCATTCCGCCAATCCTCAGGCACCTCACCATGAGTCATACATACATTAAATAACCTTACCAAACAGTGAACAATACAGTCATCCCCTTTTTTTAATAAATTCCAATGCAATACCATCCAAACCCGCTGCCTTGCTGGCTTTCATCTTCTGCAAAGCTTTTTCTACCTCTTCTCTGTTTACCAAATCATTCTCTCTAGCCTTCTCACTTTGCACACCACCTCGACCAAAATACCCTATATCTGCCACTCTGTCATCAAACACATTCAACAAGCTTTCAAAATACTCACTCCATCTTCTCACATCCCCACTACTTTATCACCTCCCCATTAGTCCCCTTCACTGAAGTACCCATTTGTTCCCTTGTCTTTCACACTTTATTTACCTCCTTCCAAAACATCTTTTTATTCTCCCTAAAATTTAATGATACTCTTCCCCAACTCTCATTTGCCCTCTTTTTTCAGCTCTTGCACCTTTCTCTTGATCTCCTGCCTCATTCTTTTATACATCTCCCAGTCATTTGCATTATTTCCCTGCAAAAATCGTCCGAATGCCTCTCTCTTCTCTTTCACTAATAATCTTACTTCTTCATCCCACCACTCACTACCCTTTCTAATCTGCCCACCTCCCACGCTTCTCATGCCACAAGCATCTTTTACGCAAGCCATCACTGCTTCCCTAAATACATCCCATTCCTCCCCCACTCCCCTTACCTCCTTTGTTCTCACCTTTTTCCATTCTGTACTCATTCTCTCCTGGTACTTCCTCACACAAGTCTCCTTCCCAAGCTCACCTACTCTCACCACTCTCTTCACCCCAACATTCTCTCTTCTTTTCTGAAAACCTCTACAAATCTTCACCTTCGCCTCCACAAGGTAATGATCAGACATCCCTCCAGTTGCACCTCTCCGCACATTAACATCCAAAAGTGTCTCTTTCGTGCACCTATCAGTTAACACCTAATCTAATAATGCTCTCTGGCCATCTTTCCTACTCACATACGTATACTTATGTATATCTCTTATTTAGAACCAGGTATTCCCAATTACCTGTCCTTTTTCAGCACATAAATCTACAAGCTCTTCACCATTTGCATTTACAACACTGAACACCCCATGTACCCCAATTATTGCCTCAACTGCCACATTACTCACCTTTGCATTCAAATCACCCATCACTATAACCCGGTCTCCTGCATGAAAACTACTAACACACTCACTTAGCTGCTCCCAAAACACTTGCCTCATGATCTTTCTTCTCATGCCCAGGTGCATATGCACCAATAATCACCCATCTCTCTCCATCAACTTTCAGTTTTACCCATATCAATCTAGAGTTTACTTTCTTACACTCTATCACATACTCCCACCATTATTGTTTCAGGAGTAGTGCTTCTTCCCTTGCTCTTGTCCTCTCACTAACCCCTGACTTTACTCCCAAGACATTCCCAAACCACTCTTCCCCTTTACCCATGAGCTTCGTTTCACTCAGAGCCAAAACATCCAAGTTTCTTTCCTCAAACATACTACCTATCTCCTTTTTTCTCATCTTGGTTACATTGAGGAGGATGAGTAATACCCGCTTGACTCCTTCTGTTTCCCCTTTTAGAAAGTTAAAATACAAGGAGGGGAGGGTTTCTAGCCCCTTGCTCCCGTCCCCTTTAGCTGCCTTCTACGACACGTGAGGAATGTGTGGGAAGTAATCTTTCTCCTCTATCCTCAGGGTATGTATGTATATGTATATGTTGAAATGTATAGGTATGTATATGTGTGTGTACGTGTATTTTTATACATGTGTATATGGGTGGGTTTGGCCATTCTTTCATGTTTTTTCCTTGCACTACCTTTGCTAACACGGTAAACGGCGACAAAATATAATAGAAATAAAGAAATAAGTAGTATGTTTGAGTAAAGGAACGTGGATGTTTTGGCTCTGAGTGAATTGAAGCTCAAGGGTAAAGGGGAAGAGTGGTTTGGGAATATCTTGGGAGTAAAGTCGGGTTGGTGAGAGGACAAGAGTAAAGGAAGGAGTAGGACTACTACTGAAGCAGGAGTTGTGGGAGTATGTGATAGTGTGAGAAATTAAACTGTAGATTGAAATGGGTAAAACTGAAAGTGGATGGAGAGAGGGGTGATTACTGGTGCCTCTGCACCTTGTCATGAGATGCAAGTGTTTTGGGAGTAGCTGAGTTGTGTTAAAAGCTTTGATTCATGAGACTGGGTTATAGTGATGGGTGATTTGAATGCAAAGGTGAGTAATGTTGCAGTTGGGGGTATAATTGGTGTACATGGGGTGTGCAGTGTTGTATATGGAAATGGCAAAGAGCTTGTAGATTTGTGTTTTGAAAAAGTAGGGGAGATGGCTTGAGAGACTTATTGAATTTTGTATTAATTGATAGGCGAATGAAGGAGAGACTTTTGGATGTTAATGTGAAGAGAGGTGCAACTGGAGGGATGCCTGATCATTATCTTGTTGAGGTGAAGGTAGGTAGAAGTTTTCAGAAAAGAAGAGTGTGTTGGGGTGAAGAGAGTGGTGAGAGTAAGTGAGCTTGGAAAGGAGACTTGTGAGAAAGTACCAGGAGAGATTGAGAGCAGAATGGCAAAAGTTAAGAGCAAATGACGTAAGGGGAGTGGGGGAGGAATGGGTTGTATTTAGGGAAGCAGTGATGGTTTGTGTGAAAGATGTTTGTGGCATGAGGAAGGTGGGAGGTGGGCAGATTAGAAAGGGTAGTGAGTGGTGTGATGAAGTAAGATCATTAGTGAATAAGAGAGGCATTTGGATGATTTTTGCTGGGAAGTAGAGTAAATGACTGTGAGATGTATAAAAGAAAGTGGCAGGAGATCAAGAGAAAGGTGCAAGAGGTGAAAAAGAGGGCAAATAAGAGATGGGGTGAGAGATTATTATTAAATTTTAGGGAGAATGAAAAGATGCTTTAACTTTATAAAAGGGGAACACAAGAGTTATGCCGGGAGTGCTCATCCTCCTCGAAGGCTCAGATTGGGGTGTCTAAGTGTGTGTGAGTGTATCTAAGATGAGAAAAAAGGAGAGATAGACAGCATTTTTGAGAAAAGGAACCTGGATGTTTTTGCTCTGTGAGTGAAATGAAGCTCAAGGGTAAAGGGGAAGAGTGGTTTGGGAATGTCTTGGGAATAAAGTCAGGAGTTGGTGAGAGGAGAAGAGCAAAGGAAGGAGTAGCACTACTACTGAAGCAGGAGTTGTGGGAGTATGTGATAGTGTAAGAAGTAAACTCTAGATTAATGTGGGTGAAACTGAAAGTGGATGGAGAGAGAGGGGTGATTATTGGTGCCTATGCACATGGTCATGAGAAGAAAGATCATGAGGGGCAAGTGTTTTGGGAGCATCCGTAAACAAATCAAACAACCATGGAGACATCACGCACCCCTGCTGCAAACCGACATTCACTGGGAACCAATCACTTTCCACTCTTCCTGTTCATACACATGCCTTACATCCTTGGTAAAACCTTTTGATTGCTTCTAGCAAGTTACCTCCCACACCATATACTCTTAATACCTTCCACCGAGCATCTCTATCAACTCTTACCATATACTTTCTCCAGATCCATAAATGCTACTTTCAAATCCACCTGTTTTTCTAAGTATTTCTCGCATACATTCTTCAAAACAAATCACCTGATCAACACATCCTCTACCACTTCTGAAACCACAATGCTCTTCCCCAATCTGATGCTCTGTACATGCCTTCACCCTCTTGATCAATACCCTCCCATATAATTTCCCAGGAATACTCAACAAAATTATATCTCTGTAATTGAACACTCACTTTTATCCGCTTTGCCTTTGTACACTGGTATTATGGATGCATTCCATCAATCCTCAGGCATTTCACCATGAACCATACATACATTGAATATCCTCACCAACCAGTCAAGAACACACACATCCCCCTTTTTTAATAAATTCCACTGCAATACTGTCCAAACCCTGCCACCTTGCTGGCTTTCATCATCTGCAAAGGTATCACTGCCTCTACTCTGTTTACCAAACCATTCTCCCTGACCCTTTCACTTTGCACACCACCTCGACCAAAGCACCCTATAACTGCCACTCTATCATCAAACACATTCAACAAACCTTCAAAATACTCACTCCATCTCCTTTTTACTTCGCCACTACTTTTTATTACCTCCCCATTAGCTCTCTTCACCATTGTTTCCATTTGTTCTCTTGTCTTAGGCATTTCATTTACTTCCTTCCAAAACATCTTTTTATTCTCCATAAAATTTAACGATATTCTCACCCCAGCTCTCATTTGCCCTTTTTTTCACCTCTTGCACTTTTCTCTTGACCTCCTGCCTCTTTCTTTTATACATCTCCCAGTCATTTGCACTATTTTCCTGCAAAAATCGTCCAAATGCTTCTCTCTTCTCGTTCACTAACAATCTTGCTTCTTAGTCCCACCACTCTACTCTTTGTAATCTGCATCTTTTGTGCAAGCATCACTGCTTCCCTAAGTGCATCCCATTTCTCCCACACTCCCTTTACATCATTTGCTCTCACTTTTTTCCATTCTGCACTCTTATCTGTCCTGGTGCTTCCTCACTCATGTCTCCTTTCCAAGCTCACTTACTCTCACCACTCTTCACCCCAACATTCTCTCTTCTGAAATCCCCAACCTATCTTCACCTTTGCCTCCTCAAGATAATGATCAGACATCCCTCCAGTTGCCCCTCTCAGCACATTAACATCCAAAAGTCTCTCACGCGCCTTTCAATTAACACGTAATCCAATATCACTCTTTGGCCATTTCTCCTACTTACATACGTATACTTATGTATATCCCTCTTTAAACTAGGTAATCCCAATCACCAGTCCTTTTTCAGCACATTAATCTACAAGCTCTTCACCATTTCCATTTACAACACTGAACACCCCATGTACACCAATTATTGCCTCAACTGCCACATTACTCGCCTTTGCATTCAAATCACTCATCACTATCACCTGGTCTCATTCATCAAAGCTGTTAACACACTAACTCGGCTGCTCCCAAAACAATTACCTCTCTTGAGCTCTCTTTTTATGACCAGGTGCATAGGTACCAGTAACCACCCATCTCTGTCTGTCAACTTTCAGTTTTACCCTTATAAATCTAGGGTTTACTTTCTTACACTATTATCACATAATCCTACGACTCCTGCTTAAGGATTAGTGCTACTCCTTCATTTGCTCTTGTCCTCTCACCAACCCCTGACTTTATTCCCAAAACATTCCCAAACCACTCTACCTCTTTACCCTTGAGCTTCTTCTCACTCAGAGGCAAAATATCCTGGTTCCTTTCCTCAAACATACTTCCTGTGTTTCCTTTTTTCTCATCTTTGTTACATCCACACACATTTAGACACCCAAATCTGAGCCATCAAGGAGGATGAGCACTTTCTGCATGACTCCTCCTCCTGTTTCCCATTTTAGAAAGTTAAAATATGTATGTAGCATTTATGGATCTGGAGAAGGCATATGATAGAGTTGATAGAGATGCTCTGTGGAAGGTATTAAGAATATATGGTGTGGGAGGCAAGTTGTTAGAAGCAGTGAAAAGTTTTTATCGAGGATGTAAGGCATGTGTACGTGTAGGAAGAGAAGAAAGTGACTGGTTCTCAGTGAATGTAGGTTTGCGTCGGGTGTGTGATGTCTCCATGGTTGTTTAATTTGTTTATGGACGGGGTTGTTAGGGAGGTGAATGCAAGAGTTTTGGAAAGAGGGGCAAGTATGAAGTCTGTTGGGGATGAGAGAGCTTGGGAAGTGAGTCAGTTGTTGTTCGCTGATGATACAGCGCTGGTGGCTGATTCATGTGAGAAACTGCAGAAGCTGGTGACTGAGTTTGGTAAAGTGTGTGGAAGAAGAAAGTTAAGAGTAAATGTGAATAAGAGCAAGGTTATTAGGTACAGTAGGGTTGAGGGTCAAGTCAATTGGGAGGTGAGTTTGAATGGAGAAAAACTGGAGGAAGTGAAGTGTTTTAGATATCTGGGAGTTGATCTGGCAGCGGATGGAACCATGGAAGCGGAAGTGGATCATAGGGTGGGGGAGGGCGTGAAAATTCTGGGAGCCTTGAAGAATGTGTGGAAGTCGAGAGCATTATCTCGGAAAGCAAAAATGGGTATGTTTGAAGGAATAGTGGTTCCAACAATGTTGTATGGTTGCGAGGCGTGGACTATGGATAGAGTTGTGCGCAGGAGGATGGATGTGCTGGAAATGAGATGTTTGAGGACAATGTGTGGTGTGAGGTGGTTTGATCGAGTAAGTAACGTAAGGGTAAGAGAGATGTGTGGAAATAAAAAGAGCGTGGTTGAGAGAGCAGAAGAGGGTGTTTTGAAATGGTTTGGGCACATGGAGAGAATGTGTGAGGAAAGATTGACCAAGAGGATATATATGTCGGAGGTGGAGGGAACGAGAAGAGGGAGACCAAATTGGAGGTGGAAAGATGGAGTGAAAAAGATTTTGTGTGATCGGGGCCTGAACATGCAGGAGGATGAAAGGAGGGCAAGGAATAGAGTGAATTGGAGCGATGTGGTATACCGGGGTTGACGTGCTGTCAGTGGATTGAATCAAGGCATGTGAAGCGTCTGGGGTAAACCATGGAAAGCTGTGGAGGTATGTATATTTGCGTGTGTGGACGTATATATACGTGTATATACATGTGTATGGGGGGGGGGGGTTGGGCCATTTCTTTCGTCTGTTTCCTTGCGCTACCTCGCAAACGCAAGAGACAGCGACAAAAAAAAAAAAAAATACATGGAGGGGAGGGTTTCTACTCCCCTCTCCCATCCCCTTTAGTCGCCTTCTACGGCACATAGGGAATGTGTGGGAAGTATTCTTTCTCCCCAATCCCCAGGGGTAAATATATATGATAATATCTTTGCTTTCCTCTGTCAGCCCCTTAGAATTCTGCTTTCACCTTCTATTGTTCTCTCCTCCGTTGTTGAAATGCCACTGATGCATTCCTTTTGAGGAATCTGTCATGTGCCACTTTAGTTTTTCCTCTACAGCATTTCTCATCTCAACCACGTACTATTCATTTCCTTCATTTCCACTTTATATCTCTCAGCCTTGTATTTGATATCTGATTCTAAAACTATGAAGTGTTTTTATAAACATTTTAAACACTTCATTTACACATGAACGTGTCCTTTCCTTAACTGCACTTTCATCTAAACCTTTATCACCCATTGTTGCTGATAATTGTTGAAATTTTTTGATAAGTTTAATTTTATTCCCGAAATAGGAGAGAGAATTCTACCTTCATGTTCCGTGTGTTGGAGAAAGGAACTAAGAGGGGAGGGAGTGAATGCTGGAAATCATCCCCTCCCATTTTTACTTTTGTGAAAGAAGGTACAGAGAAGGGGGCCCACGTGAATATTTTCCCATTAAGGCTCATTCTTCTGTTAATGCAACATCATTAATGCAGGAAGTGTTGAATGTAAAAAAAAAAGAAATAATTATAGCTGCATGAAGCATGCTTTATAGAGAAGAGAAGGTTCAGGGTATGTGCTGGAGAGAAAAGACTGATAGTGATTGTGCAGTCTGAGAGGGTTAACCTTGAGTGCATAATATTTTATTGAAATTCACCTGAGGATTGGTGGAATGCATGCCATTATACAAAGACAAAGGGATGAAGGTAAGTGTTCATACTACAGAGGCACAAGTTTGAATTTTCCGGGGAAATTACATGGGAGGATATTGATTGAGAGGGTTATGGCATTTACGGAGGATCAGATTGGGGAAGAGCAATGTGGTTTACGAAGTGGTAGAATATGTGTGGATCAGGTGTTTTCTCTGAAGAATGTATGTGAGAAATACTTTGAAAAATAGATGGGTTTGTAGCATTTATGGATCTGGAGAAGGCATATGATGGGTTTATGGAGATGCTTTGTGGAAGGTCTTAAGAGTATATGGTGTGGGATGTAAGTTGCTAGAAGCAGCGAAAAGTTTTTACCAAGGATGTAAGGCTTGTGCATGAGTAGGAAGAAAGGAAAGGATTTGTTCCCAGTGAATGTTGGTATGCAGCAGGGGTGTGTGATGTTCCCATGGTTTGATTTGTTTATAGATGGGGTTGTTATGGAGGTAAATGCAAATTTTGGAGAAATGGGTGAGTATGCAGAGTGTAAGGGATGAGAAGGCATGGAAAGTTAGTTTGTTGTTCGCTGATGATACAGCTCTAGTGGCTGATTTGAGTGAGAAACTGCGGAAGTTGATGGCTGAGTTTGGAAATGTGTGAAAGAAAGTTGAGAGTAAATGTGAATAAGAGCAAGGTTATTAGTTTCACTAGGGTTGAGGGACAAGTTAATTAGGATGTAAGTTCGAATGGAGAAAAATTGTAGGAAGTGAAAAGTCTTAGATATCTGGGGGTGGACTTAGCATTGGATGTAGCCATGGAAGTGGAAGCGAGTCGCCAGGGTGGGGGAGGGGGCAAAGGTTCTGGGAGTGATGAAGAATGTGTGGGAGAGAATATTATCTAGGAGAGCAAAAATGGGTATGTTTGAAGGAAAAGTAGTCCCAACAGTATTATATGGTTGAGACGTGGGGTATGGATAGGGTTGTACGGAGGAGAGGATAGATGTGTTGGAAATGAAATGTTTTGAGGAAAACATCTGGTGCGAGGTGGTTTGATCTAGTAATTAATGAAAGGGTAAGAGAGATGTGTGGAAATAGAGTGTGATTTAGAGAGCAGAAGAGGGTGTGTTGAAATGGTTTGGACATAAGGAGAGAATGAGTGAGGAAAAATTGACAGAGAGGATATATGTGCTGGAGGTGGAGGGAAGAAGGAGAAGCAGGAGACCAGATTGGAGGTGGAAGGATGGAGTGAAAATGATTTTGAGTGATTGGGTCCTGAACATACAGGAGGGTGAGAGGCATGCAAGGAATAGTGTGAATTGGAACGATTTATACTGGGGTTGGCATGCTGTCAATGGACAGAATTAGGGTATGTGAAAGGTCTTGGGTGAACCATGGAAAGATCTCTGGGGCATGGTTGTGGATAGGGAGATGTGGTTTCAGTGCATTACACATGACAGCTAGAGACTAAGTGTGAATGAATGAGGCCTATATGTCTGTTCCTGGTGTTCCTGGCGCTACCTTGTTGAAGAGGGTGGAAAATGCCATATCGTGTGGCTGGGTGGCGATGGGAATGGATGCTGCTACTGCATGTGTGTATATGTCTGTGTATGTATGTGTTTGAATGGCTCATGGTGAAATGCCAGATGATTGGCAGAATGCATGCATAGTGCCATAGTACAAAGGCAAAGGGGATGAAGGTGAGTGATCAAATTGCAGAGGTATAAGTGTTGAGTATTCCAGGGAAATTATATGGGAGGGTATTGATTGAGAGGGTGAAGGCATGTACAGAGCATCAGATTGGGGAAGAGCAGTGTGGTTTCAGAATTGGTAGAGGATGTGTGGATCTAGTGTTTGCTTTGAAGAATGTTATATTATCATATTATACTTTGTCGCTGTCTCCTGTGTTAGCGAGGTAGCGCAAGGAAACATGAAAAAATGGCCCAACCCACCCACACACAAATGTATATATATACACGTCCACACACACACAGAGTGTACCTACCTATACATTACAAGGTATACATATATGTACATACAAAGACATATACATATATGCACATGTACATAAATCATACTTGCTGCCCTTATTCATTCCCTTCACCACCCCGCCATTTGAAATGACACGTGCGTGAGGTACCACAAGGAAAAGACAACAAAGGCCACATTCGCTCACACTGACTATATCTGTCATGTATAATGCACTGAAATCGCAGCTCCCTTTCCACCTCCAGGCCCTACTAAACTTTCCATGGTTTACCCTAGATGCTTCACATGCCCAGGTTCAGTCCATTGACAGCACGTCGACCACAGTGTACCGCATTGTTCCAATTCACTCTATTCCTAGCATGCCTTTCACCCTCCTCCATGTTCAGGCCTGGATTGCTCAAAATCTTTTTCACTCGATTCTTCCACCTCCAATTTGGTCTCTCACTTCTCGTTCCCTCCACCTCTGACACATATATCCTCTTTGTGAATCTTTCCTCACTCATTCTCCTCATGTGACCAAACCATTTCAAAACACCCTCCTCTGCTCTTATCACCCACACTCTTTTTATTACCACACATCTCTCGTACCCTTTCATTACTTACTCGATTAAACCACCTCACACCATATATTGTCCTCAAACAACTCATTTCCAACGCATCCAACCTCCTCCGCACGACCATATATATAGCCCATGCCTCGCAACCATATAACATTGTTGGATCAATTATTCCTTCAAACATACCCAATTTTCCTTTCCAAGATAATGTTCTCACCTTCAACACATTTTATAATGCTCCCAGAACTTTTGCCCCCTCCCCTACCCTGTGACTCGCTTCCGCTTCCATGGTTCCATCTGCTGCCAAATCGACTCCCAGATATCTAAAACACTTCACTTCCTCCAGTTTTTCTCCATTCAGACTTACCTCCCAATTGACTTGTCCCTCAACCCTACTGTACCTAATATTACCTTGCTCTTATTCACATTTACTCTCAGTTTTCTTCTTTCACACACTTTATCAAACTCAGTCACCAGCTTCTGCAGTTTCTCACCCGAATCAGCCACCAGCACTGTATCATCAACGAACAAAAACTGACTTCCCAAGCCCTCTCATCCACAACAGTGCATACTTGCCCCTTTCTCCAAAACTCTTGCATTCACCTCCCTAACAATCCTATCTATAAACAAATTAAACAACCATGGAGACTTCACACACCCCTGCCGCAAACCAACATTCACTGAGAACAAATCACTTTCCTCTCGTCCTACTCATACACATGCCTTACATCCACTTTTCGCTGCTTCTTGCAACTTGTCTCCCACACCATATACTCGTAATACCTTCCACAGAGCATCTCTATCACCTCTGTCATATGTCTTCTCCAGATCCATGAATGCTACATACAAATCCATTTGTTTTTCTATTTCTCACATACATTCTTCAAAGCAAACACCTGATCCACACACCCTCTACCACTTCTGAAACCACACTGCTCTTCCCCAATCTTATGCTCTGTAAATTCCTTTACCCTCTCACTCAATACCCTCCCATATAGATTCTTAGGAATACACAACAAACTTAAACCTTTGTAATTTGAACATTCACCGTTATCCCCTTTGCCTTTGTACAGTGGCACTATGCCTGCATTCCGCTAATGCTCAGGTTCTCCACCATGAGCCATACATACATTGAATATCCTTACCAACCAGTCAACAACACAGTCACCCCCTTTTTTAATAAATTCCTCTGCAATACCATCCAAACCCGCCACCTTGCTGGCTTTCATCTTCTGCAAATTTTTCACTACCTCTTCTTTGTTTACCAAATCATTCTCCTTAACCCTCTTGCATCACACACCACCTCGACCGAAACACCCTATATCAGCCACTCTATCATCTAATACATTCAACAAACCTTCAAAATACTCACTCCATCTCCTCACATCACCACTTCTTGTTATTACCTCCTCATTAGCCCCCTTCACCAATGTTCCCATTTGTTCTCTTGTCTTATGCTTTTTATTTACCTCCTTCCAAAACATCTTTTTATTCTCCTTAAAATTTAATGATACTCTCTCGCCCCAACTCTCATCTACCCTCTTTTTCACCTCTTGCACCTTTCTCTTGACCTCCTGCCTCTTTCTTTTATACATCTCCCAGTCATGTGCACTATTTCCCTGCATAAATCGTTCAAATGCCTCTCTCTTCTCTTTCACTGATAATCTTACTTCTTCATCCCCCCACTCTGCCCTTTGTAATCTTCCCACCTCCCACAATTCTCATGCCACAAGCATCTTTTGTGCAAGCCATCACTGCTTCCCTAGATACATCCCATTCCTCCCCCACTCCCCTCACGTCCTTTGTTCTCACCTTTTTCTATTCTGCTCTCAGTCTTTCCTGGTACTTCCTCACCTAAGTCTCCTTTCCAAGCTCACTTACTCTCACCACTCTCTTCTCCCCAACGTTCTGTCTTTTCTGAAAACCTCTAGATATCTTCGCCTTCACAAGATAATGATCAGACATCCCTCCAGTTGCACCTTTCAGCACATTAATACCCAAAAGTCTCTCTTTCATGCTCCTGTCAATTAACATGTAATTGAATAATGCTTTCTGGCCATCTCTCCTACTTACCTACGTATACTTATGTATATCTCTCTCTTTAAACTAGAATGAAGAATGTATGTGAGAAATACTAAGAAAAACAGATGGATTTTTATGTAGCATTTATGGATCCAATACTTAGAAAAACAAGTGGGTTTGTATGTAGCATTTATGGATCTGGAGAAGGCATATGATAAGAGTTAATAGAGATGCTCTATGGAAGGTATTAAGAGTATATGGTGAGGGAGGCAAGTTGCTAGAAGCAGTGAAAAGTTTTTATCGAGGATGTAAGTCATGTGTATGAGTAGGAAGAGAGGATATGGATTGGTTCCCAGTGAATGTTGGTTTGCGGCAGGGGTGCGTGATGTCTCCATGGTTGCTTAATTTGTTTATGGATGGGGTTGTTAGGGAAGTGAATGCAAAAGTTTTGGAGAGAGGGGCAAGTGTGCTGTCTGTTGTGGATGAGAGGGCTTGGGAAATGAGTCAGTTGTTCGCAGATGATACAGAGCTGGTGGCTGATTCTGGTGAGACACTGCAGAAGCTGGTGACTGGGTTTGATAAAGTGTGTGAAAGAAGAAAGCTGAGAGTAAATGTGAAGTAAGAGCAAGGTTATTAGGTACAATAGGGTTGAGGGACAAGTGAATTGGGAGGTAAGTTTGAATGGAGAGAAACTGGAGGAAGTTAAGTGTTAAGATATCTGGGAGTGGATTTGGCAGCGGATGGAACCAAGGAAGCGTAAGTGAGTCACTGGGTAGTGGAGGGGGCGAAGGTTCTTGGAGTGTTGAAGAATGTGTGGAAGGCGAGAACATTGTCTCGGAAAGCAAATATGGGTATGTTTGAAGGAATAGTGGGTCCAACAATGTTATATGGTTTGTAAGTAGTGAGAGGGTAAGAGAGAGTTGTTGTAATAAGAAATGTGACAGAGAGAGCTTAAGAGGGTGTACTGAGATAGTTTGGATATATTGAGAATGAGTGAGGAAGGGTTTATAAAAAGGATATGTGTCAGAAATAGAGGGAACAAGGAGCATGGGAAACTAGATTGGAGATGGAAGGATGGAGGAAAAAGATTTTGAGTGATGCACAGGATAGAGTGAATTGTGATTATAGGGTTTACTGGGGTTGATGTGCTATGAGTGGACTTACCAGAGCCTGATTGTGTATAGGTAGCATTGGTTTTAGTGCATTACACATGACAGCTCGAGAATGGATGTGAGTGGATGCAGCCTTTCTTCTTCTGTTCTTGGCATTGCCCTGCTAATGTGGGAAAGAGATGGCTGAAGGTGAGAACATTGGGCACACTAGTGGAGATTGTCAGATTCCTTTAAGATGCCATCATAAAAACTAAACAAACTATGCATATACCTTTATTTGATGTGCTAAGTTTGTTTTTGCAATGTTATACTAGCTTTCATCTCCCATTAACAATGTGATTGTATTTTCATGTCATGTATTTTCATGTCACCCATTTTAGTTCCATGTTTTGATTTTGACGTATCTGAATTGACACTTAGTTTTGAGTGAATTTTTAGTTTTGAGTGAATTTTATCACAGAAGTGCAGAATGTCATCTTTCCATCATGTAACATTTTGTTTTTGTTTAGGAAGAATGAAATATAAGCTCTGTGAAAAAGTTCATCCCAAAGCTGTACTGTATTGATGTCTTCAAATTGTATATTGATACAAAACTGAGAGGAATAATGATGAATCAGTTTTGTCGTATTAATGACTAATTTGAACAGGAAGTATCTGGAAGAAGGGCATTGCTTTAGATAACTTGGGAGTGGACTTTGCAGTGGATTGAACTTTGGCTGCTGAAGCGAGTCATTTGTGGAAGAGGGAGGCTTAGGCCTTTGGTCATTTGATGAAGTGTGTGGAAGGTGAGGTCACTGTCTGTTGGGGCAAAGGTGGGTATGTTTGAAGGTACAGTATTCCTGATTGTGTGTTGTATGTGTGAGCGATGGCTATGAACGCAGAATTAAACATGTGTATGAACCATGGCTATGAATGCTGAAGTAAGCAGAGGTGGATGTGTTGGAAATGAAATGCCTGAAGACAATGTAGTGTTGGCAGTTTGATCACTTCTTGAATGATTGTGTAAGAGGTGTGGTTGTAAGCATTATATGATTGAGAGTTGAACAGGATGTGCTAAAATGGTTTTTAGATAAGGAGAGGATGGTTGAAGGGGGATTGATTAAGGAGATATACATATCAGAAGTGGGAGCAAAGGGGAAGGGGAGACCAATGAGGAGGTAGAGGATGGAGTTAAGAGATTTTAGGGTATTTCAGCCAAAATTCAGGGGGGTGAGAGGTATGCACAGGATTGAATGAATTGGAGTGTTTTGGGTATGATTAGTGCAATGTGCTGTTAGTGGGCTGAACCAGGTAATATTTAGTGGCCAGGGGGAATGTAATGCTATATGTATACCGAGAGGATGTTCTGAATTACTTGGTAAAATTCTGAGGTCTTTAGATAGTCTTATGATGGGAGTAGGTCTTTGTTTAGATACATGGTAATAAGTGTGAATGCTTTGCAATAAACATAGGGTCAGAGTTGTGTGATTTCACCTTGGCTATTTTGATATTTTTATGGATGGGCCATTATCTGACATTAGTTTGGTTAATGAATGTATGCAGCCGAGTTTCAGTAATACAAAGGAGAAATTAGTGATAAAGGGTAATTGAGATATCAGCATGTATTCTGGTTGTGTTATTGAAGTGGCAGAACTGAGAGGGGCATGGAAACATGTTAAAGAACAACAGCAATGTTATATTGATTAAGATACATGAAATGAAATACCCCAGGGGAAATAAGCTATATTAGGAGTAGTAGTATAGTGAAAGGAGAGGTCTGTTGTATCTGGTTGAGAATGATGGTCTTGGCACTGGAGCCTTGCTTGTTGTTAGTGATGTTAGGTGTCAAGAGATGAGGCTCCACAAGGAGACCTTCTAGAAAGATGAAACATCGGGAGTCACGTTGGGACTCCTAGTGATGCATGTCACGTCAGTAGGGTAGCTTGAGTTTGGTGTCAAATTGCCAAAACTTCAGGTACTGGAGTGATACACTTGTCTAATGTGAGCCGACTGCCTGACAGCTTTCTTGTGGTGATACTTGGTTGTCAAAGTTGAATGTCACAAGCTCTGACTTCTCTCTATGCTGGTGGACTGAGAGCGGCTCTTCTTGTGGAAAGAGCCGGGTCATCTATAATTTCTGTGGCACCTTTTGATCTCCCATTACTGAACATCGAATGTGGATGCCATGGGGTAATATCTTGGGTGCAGCTGTAGGTTGGGACACCAAACTCATTTCTCTGGTGAATATTAGGTCAGGTGTGAGATCACCTGCTTTAACCTGCTACCTAGTTAGGGCATCATTGGTAAGATAACACTTTGTGGAGCAACAGTGGGTTACAGCAATATGTACAGCAGAATCAAGTGGGATGGAATGTGAATATTTACATTTGCTGTATTGAGATTATTGTTTTAAATGAATCATAGAAGTTGGGTGGTATTATTAACTGATGTTTTTGAAAATGAGGGGATTCTTTTGATTTGCTTTTTTAATGAATTTTTGACTTGAGGTATTTGGAAATGATCCTTAAGGATGGTATGGTACTGAAGTTAATATTAAGACTAGCTAGATGTATTAGAATTTGAGGTGCCCCTTGAAGAAGGGATATGAAGAATGGAAAAACTTAGGTTACAAGAAACTTGCATGAGGGCATTGCCTTTCTCGGATTTGTTGGACATGAGTGAACGATTAATCTTAAGTAGATGAAGATGAACGATCGATACTGTAGATAGATAATTTAGTATGGTTTAGATTTGAATTGATGATTAAGATATGTTAGTGCTACCTCACTAATGTAGGAAACAGTGATCAAGTATGAAAAAAGATGTTAGTGTCATGAATCCTTTATTTTCCTGCTCGACAAGGAGTCCATTTTAAAGATTTTGGGTATTGTGAATTCCATACCTTACCTTTGTGTTTACTTATTGTACTTACCCTGAGAGTCCATTCTACCTTACCTTTCTGCTTACCCAAGGGGTCCATTCTGTGTGGGTTGTTGCATGCAAGAAAGTGCAACTTTTACATGTATGGGGAGTGTGCTGATATTGATGTGGTTATTGTGGATGGGGATCTCTTGATACTAGTCATCAAAGTGTGAGGTAAGTGTGTTTTGTATCACAAGGGGGTTGTTTGACTGTGGAGTGGTGTGGATTTAAAGGGTCTAGTGCTTTTATGTGATGTAAACATGTACAGTTTTATGGGCCTTTTAATTGGTGTGGCCTTGAACGATTTATCACATTGAAAATGTATAGCAGTACATTAGACATAGAAGTGTATCATGATAGTTATGGATTGATATGAAGTTGTGGAGGCATAGAGGTACATCATGTAAGAATGATGAGAGAATGGTTATAGGTATGTGCTGAGGAGGATCTCTGTGTGATTGTTATGGTATGGGTCATACATTTATTCTTTTTGCCAAAGCAACATAAGTTTGCCAAGTAAAGAATTGAGAAGTGGTTGTATTGTGGAAATTGTAGCATTATGCTTTGCCTATGATGTGTGGGAGAACTCTGAGGCTGTATACATTTGATGTGCCTCATGTTAATGGAAGGGTAATTGATGTATATTGTTGTGGAAGACCTGTTTGGCTTTTAGAGTAACTCTTAATTGTTGTTTACTAAAGGTATGCTGCCATACAAGACTATGCGAGGGCAGCGGGCACTTTGGCGTCTTAAAAGCTTTGAGGGTATCCCCCCTGCATATGACAAATATGCACGCAAGGTTGTTCCCGATGCAATGAGAGTTACACGGCTGATGCCTGGTCGTAAGGTAAGTCACAATTACTTGAAGCAACATGATGCACATGTCATGTAGAGTTTATTTGGGATTAGGTTTGCATATTCTTGAACCAGTTATGTCTGTAACATTTATGCATCTGTAAAAGTTTGTTGTAAATAAGAATTGTATCGAGATATTAAAGATTAAGGAATGCATTGATATGATTTCTTCGAAATTCAGTATTATCTTGTGATGGAATGCAGTAATGTAATTTCTGGAAAATTCATTATTATCGTCTGGTGGAATGCATTAATATGATTTCTGGGAAATTCATTATCAGCATGTGCCTGGAATGAGTTTTACAAATTGTTGTGCTTTGATAGATATTTGGAGAAAAAGCACTGTTTAATAGTGTTAATAGTGGAATTGATTTATTTCTTTCCTCTTTAGTACTGTCAGTTGAACCGCCTTTCCCACGAGGTTGGCTGGAAGTACAAGCTTGTTGTCAGTTCACTAGAACGCCGTAGAAAGCTTAGAGCTGCTGTTCAATACAAGAAGAAGGTAGCAGATGAGGTAAGAATTTTTACTTTCATTACATCATTGCATCTGATTAGTCACACACACTTATCACCAGAGTCTTGCATTAGGAGAAAAGTAAATGAGGCAATCTGCCTTCTTGCAAATACCAGAATGAGTCTTTTAAGTATAAGGTTAAGCAAATGTATACCAAATCTTTTCACTTCATACATAAGTAGAATAAGCTTCTCAGGTTTGGTCACTGCACCTAAAGAGGCACAGAGTTAATACAGAAGGTCCATAGGAGGTCAACAAAGATTATACCAGGAGTAAGAGGGCTAAGTTACAGGGAAAAGCTAATGGCATTAGATAAGGATGCACAAGCTGTTATAGAGACCCATTTCTGGGCCTGGTGATTAACATGGATTTGTTTGAGAGAAAGGGGGAAGAAGATTCTAGCTCTCCTAAAGTAACAATTGTTAGGACAGACAGAATCCCCCCCCCCCAATTTTTTTCCATTTTATGAAGTAACAGATGTTCAGAAACTGAAAAAAATAGTTGGAACAAGTAGGAGGAGGAAGTTATTGATTAGGGAGATAAGCATAAGAAATATTGGAAACAGGCATGGCAGTAATTTGGGAGCTTGAAACCAAAAGATGAATCGTTAATTAGAGCTAGTTTGAGAATGATGGCTGCTGATTTGAGACCACCAACACAATATTATGACTGAATATTGTTTAGATGGAAGCAAGACAGAGAGAGAAATGCCACTAATGATTGAGCTGGAAGACCTTGTTGATTTTAGATGGAAAAGGTGTCAAGAGTTAAATGTGTGAAAAGTAGAATCACTGAGATAGAGTTGAGAATGGGAAAATGGTTGATATCTAGGGAACGATAAGGTGTTACAACTGTGTTAATTATCCTCCAGCACATCTGTTTAGGGATGCTGCATGTGTGTTCCTGGTCCTATTTGTAAATTCTTGTTTATTTGGAGGAAGGGTGTACAGTTTAATTTTCTTTATTATTCTTGATTGCCTTTTCCTGCATCAGCGAGGTGGCACCAGGAAACATATATTTATTTATTTATTTATTTATTTTACTTTGTCGCTGTCTCCTGCGTTAGCGAGGTAGCGCAAGGAACCACGAAAGAATGGCCCAACCCACCCACATACACATGGATATACATACACATCCACACACGCAAATATACATACCTATACATCTCAATGTATACATATATATACACACACAGACATATACATATATACATATGTACATAATTCATACTGTCTGCCTTTATTTATTCCCATTGCCACCTTGCCACACTTGGAATAACAACCCCCTCCCCCCTCATGTGTGCGAGGTAGCGATAGGAAAAGACAACAAAGGCCACATTTGTTCACACTCAGTCGCTAGCTGTCATGTAATAATGCACCGAAACCACAGCTCCCTTTCCACATCCAGGTCCCACAGAACTTTCCATGGTTTACCCCAGACGGTTCACATGCCCTGGTTCAATCCATTGACAGCACGTCGACATCGGTAAACCACATCGTTCCAAATTCACTCCATTCCTTGCATGCCTTTCACCCTCCTGCATGTTCAGGCCCCGATCACTCAAAATCTTTTTCACTCCATCTTTCCTCCTCCAATTTGGTCTCCCACTTCTCCTCATTCCCTCCACCTCTGACACATATATCCTCTTGGTCAATCTTTCCTCACTCATTCTCTCCATGTGACCAAACCATTTCAAAACACCCTCTTGTGCTCTCTCAACGACACTCTTTTTATTTCCACACATGTCTCTTTCCCTTACATTACTTACTTGATCAAACCACCTCGCACCATGTATTGTCCTCAAACATCTCATTTCCAGCACATCCACCCTCCTCCGCACAACTCTATCCATAGCCCATGCCTCGCAACCATACAGCATTGTTGGTTGCGCTAGCGAGGTAGCGCAAGGAAACAGACGAAAGAGTGGCCCAACCCACCCACATACACATGTATATACATACACGTCCACACACACAAATATACATACCTATACATCTCAACGTATACATATATATACACACACAGACATGTACATATATACACATGTACATAATTCATACTGTCTGCCTTTATTCATTCCCATAGCCCCCTCCCCTGTCATGTGTGCGAGGTAGTGCTAGGAAAAGACAACAAAGGCCCCATTCCTTCACACTCAAGTCTCTAGTTGTCATGTAATAATTCACCAAAACCACAGCTCCCTTTCCACATCCAGGCCCCACAAAACTTTCCATGGTGTACCCCAGACGCTTCACATGCCCTGGTTCAATCCACTGACAGCACGTCGGCCTCAGTATACCACATCGTTCCAATTCACTCTATTCCTTGCACACCTTTCACCCTCCTGCATGTTCAGGCCCTGATCACTCAAAATCTTTTTCACTCCATCTTTCCGCCTCCAATTTGGTCTCCCACTTCTCGTTCCCTCCACCTCTGACACACATATCCTCTTGGTCAATCTTTCCTCTCTCATTCTCTCCATGTGACCAAACCATTTCAAAACACCCTTTTCTGCTCTCTCAACCACACTCTTTTTATTTCCACACATCTCTCTTACCCTTACATTACTTATGTGGTCAAACCACCTCACACCACATATTGTCCTCAAACATCTCATTTCCAGCACATCCATCCTCCTGCGCACAACTCTATCCATAGCTCATGCCTCGCAGCCATACAACATTGTTGGAACCACTATTCCTTCGAGCATACCCTTTTTTGCTCTCCGAGATAATGTTTTCGACTTCCAAACATTCCTCAAGGCTCCCAGAATTTTCGCCCCCTCCCCCACCCTATGATTCATTTCCGCTTCCATGGTTCCATCCGCTGCCAGATCCACTCCCAGATATCTAGAACACTTTACTTCCTTCAGTTTTTCTCCATTCAAACTTACCTCCCGATTGACTTGACCCTCAACCCTACTGTACCTAATAACCTTGCTCTTATTCACCTTTACTCTTAACTTTCTTCTTTCACACACTTTACCAAACTCAGTCACCAGCTTCTGCAGTTTCTCACATGAATCAGCCACCAGCGGTGTATCATCAGCGAACAACAACTGACTCACTTCCCAAGCTCTCTCATCCACAACAGACTGCATACTTGCCCCTCTTTCCAAAACTCTTGCATTCATCTCCCTAACAATCCCATCCATAAACAAATTAAACAACCATGCAGACATCACACACCCCTGCCGCAAACCTACACTCACTGAGGACCAATCACTTTCCTCTCTTCCTACACGTACACATGCCTTACATCCTCGAGAAAAACGTCTCACTGCTTCTAACAACTAGCCTCCCACACCATATATTCTTAATACCCTCCACAGAGCATCTCTATCAACTCTATCATATGCCTTCTCCAGATCCATAAATGCTACATACAAATCCATTTGCTTTTCTAAGTATTTCTCACATACATTCTTCAAAGCAAACACCTGATCCACACATCCTCTACCACTTCTGAAACCACACTGCTCTTCCCCAATCTGATGCTCTGTACATGCCCTCACCCTCTCAGTCAATACCCTCCCATATAATTTACCAGGAATACTCAACAAACTTATACCTCTGTAATTTGAGCACTCACTCTTATCCCCCTTGCCTTTGTACAGTGGCACTATGCAAACATTCCGGCAATCCTCAGGCACCTCACCATGAATCATTTTTTTTTTTTTCCTGCTTTGTCGCTGTCTCCCGCGTTTGCGAAGTAGCGCAAGGAAACAGACGAAAGAAATGGCGCAACCCACCCCCATACACACGTATATACATACGTCTACACACGCAAATATACATACCTACACAGCTTTCCATGGTTTACCCGAGACGCTTCACTTACCCTGATTCAATCCACTGACAGCACGTCAGCCCCGGCATACCACATCGATCCAATGCACTCTATTCCTTGCCCTCCTTTCACCCTCCTGCATGTTTAGGCCCCGATCACACAAAATCTTTTTCACTCCATCTTTCCACCTCCAATTTGGTCTCCCACTTCTCCTCGTTCCCTCCACCTCCGACACATATATCCTCTTGGTCAATCTTTCCTCACTCATTCTCTCCATGTGCCCAAACCATTTCAAAACACCCTCTTCTGCTCTCTCAACCACGCTCTTTTTATTTCCACACATCTCTCTTACCCTTACGTTACTTACTCGATCAAACCACCTCACACCACACATTGTCCTCAAACATCTCATTTCCAGCACATCCATCCTCCTGCACACAACTCTATCCATAGCCCACGCCTCGCAACCATAAAACATTGTTGGAACCACTATTCCTTCAAACATACCCATTTTTGCTTTCCGAGATAATGTTCTCGACTTCCACACATTCTTCAAGGCTCCTAGAATTTTCGCCCCCTCCCCCACCCTATGATCCACTTCCGCTTCCATGGTTCCATCCGCTGACAGATCCACTCCCAGATATCTAAAACACTTTACTACCTCCAGTTTTTCTCCATTCAAACTTCCCTCCCAATTGACTTGACCCTCAACCCTACTGTACCTAATAACCTTGCTCTTATTCACATTTACTCTTAACTTTCTTCTTTCACACACTTTACCAAACTCAGTCACCAGCTTCTGCAGTTTCTCACATGAATCAGCCACCAGCGCTGTATCATCAGCGAACAACAACTGACTCACTTCCCAAGCTCTCTCATCCCCAACATACTTCATACTTGCCCCTCTTTCCAAAACTCTTGCATTCACCTCCCTAACAATCCCGTCCATAAAGAAATTAAACAACCATGCAGACATCACACACCCCTGCCGCAAACCTACATTCACTGAGAACCAATCACTTTCCTCTCTTCCTACACGTACACATGCCTTACATCCTCGATAAAAACTTTTCACCGCTTCTAACAACTTGCCTCCCACACCATGAATCATGCATACATTAAATAACCTTACCAACCATTCAACAATACAGTCACCCCCTTTTTTAATAAATTCCACCGCAATACCATCCAAACCCGCTGCCTTGCCGGCTTTCATCTTCCGCAACGCTTTTACTACCTCTTCTCTGTTTACCAAATCATTTTCCCTAACCCTCTCACTTTGCACACCACCTCGACCAAAACACCCTATATCTGCCACTCTATCATCAAACACATTCAACATACCTTCAAAATACTCACTCCATCTCCTTACATCACCGCTACTTATCACCTCCCCATTAGCCCCCTTCACTGAAGTTCTCATTTGTTCCCTTGTCTTGCGCACTTTATTTACCTCCTTCAGAACATCTTTTTATTCTTCCTAAAATTTAATGATACTCTCTCACCCCAACTCTCATTTGCCCTCTTTTTCACCTCTTGCACCTTTCTCTTGACCTCCTGTCTCTTTCTTTTATACATCTCCCACTCATTTGCATCTTTTCCCTGCAAAAATTGTCCAAATGCCTCTCTCTTCTCTTTCACTAATAATCTTACTTCGTCATCCCACCATTTACTACCCTTTCTAATCAACCCACCTCCCACGCTTCTCATGCCACAAGCATCTTTTGTGTAAGCCATCACTGCTTCCCTAAATACATCCCATTCCTCCCTGACTCTTAATTACATACGTATACTTATGTATATCTCGCTTTTTAAACCGGGTATTTCCAATCACTAGTCCTTTTTCAGCACATAAATCTATAAGCTCTTCACCATTTCCATTTACAACACTGAACACCCCATGTATACCAATTATTCCCTCAACTGCCACATTACTCACCTTTGCATTCAAATCACCCATCACTATAACCCAGTCTTGTGCATCAAAACCACTAACACACTCATTCAGCTGCTCCTAAAACACCCCCCTCCCTCACACTCCCACGAGGTAGGGTAGCAAAAGACAACAAAGGCCACATTCGTTCACACTCAGTCTTTAGCTGTCATGTATAATGCACTGAAACCACAGCTCCCTTTCCACTTCCAGGCCTCACAAAACTTTCCTTGGTTTACCCCAGATGCTTCACATGCCCTGGTTCAATTCATTGACAGCACACCGACCCCGGTAAACCACATCGTCCAATTCACTCTATTCCTTGCACACCTTTCACCCTCCTGCTTGTTCAAGCCCTTATCGCTCAAAATCTTTTTCACTCCTTCCTTCCACTTTCAATTTGGTCTCCCACTTCTGCATGTTCCCTCCACCTCTGACACATATATCCTCTTTGTCAATCTTTTCTCACTCATTCTCTCCATGTTACCAAACCATTTCAATACACCCTCTTCTGCTCTCTCAACCACACTCTTTTTATTTCCACACTTCTCTCTTACCCTTTCAAACAACCTCACACCACATATTGTTCTCAAACATCTCATTTCCAACACATCCACCCTCCTCCACACAACCGTATCTGTAGCCCATGCCTCACAACCATTTAACATTGTTGGAACCATTATTCCTTCAAACATACCCATTTTTGCTCTCCGAGATAATGTTCTCGCCTTCCACACATTTTTCAATTCTCCCAGAACCTTTGCCCCCTCCCCCACCCTGTAATTCACTTCCGCTTCCTTGGTTCCATCTGCTGCCAAATCCACTCCGAGATATCTAAAACACTTCACTTCCTCCAGTTTTTCTCCATTCAAACTTACCTCCCAATTGACTTGTCACTCAACCGTACTGTACCTAATAACCTTACTCTTATTCACATTTACTCTCAGCTTTCTTCTTTCACACACTTTACCAAACTCAGTCACCAGCTTCTGCAGTTTCTCACCCGAATCGGCCACGAGAGCTATATCATGAGCGAACAAAAACTGATGTAATACCCAAGCCCTCTCATCCACAACAGACTGCATAGTTGCCCCTCTCTCAAAAACTCTTGCATTCACCTCCCTAACAACCCCATCCATAAACAAATTAAACAACCATGCAGACATCACGCACCCCCGCTGCAAACCTACATTCACTGGGAACCAATCACTTTCCTCTCTTCCTACCCATACACATGCCTTACATCCTTGATAAAAACCACTGCTTCTAACAACTTGCCTCCCACACAATATACTCTTAATTCCTTCCACAGAGCATCTCTATCAACTCTGTCATATGCCTTCTCCAGATCCATAAATGCTACATACAAATCCATTTGTTTTTCTAAGTATTTCTCACATGCATTCTTCAAAGCAAACACGTGATCCACACATCCTTTACCACTTCTGAAACCACACTGCTCTTCGCCAGTCTGATGCTCTGTAAATGCATGCACCCTCTCAATCAATACCCTCCCATATAATTTCCCAGGAATACTCAACAAACTTATACCTCTGTAATTTGAACACTCACCTTTATCCCCTTTACCTTTGTACAGTGGCACTATGCATGCATTCTGCCAATCCTCAGGCACTTCACCATGAGCCATACATACATTGAATATCCTCACCAACCAGTCAACAACACAGTTAGCCCTTTTTATTATTATTTTTTTTTTTTTTTTTTTTTTTTTTGTCGCTGTCTCCCGCGTTTGCGAGGTAGCGCAAGGAAACAGACGAAAGAAATGGCCCAACCCACCCCCATACACATGCCTTGATTCAATCCACTGACAGCACGTCAACCCCGGTATACCACATTGCTCCAATTCACTCTATTCTTTGCCCTCCTTTCACCCTCCTGCATGTTCAGGCCCCGATCACACAAAATCTTTTTCACTCCATCTTTCCACCTCCAATTTGGTCTCCCTCTTCTCGTTCCCTCCACCTCCGACACATATATCCTCTTGGTCAATCTTTCCTCACTCATTCTCTCCATGTGACCAAACCATTTCAAAACACCCTCTTCTGCTCTCTCAACCACGCTCTTTTTATTTCCACACATCTCTCTTACCCTTACGTTACTTACTCGATCAAACCACCTCACACCACACATTGTCCTCAAACATCTCATTTCCAGCACATCCATCCTCCTGCGCACAACTCTATCCATAGTCCTTTTTATTATTTATTTTATTTTATTATACTTTGTCGCTGTCTCCCGCGTTTGCGAGGTAGCGCAAGGAAACAGACGAAAGAAATGGCCCAACCCCCCCCCCCATACACATGTATATACATACGTCCACACACGCAAATATACATACCTACACAGCTTTCCATGGTTTACCCCAGACGCTTCACATGCCTTGCTTCAATCCACTGACAGCACGTCAACCCCGGTATACCACATCGCTCCAATTCACTCTATTCCTTGCCCTCCTTTCACCCTCCTGCATGTTCAGGCCCCGATCACACAAAATCTTTTTCACTCCATCTTTCCACCTCCAATTTGGTCTCCCTCTTCTCCTTGTTCCCTCCACCTCCGACACATATATCCTCTTGGTCAATCTTTCCTCACTCATCCTCTCCATGTGCCCAAACCACTTCAAAACACCCTCTTCTGCTCTCTCAACCACGCTCTTTTTATTTCCACACATCTCTCTTACCCTTACGTTACTCACTCGATCAAACCACCTCACACCACACATTGTCCTCAAACATCTCATTTCCAGCACATCCATCCTCCTGCGCACAACTCTATCCATAGCCCACGCCTCGCAACCATACAACATTGTTGGAACCACTATTCCTTCAAACATACCCATTTTTGCTTTCCGAGATAATGTTCTCGACTTCCACACATTCTTCAAGGCCCCCAGGATTTTCGCCCCCTCCCCCACCCTATGATCCACTTCCGCTTCCATGGTTCCATCCGCTGCCAGATCCACTCCCAGATATCTAAAACACTTCACTTCCTCCAGTTTTTCTCCATTCAAACTCACCTCCCAATTGACTTGACCCTCAACCCTACTGTACCTAATAACCTTGCTCTTATTCACATTTACTCTTAACTTTCTTCTTCCACACACTTTTCCAAACTCAGTCACCAGCTTCTGCAGTTTCTCACATGAATCAGCCACCAGCGCTGTATCATCAGCGAACAACAACTGACTCACTTCCCAAGCTCTCTCATCCCCAACAGACTTCATACTTGCCTCTCTTTCCAAAACTCTTGCATTTACCTCCCTAACAACCCCATCCATAAACAAATTAAACAACCATGGAGACATCACACACCCCTGCCGCAAACCTACATTCACTGAGAACCAATCACTTTCCTCTCTTCCTACACGTACACATGCCTTACATCCTCGATAAAAACTTTTCACTGCTTCTAACAACTTTCCTCCCACACCATATATTCTTAATACCTTCCACAGAGCATCTCTATCAACTCTATCATATGCCTTCTCCAGATCCATAAATGCTACATACAAATCCATTTGCTTTTTATTATATTCCACTATAATACCATCCAAACCCGCCACCTTGCCAGCTTTCATCATCGGCAAATTTTTCACTACCTCTTCTCTTCTTTCTTCTTTCTTTCAAACTATTCACCATTTCCCGCATTAGCGAGGTAGCGTTAAGAACAGAGGACTGGGCCTTGAGGGAATACCCTCACCTGGCCCAATTCTCTGTTCCTTCTTTTGCAAAATTAAAAAAAAAACGAGAGGGGAGGATTTCCAGCCCCCCGCTCCCTCCCCTTTTAGTCGCCTTCTACGACACGCAGGGAATACGTGGGAAGTATTCTTTCTCTCCTATCTATGTTTACCAAATTATTCTCCCTGACCCTCTCACTTCATACATCACCTCGACCAAAACATCCTTTATCTGCCCTTCTATCATCTAACACATTCAACAAAAATTCAAAATACTCACTTCATCTCCTTCTCGCATCGCTACTACTTGTCATTACCTCCCCTTTATCCCCCTTCACCGATTTTCCCATTTGTTTTCTTGTCTTACGCACTTTATCTACCTCCTTCCAAAACATCTTTTTTGTTCACCCAAAAATTGAATGATACTCTCTCACCCCAACTCTTATTTGCCCTCTTTTTCACCTCTTGCCTCTCTCTCCTCTTTCACTATTAATCTTACTTCTTCCCATCACTCACTACCCTTTCTAATCTTCCCACCTCCTACGCTTCTCATGCCACAAGCATCTTTTGCGCAAGCCATCACTGCTTCCCTAAATACATCCCATTCCACCAGTTCGAGTGAGAAACTGCTGAATTCGGTGACTGAGTTTGGAAAGTGTGCGAAAGGAGAAAGTTGAGAGTAGTTGTAAATAAGAGCTAGGTTATTAGTTTCAGCAGGGTTGGGGACGGGTTAGTTGGGATGTAAATTTGAATGAAGAAAATTTGGAGGAAGTGAACTACTTTAGATATCTGGGAGTGAGCTTAGCAGCGAATGGAACCATGGAAGTGAAAGTGAGTCTCAGTGTGGGGGAGGGGGCAAATGTTTTGTGAGCGATGAAGAATGTTTGGAAACATGATTATCTTGAAGAGCAGAAATGGGTATGTTTGAAGGAATGGTAGTTCCAACAATATTACATGGTTGTGAGGCATGGGTTATAGATCGGGTAGTACGGATGACGGTGGATGTTTTCGAAATGAATTCTTTGAGGACAGTATGTGCTGAGGTGGTTTGATTGAGAAAATAATGAAAATTTAAAAGAGATGTAGGATAATGAAAAGAATGTGTCTGAGAGAGCTGAAGTGGGTGTGTTGACATGGCTTGGATATATGAAGAGAATGATTGAGGAAATTTGACAAAGGATGTATGTGTCAGAGGTTGAGGGAACATGAAGCAGACCAATTTGAAGGTGGAAGGTTGGAGTGAAAAATATTTTGAGCAATCGGGGCCTGAATACATGGAGGGGGAGAGGCGTGCAAGGAATTGTGTGATTTGGAATGATGTGGTATACTAGGGTTGATTTGCCATCATTGGATTAAACTAGGGCATATGAAATGTCTGGGGTAAACATATCCAGCTGTCATGTGTAATGCACAGAAACCACAGCTCCTTATCCACATTCAGGCCCCACAGACCTTTCCATGGTTTACCCGAGATGTTTCACATGCCCTGGTCAGTCCATTGACAGCATGTCGATCTCAGTATACCACATCGTTCCAATTCATTCTATTCCTTACATGCCTCTTACCCTCCTGCATGTTCAGGCCCCAATTGCTCAAAATCCTTTCAATCCCTCCTTCCACCTCCAATTTGTTCTGCTCCTCCTTGGTTCCCTCCACCTCTGACTCTTATGTTCTCTTTGTGAACCTTTCCTCGCTTATTCTCTCCATATGTCCAACCATTTCAAAAACCCTTTTCTGCTCTCTCAACCACACTATTTTCATTACCACACATCTCTCTTACCCTTGCATTACTTACTCGATCAAACCACCTCACACCACATATTGTCCTCAAACATTTCATTTCCAACACATTCATCCTCCTTTGTACAATCCTATTTATAGCCCATGCCTCGCAACCATAAAATATTGTTGGAACTACTATACTATTCCTTCAAACATATTCATTTTTGATCTCTGAGATAATGTTTTTTTCCACACATTCTTCATCACTCCACTAGGAACCAATCTATCTCCTTGCTTCCTACTTCACCATGATGAATTGTAGAGGTGTAAGTATGGAAGTACAGCATAGTCTTCCCAACCCTGATGTAGCAGCTGAAATATGGATGTGGAATGAGGCACAGATGCCAAGAATCCAGACTCTGGAAATGAGCTATTTGAGAAGAGCATGTTTTGTGAATAGATGGAATGAAGAAAGAGATGAAAGGGTGTATGAGAGATCTGGCGTGGCAAGGAATGCAAAGTAAATGAATTGTGGAGTGGTAGCATGGGTGAAATGTAATGCTTTAGGTGGTTTGGGTGTGTGAAAAGAATGCAAGACTTGGAGTTTATAAAGAGAGTGTATTGTAATACAGTTAAAAGTTGTGTGGAATGGTGTATGCGAGGGAGGCATATAAGGACGGATAAGTGGAGAGATTTTTGCTTTGGCCATACCTTGTTGGGAGTTCCTGGAGGGAACAGGTATCACAGATATAGATAGATATACATTGTGGGTGTGTGGTTTTGGTATTTTACTCATAGCGGCTAGAGAATGGTTGGAAGCAAATGTGGCCTTTTTTTTTAGTTATGGTGCTACCTCACAAATGTCGAAAATGGCAGATAAATACGTAGTAGTGTTAGCCAGCACAGCATGTATGTGCAAAAATAGATGTTGACAAGTAGTTGTCTTTGGTTAGTTACTGCATCCATGTTAGTAGTCAAAAGGGGTAAATTGATTCCATAGGATCACAACCATATGTATGTAAGGTTTTATTTTCAGATTTGTAGTTTGTACATTTTTGTGCAAAACATATTTGCTCTATACATTTATCTGATTGATCTAAGCCTTGGGTAATATGATTTTTTTTTTAATGAATTCCTTGTAATTTGAATTATATTTATCCATGTGTATTTCTTTGTTTACAGAAAATGAAGAAAAAGGCGTTGGAGAAGGTATCCAAACAGATTGAACCATACAAGAAAGTCATTGCTGCCTATGGTATTGACAGTTAATAAACTGGGTGTCATTTCAAGAGTTTTTCTGCCCTATGACTGGTAATTGCCAGGGAAAGCAAATAATGCAATGATATAGGAATGAAGGGTGTTTGAGTATGAAACATTAATCATTTTCAAATAGAATTGTCAGATCAACAGCAGTTTAAAGTTTATGATAAGACATCTGTTACTTGTCAAATATGGATGATATTTCTTGAGATGAACTAAACTTTTTGTAATGTTTGAATTAGTGAATACATGCAAGGAAATCAGGAGAATGGGGAGACCAGGTTGAGGATGGAAGGATGAAGTGAAAAATATTTTGGGCAATCTGGGCCTGAAGATGCAGGAGGGTGCTCGTAAAGTTTTTTGTGGGATAGAGTTAATTGGAATAACATTTTATATAGGGGTAGACATGCTCTCCTTGAACTAAACCAGGGTGTATGAAGTATCTGGGATAAGTTGTGGAAAGGTCTTTGGGGTCTTCTTTTGGATAGGGAGCTGTGGTTTAAGTTCTTGTGGATAGGGAGCTGTGGTTTCAGTGCATTATACATGACAGCTAAAGAATGAATGTAAGTGGATGAAGCCTTTCTTTTGTTCGTAGTGCTATATCACTAATGTTGGAAATTGCATTTAGGTATAAAAAAGAATGCAAGTACTTAGTAAGTTTGAAACTTTATAATCTCTAGATTAACATAGTAGACTTAATGAAGTCAGAATACACAAGTTGTATTGACAAATCAAGCAAGCCTTTCAAGATGTGGAAGCCTCCTGCTTGATGATTGAGGCAAGTATCATTTCTGTTTCGTATATATGTTAAAGAATTAGTGGGTATGGGATGATTATAGATATTGGAGAAAATAGAATGAGAAAATTCAATGCTAGCTTTTAGATGTGCACCTGATGAAAAATTGTTAATGTTTGCGATAGACTATAGACTATGATAACGATGGAGAAGGATTCTGACAAATGTTTCAGGTTCTTTACTTACTCTGGTACATGGTTTAATGTTATGAATTTCAGGGTCAAGTGGATGTGAGCTTTATGGCGGTCAAGTGGATGTGACCTTTATGACGAAGTGGATGCGAGCTTTATTGCCTTAGTATGTATTTGCGATAACCTTTATGTTTATACCACATTTTGAAGGCTTTTCTTATGTATTTCTCTGATATGATTATTATAGAAAGAAATGAACCTCTGGCTCAATTCACAAGATAGAAATAATTCAGGAGTGTTGGGAAATTTATGGATCTGGTCTTTGTGCTGAAGAATGTGAGAAATACTCGCTATAATTTCTAATCTGCCCACCTCCCACCTTTCTCATGCTACATGCATTTTTTGCACAAGCCATTACTGCCTCCTAGATACATCCCATTCCTCGCCCACTCACCTCATGTCATGTACTTTCACCTTTTGCCATCTACACTCATTCTCTCCTGATACTTCCTCACACAAGTCTCCTTTCCAAGCTCACTTACTCTCACCATTCTCTTCTCTCCAACATTCTCTAACCATTTTTGAAAACCTTTACAAACCTTCTCCTTCACCTCCACAAGATCGTGATCAGCCATCCCTCCAGCTGCCCCTCTCAACACATTAACATCCAAAAGTCTCTTTTACATGCTTATTAATTAATTTAATCCAATAATGCCTTTTGACCATCTCTCCTACTTGCATATATATATTTTATTTATTTATTTATTTTGCTTTGTCGCTGTCTCCTGCGTTTGCGAGGTAGCGCAAGGAAACAGACGAAAGAAATGGCCCAACCCACCCCCATACACATGTATATACATACATGTCCACACACGCAAATATACATACCTATACATCTCAATGTACACATATATATACACACAGACACATACATATATACCCATGCACACAATTCACACTGCCTTTATTCATTTCCATCGCCACCTCACCACACATGGAATACCATCCCCCTCCCCCCCTCGTGTGCGAGGTAGCGCTAGGAAAAGACAACAAAGGCCCCATTCGTTCACACTCAGTCTCTAGCTGTCATGCAATAATGCCTGAAACCACAGCTCCCTTTCCACATCCAGGCCCCACACTACTTTCCATAGTTTACCCCAGACGCTTCACATGCCCTGATTCAATCCACTGACAGCATGTCAACCGCGGTATACCACATCGATCCAATTCACTCTATTCCTTGCCCGCCTTTCACCCTCCTGCATTTTCAGGCCCCGATCACTCAAAATCTTTTTCACGCCATCTTTCCACCTCCAATTTGGTCTCCCACTTCTCCTCGTTCCCTCCACCTCCGACACATCCTCTTGGTCAATCTTTCCTCACTCATTCTCTCCATGTGCCCAGATCATTTCAAAACACCCTCTTCTGCTCTCTCAACCACGCTATTTTTATTTCCACACATCTCTCTTACCCTTACATTACTTACTCGATCAAACCACCTCACACCACACATTGTCCTCAAACATCTCATTTCCAGCACATCCACCCTCCTGCGCACAACTCTATCCATAGCCCACGCCTCGCAACCATACAACATTGTTGGAACCACTATTCCTTCAAACATACCCATTTTTGCTTTCCGAGATAATGTTCTCGACTTCCACACATTCTTCAAGGCTCCCAGGATTTTCGCCCCCTCCCCCACCCTATGATTCACTTCCGCTTCCATGGTACCATCCGCTGCCAGATCCACTCCCAGATATCTAAAACACTTTACTTACTCCAGTTTTTCTCCATTCAAACTTACCTCCCAATTGACTTGACCCTCAACCCTACTGTACCTAATAACCTTGCTCTTATTCACATTTACTCTTAACTTTCTTCTTTCACACACTTTACCAAACTCAGTCACCAGCTTCTGCAGTTTCTCTCATGAATCAGCCACCAGCGCTGTATCATCAGCGAACAACAAGTGACTTACTTCCCAAGCTCTCTGATTCACAACAGACTTCATACTTGCCCCTCTTTCCAAAACTCTTGCATTCACCTCCCTAACAACCTCATCCTTAAACAAATCAAACAACCATGGAGACATCACACATCCCTGCCGCAAACCTACATTCACTGAGAACCAATCACTTTCCTCTCTTCCTACACGTACACATGCCATACATCCTCGATAAAAACTTTTCACTGCTTCTAGCAACTTGCCTCCCACACCATATATTCTTAGTACCTTTCACAGAGCATCTCTATCAACTCTATCATATGCCTTCTCCAGATCCATAAATGCTACATACAAATCCCTTTGCTATTCAAAGTATTTCTCACATACATTCTTCAAAGCAAACACCTGATCCACACATCCTCTACCACTTCTGAAACCACACTGCTCTTCCCCAATCTGATGCTCTGTACATGCCTTCACCCTCTCAATCAATACCCTCCCATATAATTTACCAGGAATACTCAACAAACTTATACCTCTGTAATTTGAGCACTCACTCTTATCCCCTTTGCCTTTGTACAATGGCACTATGCACGCATTCCGCCAATCCTCAGGCACCTCACCATGAGTCATACATACATTAAATCACCTTACCAACCAGTCAACAATACAGTCACCCCCTTTTTTGATAAGTTCCACTGCAATACCATCCAAACCTGCTGCCTTGCTGGCTTTCATCTTCCGCAAAGCTTTTACTACCTCTTCTCTGTTTACCAAATCATTTTCCTAACCCTCTCACTTTGCACACCACCTCGACCAAAACACCCTATATCTGCCACTCTGTCATCATACACATTCAACAAACCTTCAAAATACTCACTCCATCTCCTCCTCACATCACCACTACTTGTTATCACCTCCCCATTAGCGCCCTTCACTGAAGTTCCCATTTGCTCCCTTGTCTTACGCACTTTATTTACCTCCTTCCAGAACATCTTTTTATTCTCCCTAAAATTTAATGATACTCTCTCACCCCAACTCTCATTTGCCCTCTTTTTCACCTCTTGCACCTTTCTCTTGACCTCCTACCTCTTTCTTTTATACATCTCCCACTCAATTTCATTTTTTTCCCTGCAAAAATCGTCCACTTTCACTAATAATCTTTCTTCTTCATCCCACCACTCACTACCGTTTCTACTCAACCTACCTCCCACGCTTCTCATGCCACAAGCATCTTTTGTGCACTCCATCACTGATTCCCTAAATACATCCCATTCCTCCCCCACTCCCCTTACTTCCATTGTTCTCACCTTTTTCCACTCTGTACTCAGTCTCTCCTGGTACTTCCTCACACAAGTCTCCTTCCCAAGCTCACTTACTCTCACCACCCTCTTCTATGACATGCAGGGAATACGTGGGAAGTATTCGTTCTCCCCTATCCCCAGGGATAACATGTGATTTTATAAGCCATAATTCTTCTTGGGTACTTGTAAAAGAGGGAGTGATCAGACGATACCTAGAGCGCCTTCATTCAGTGTTAAATCTTTCACTCCCTAAGGATACTGCTTCCTTACAGAGATCATTGGTGATGCTTGCACATTACTCCCGTTGGATACTTAATTTTTCTGAAAAGATCCGTCTTCTCTTGCATGCTGATGGATTTACTCTGTCTACTGATGCAGCACTAGCTTTTGAGAACTTAAAGATATTGCAGATTCGGTGGTAAAAGCTATTGACCCTATGTCTCCTTTCACTATGGAAGCTGATGCTTCAGGCCATGCTATAACTGCTACACCATCTCAGAATTGATATTTATGTATGTATATTTAAACCAGGTATTCCCAATCACCATTCTTTTTTCAGCACACAAATCCACAAGCTCTTCACCATTCCCATTCACAATACTGAATACCTCATGTACACCAATTATACCCTCATCTGCCTCATTACTCACCTTCGCATCTAAATCGCCCATCACTAAAACCCGGTCTCGTGCATCAAAGCTGGTAACACACTTACTCAGCTGCTCCCAAAACACTTACCTCTCATGGTCTTTCTTCTCATGACCAGGTGCATAGGCACCATTAAGCACCCCTCTCTCTCCATCCACTTTGTTTTACGTGCACAATCCAGAATTTACTTTCCTACACTGTCACATACTCCCACAACTGCTTCAGGAGTAGTGCTACTCCTTCCTTAGTTCTTGTCCTCTCACCACCCCCTGACTTTACTCCCAAGACATTCCCCAATTACTCTTCCCCTTTACCTTTGAGCTTTGTTTCACTCATAGCCAGAAGATCCAGGTTGCTTTCCACAAACATACTACCTATCTCTCCTTTCTTCTCATCTTGGTTACATCTGCAAACATTCTGAGACTTCAAGGAGTATGAGCACCCCCCACTCGACTCCATCTTTTTCCCTTTTTAGATATTGAAATACATGTAGGAAGGTGACTAAAGGGGGTAGGATCAAGGGATTGGAAATCCTACTTCTTGTATTTTGATTTCTAAAAGAGGTAACAGAACAACTGTCCTGGCAGGGAGTACTCATTGTCATTGAAGGCTCAGACTAGGATGTCTGAAATGTGTGGATTTACCCAAGAAGAGAGAATAGATCATAATATATGTAAGAGAAGAAACCTAGATGTTTTTGCTCGGTGAAATGCAGCACAAGTGTAAAGAGTAAGTATGGTTAGAAAATGTATTAGGTGTAAAGTCAGGGGTTGGTGAAAGTGCAGGAGCTAAGAAAGGAGTGGCATTAGTCTTGAAGCAATTGTGGGAGTGCATGATAATGTAAGGAAGTAAATTCTAGACTGATGTGGGTAAAATTGAAAGTGGATGGCAAGAGATAGGTGAATATTACCGTTGAGGGAGCATTTCAACAGTTTTAGTGTAATAGACTGTGTAGAAGTTATGGGAGACTTAAGTGTCTAAGTAAGTGATATGGTCGTTAAGTGTATAATTAAGGTGTATGGAGTATTAGTTATTCATGGAAATGAAGAGCTTTTGAGGTAGTGTGCTGAAAAGGGGTTGGTGCTTGGGAATACCTGGTGTAAGTATACTTTCATGATTATACGTATGTAAAGTTTATATATGTGGCTTGTAGAGATTGTCAGTGGGCATTAATGCATTGCATGTTAATTGATAGGCATGTAAAATAGAGCCTGGATGTAAATGCGATTAGAGAGGCAACTAGTGGGATGTTTGATCACTCTTGTGGGGGTGAGGGTAAAGATTTATTGAGGTTTTCAAAAAGGAGGAAACAAGCTCAGAGAAGAGAAGAGAGTGGTGAGAGTGAGTGAGCTTAAAAGGGAGACTTGTGTGAAGAAAAACCAGGAGAGATTGAATTTAGAATGGCAAAAGGGAAGTTTAAATGAAGTGAGGGGAGTCGGTGAGGAATAGGAGATATCTAAAGAAGCCCATGCCATATCAGCTAACATGAGAAGAAATGTGCAGGAGATGCATGTGGCATGTGAAAGTTGGGTGGTGGGCAGAATAGGAAGGGTAGGGAGTGGAGGGATAAAGTTAATAGAGGAATAGGAAAGAGAGGCATTTGTGTACTACTTAAAAGGAAGGAATGCAAATGATATGGAGATGTATGAGAAAGAAGTGACAGGTCAAGAGGAAGGTGTGTGGGTTGAAAAAAAGGGCAAATGAGCATTGGGATGAGAGAGTATCATTTAACTTTAGGGGAAAAAAAGGATGTTTTAGATGGTAATGTGCCAAAGACTAGAGAACAAGTGGGAACATTGGTGAAAGGATTAGAAGGGAAAGTTATCACAGGTAATGATGAAGTGAGGAGATGGAGTAAGTGTTTATAAGGATTATTAAATGTTTGATGTGAAGAGAGAGTGTCATGGAGAATGTTTTGGTGAAGAGAGGTGATGGTGAAAGCTTTGCGGAAGATGAAATGTGGCAAGACGGAGTGGATGGTATTGCAGTTGAATTTATTAAGGAAGAGGGAAATGTGGTGTTGTTTGGTTGGTAAGGATATTGTGCAAGTATGCAGTCTATTGTGGATGAGAGCTCTTGGGAAGTGAGTCAGTTGTTGTTCGCTAATGATACAGCGCTGGTGGCTGATTCGGGTGAGAAACTGCAGAAGCCGGTGGCTGAGTTTGGTAAAGTGTGTGAAAGAAGAAAGCTGAGAGTAAATGTGAATAAGAGCAAGGTTATTAGGTACAGTAGGGTTGAGGGACAAGTAAATTAGGAGGTAAGTTTGAATGGAGAAAAACTGGAGGAAGTAAAGTGTTTTAGATATCTGGGAATGGATTTGGCAGCAGATGGAACCATGGAAGCAGAAGTGAGTCACAGGGTGGGGGAGGGGCAAAAGTTCTGGGAGCGTTGAAAAATGTGTGGAAGGCGAGAACATTATCTCGGAAAGCAGAAATGGGTATGTTTGAAGGAAAAGTGGTTCCATCAATGTTATATGGTTGTGAGGCATGGGCTATAGATGGAGTTGTGCGGAGGAGGGTGGGTGTGTTGGAAATGAGATGTTTGAGGACAATATGTGGTGTGAGGTGGTTTGATTGAGTAAGTAATGAAAGGGTAAGAGAGATGTGTGGTAATGAAAAGAGTGTGGTTGAGAGAGCAGAAGAGGGTGTTTTGAGAACAGAAGAGGGTGTTTTGAAATGGTTTGGTCACATGGAGAGAATGAGTGAGGAAAGATTGACAAAGAGGATATATGTGTCAGAGGTGGCAAAAACGAGAAGTGGGAAATGAAATTGGAGTTTGAAGGATGGAGTGAAAAAGATTTTGAGCGATAGGGGCCTGAACATGCAGGAGGGTGAAAGGTGTGCAAGGAATAGAGTGAATTGGAATGATGTGGTATACCGGGGTCGACGTACTGTCAATGGATTGAACCAGGGCATGTGAGGTGTATGAGGGTAAACCATGGAAAGCTTTGCGGCGCCTGGATGTGGAAAGGGAGCTGTGGTTTCGGTGCAAAATACACGACAGGTAGAGACTGAGTGTGAACGAATATGGCCTTTGTTGTCTTTTCCTAGCCCTACCTTGCACGCCTGCGGGGGGAGGGGGTTGTCATTTCATGTGTGACGGGATGGCGACAGGAATGAAGAAAGGCAGCAAGTATGAATTATGTACATGTGTATATATGTATATGTATGTGTATGTATATATATATATATATATATATGTACACGTTGAGATGTATAGGTATGTACATGTGCGTGTGTGGATGTGTATGTATATACATGTGTATGTGGGTGGGTTGGGCCATTCTTACGTCAGTTTCCTTGCGCTACCTTGCTAATGCGGGAGACAGCGACAAAGTATAATAAATAAATATAGATATGTGCATATGTGGGAATTTATGTATATACATGTATGTACGAATGGATGGAAGTAAATTCTCGATTAATATGGGTAAAATTGAAAGTTGATGGAGAGAGGTGGGTGATTATTGGTGCATATGCACCTGGGCATGAGAAGAAAGATCATGAGAGGCAAGTGTTTTGGGAGCAGCTAAATGAGTGTGTTAGCGGTTTTGATGCACGAGACCGGGTTATAGTGATGGGTGATTTGAATGCAAAGGTGAGTAATGTGGCAGTTGAGGGAATAATTGGTATGCATGGGGTGTTCAGTGTTGTAAATGGAAATGGTGAAGAGCTTGTAGATTTATGTGCTGAAAAAGGACTGATGATTGGGAATACCTGGTTTAAAAAGCGAGATATACATAAGTATACTTATGTAAGTAGGAGAGATGGCCAGAGAGCGTTATTGGATTACGTGTTAATTGACAGGCGTGCGAAAGAGAGACTTTTGGATGTTAATGTGCTGAGAGGTGCAACTGGAGGGATGTCCGATCATTATCTTGTGGAGGCTAAGGTGAAGATTAGTATGGGTTTTCAGAAAAGAGGAGTGAATGTTGGGGTGAAGAAGGTGGTGAGAGTAAGTGAGCTTGGGAAGGAGACCTGTGTGGGGAAGTACCAGGAGAGACTGTGTACAGAATGGAAAAAGGTGAGAACAATGGAAGTAAGGGGAGTGGGGGAGGAATGGGATGTATTTAGGGAATCAGTGATGGATTGCGCAAAAGATGCTTGTGGCATGAGAAGAGTGGGAGGTGGGCTGTTTAGAAAGGGTAGTGAGTGGTGGGATGAAGAAGTAAGAGTATTAGTGAAAGAGAAGAGAGAGGCATTTGGACGATTTTTGCAGGGAAAAAATGCAATTGAGTGGGAGAAGTATAAAAGAAAGAGACAGGAGGTCAAGAGAAAGGTGCAAGAGGTGAAAAAAAGGGCAAATGAGAGTTGGGGTGAGAGACTATCAGTAAATTTTAGGGAGAATAAAAAGATGTTCTGGAAGGAGGTAAATAGGGTGCGTAAGACAAGGGAGCAAATGGGAACTTCAGTGAAGGGCGTAAATGGGGAGGTGATAACAAGTAGCGGTGATGTGAGAAGGAGATGGAATGAGTATTTTGAAGGTTTGTTGAATGTGTCTGATGACAGAGTGGCAGATATAGGGTGTTTTGGTCGAGGTGGTGTGCAAAGTGAGAGGGTTAGGGAAAATGATTTGGTAAACAGAGAAGAGGTAGTAAAAGCTTTGCGGAAGATGAAAGCCGGCAAGGCAGCAGGTTTGGATGGTATTGCAGTGGAATTTATGAAAAAAGGGGGTGACTGTATTGTTGACTGGTTGGTAAGGTTATTTAATGTATGTATGACTCATGGTGAGGATTGGCGGAATGCGTGCATAGTGCCATTGTACAAAGGCAAAGGGGATAAGAGTGAGTGCTCAAATTACAGAGGTATAAGTTTGTTGAGTATTCCTGGTAAATTATATGGGAGGGTATTGATTGAGAGGGTGAAGGCATGTACAGAGCATCAGATTGGGGAAGAGCAGTGCGGTTTCAGAAGTGGTAGAGGATGTGTGGATCAGGTGTTTGCTTTGAAGAATGTATGTGAGAAATACTTAGAAAAGCAAATGGATTTGTATGTAGCATTTATGGATCTGGAGAAGGCATATGATAGAGTTGATAGAGATGCTCTGTGGAAGGTATTAAGAATATATGGTGTGGGAGGCAAGTTGTTAGAAGCAGTGAAAAGTTTTTATCGAGGATGTAAGGCATGTGTACGTGTAGGAAGAGAGGAAAGTGATTGGTTCTCAGTGAATGTAGGTTTGCGGCAGGGGTGTGTGATGTCTCCATGGTTGTTTAATTTGTTTATGGATGGGGTTGTAAGGGAGGTAAATGCAAGAGTCCTGGAAAGAGGGGCAAGTATGAAGTCTGTTGGGGATGAGAGAGCTTGGGAAGTGAGTCAGTTGTTGTTCGCTGATGATACAGCGCTGGTGGCTGATTCATGTGAGAAACTGCAGAAGCTGGTGACTGAGTTTGGTAAAGTGTGTGGAAGAAGAAAGTTGAGAGTAAATGTGAATAAGAGCAAGGTTATTAGGTACAGTAGGGGTGAGGGTCAAGTCAATTGGGAGGTGAGTTTGAATGGAGAAAAACTGGAGGAAGTGAAGTGTTTTAGATATCTAGGAGTGGATCTGTCAGCGGATGGAACCATGGAAGCGGAAGTGGATCATAGGGTGGGGGAGGGGGCGAAAATTTTGGGAGCCTTGAAAAATGTGTGGAAGTCGAGAACATTATCTCGGAAAGCAAAAATGGGTATGTTTGAGGGAATAGTGGTTCCAACAATGTTGTATGGTTGCGAGGCGTGGGCTATGGATAGAGATGTGCGCAGGAGGATGGATGTGCTGGAAATGAGATGTTTGAGGACAATGTGTGGTGTGAGGTGGTTTGATCGAGTAAGTAACGTAAGGGTAAGAGAGATGTGTGGAAATAAAAAGAGCGTGGTTGAGAGAGCAGAAGAGGGTGTTTTGAAATGGTTTGGGCACATGGAGAGAATGAGTGAGGAGAGATTGACCAAGAGGATATATGTGTCGGAGGTGGAGGGAACGAGGAGAAGAGGGAGACCAAATTGGAGGTGGAAAGATGGAGTGAAAAAGATTTTGTGTGATCGGGGCCTGAACATGCAGGAGGGTGAAAGGAGGGCAAGAAATGGAGTGAATTGGAGTCATGTGGTATACAGGGGTTGACGTGCTGTCAGTGGATTGAAGCAAGGCATGTGAAGCGTCTGGGGTAAACCATGGAAAGCTGTGTAGGTATGTATATTTGCGTGTGTGGACGTGTGTATGTACATGTGTATGGGGGGGGGGGCCATTTCTTTCGTCTGTTTCCTTGCGCTACCTCGCAAACGCGGGAGACAGCGACAAAGTATAAAAAAAAAAAAAAAAAAAAAAAAAACGAATGGATGGGCCATTCTTCATGTTTCCTGATGCTACCTCACTGAAGCGGGAAACAGCGATTGTGTATAATGATAGATGATAGATGTTTGGATACATTTTAATCATTTGTGTAGACATACTTGTATGTATGTATATTATGCACAAATTGAATTTTCTCTATAATAGCATGATGAGAAATTTACAATTAGATATGAAAAGGCATGATTCATTTTACATGCACTACCAGATGAGGAAAACGGAACAAAGTATTATGGTATATTGTAACAATTAATAGCTATTTTTTTTCTTTTTGTTCCCAGCAAGGTCGAAGATTAAGAAGGAATCCTTTGTCATCCCATGGAAAAGGAAAATGTGCAAAAAGGTAAGAATTAATCATTTTTGTCATACTGTAATAATGTTTTGTCTGTCTGTTGAGAGAGTGCAGGGCAATTAAGGAATATGCACTTAGTGTCATCATGGTTGTTGTATCATGGGATTAAAGGGTCATGGGATATGCTGAAACTGATTATGTTGTAGTGAGGGGTAATATTCAGAACATAAGTAGGATAATGTGACTTGTTAGTGTGGGCAGTTTGGTTACTGATGGCTGTATGTCTTGAGTTGAGTGGGCAGTTGTTTAGCACCTGTTGAAGTATTTCATTGTATGTTTTTTCAGTGCCATATTTGTTGGAACGTGGGATCTGTGGCTATAGATGACTGAATTGTGAAGGAGTAACATTTATATTTTTACTTGCATAATGGTAGTTAGTCATATAGTGGTTTGAGTGGAAGGGGTCTAATGCTGTTGCGTAGAATTCAGTGCCAAGCATGTTCAGATGGGTTTGTAATGGGAAGATCATTTTTTCATTGTATAAGTATAGAGTGTTTTTGGTTGCTTGGCAGCTAGTTATATTTTCGAGTGCACATATTGTGTGGTTTGAAGTTTTGTTCTATTTTCTTGCAAGAAAACAGAGAAAAGAACAAGAGATAAAGTGTATTTTTAAAGTGGAGCAGTTGAATTATTTTGTAAATGTAGAGGGATTGTTCATGTAGGGAATAGGTTGGAAATGTTCTTTCTTTCCTAAATATATAGTTGGGAGATGGGCAGATTAGAAAGGGTAGTGAGTAGTGGGATGAAGGAGTAAGATTGTTTGTGCATGAGAAAAGAGAGGCGTTTGGACAGCATTTGCAGGGAAGTAGTGCAGATGAGTGGGAGTTGTATAAAAGAAAGTGGCAAGAGAAACATGCGAGAGCTGAAAGAGGGCAAGTGAGAGTTGGGATGAGAGAGTATCATTAAATTTTAGGGAAAATAAAAAGATTTCGAATGAGGTAAATGTGCATAAGACAAGAGAAGAAATGGGAACATTGGTGAAGGTAGCAAGTGGGGAAATGATAAGAGGTAATGTTGGAGTGAGAAGTAGATGTAGTGAGTATTTTGAAGGTTTGTTGAATGTTTGATATTTTATATACATTCGCCATTTCCCGTGTTAGCGAGGTAGCATTAAGAAGAGAGGACTAAGCCTTAGAAGGAATATCCTCACTTGGCCCCCTTCTCTGTTCCTTTTTTTTGAAAAATTAAAAATGGTAGGGGAGGATTTCCAGCCCCGGCTCCCTCCCCTTTGAGTCGCCTTCAACGACACGCAGGAAGTATTCTTTCTCCCCTGTCCCCGGGTTCTAAAGCTGATTCATTAGCTAAAGCTAAGCTGCGCTGCACTTACAACAATTTTGCTGCTCCCCTTTGCTCCAGCTGCCTGAGCTGGAGTCTGAGCTCCAACAAAATCACCTACAAATTCTCTACATGGATCAGGCTGAGATGGAGCCTTGGGGGCAGTTATGGCTAAGAGCTCTGCATAAGTAAAGGCATCAGGTGGGGACAGAAGTGACAGCAAGTTAGGCAGCAGTGCTGGTTGTGGCTATATGGGGCAGCAATCAAATCGTGTAGAATGTTCACTACTAGCTGGAATACTGGACTTATAACTCCTGCATGGCTTACCTGTGTCATAAGCATGAGTAAACTTTGGACTGCAAATAACAAAGAAGTTCCATCTTCGGTCAGCCCCTTGGAATAGCTAGATCTTCAGAATGCAGCTGCAGATTAGACTCGAGGTCCTCCAATTCCCAGTCATGTTAAGTCCTCTTTCTGCTAATGTTTCCTCAACCTCGTCCACTTCCTAACATCATCATTATTGATGGTTCAGGCTCAAGGTTCCACAGAAGGTTGCTGGACAGCTAACCAAGCCGATACGATCATCATGATAGTTATATGCCCCAATGCTTTTGTTCTTTGCTTGCTTATAAGCTCACCTGAACAAGGTCCTGATACGAACATGGGTAGAGCATGGACCAACAAGCAGAGGGTACAACCTATGACATCCTGGTGCAATAGACCATGAATCAAGTCCATGGCCTGAGTTAGATCAGAATGGAAAACACTCTGCATCCCAGACCTAATGATAGTGGCACATGTAGGGTGTTTTGGTCTGGGTGTATATGAAATGAGAGGGTGAAGGAGAATGATTTGGTAAACAGAGAAGAGGTAGTGAAAGCTTTGTAGAAGATGAAAGCTGGCAAGGCCACAGGATTGGATGGTATTGCAGTGGGATTTATTAAAAAGGGGAGTAGGGGTGACTGGCTGGTTGGTTGGTAAGGATATTCATTGTATGTATGGACCATGGTGAAGTGCCTGAAGATTGGCAGAATGCATGTATGGTGCTGTTGTACAAAGGCAAAGGGGATAAAGGTGAATGTTCAAACTACAGAGGCATAAGTTTTTGAGCCTTCCTTGGAAATTATATGGGAGGGTTTTGATTGAGAGGGTGAAGGCATGTACAGAGCATCAGATTGGGAAGGAGCAGTGTGGTTTCCAAAGTGGTAGAGGATGTGTAGATAAGGTGTTTGCTTTGAAGAATGTGAGAAATACTTAGAAAAACAAATGGATATGTATGTAGCATTTATGGATCTGGGGAAAGCATATGAGAGGGTTGATAGAGATGCTATGTGTAAGGTTTTAAGAGTATATGGTGTGGGAGATAAGTTGCTAGAAGCAGTGAAGAGTTTTAACCAAGGATGTAAGGCATGTGTATGAGTAGGAAGAAAGTAGTGATTGGATCCCAGTGAATGTGGGTCTGAAGCAGGGGTGTGTGATGTCCCCATGGTTGTTTCATATGTTTGTGGATGGGGTGGTTAGAGAGGTAAATGCAAGAATTTTGGAGATAGGGGTGAGTATGCAGTCTGTTTTGGATGAGAGTTCCTGGGAAATGAGTTGGTTGTTGTTTGCCGATGATACAGCTCTAGTGGCTGATTCATTTGAGAAACTGCAGAGGTTGGTGAGTGAGTTTGGGAAAGTGTGTTAAAGGAAAAAGTTGAGAGTAAATGTAAATAAGAGGAAGGTTATTAGGTTCAATAGGGTTGAGGGACAGTTTAATTGGGATGTAAGTTTGAATGGAGAAAAATTGTAAGTGAAGTGTTTTTGATATGTGGGAGTGGACTTATCAGTGAATGAAACCATGGGAGTGGAAGTGAGTCACATGGTGGTGGAAGGGGCAAAGGTTCTGGGAGCGACGAAGAATGTGTGGAAGGAGAGAAAGTTATCTCGGTCAGCAAAAATGGGTATTTTGAAGGAATAGTAGTTCTAACAATGTTATATGGCATGGGCTATAGGTAGGGTTGTAGGGAGGAGGGTGGATGTGCTGGAAATGAAATGTTTAAGGACAGACTGTGGTGTGAGGTGCTTTGATCAAGTAAGTAATTTAAGGGTAAGAGAGATGAGTGGAAATAAAAAGTGTATGGTTTAGTGATCAGAATAGAGTGTTCTGAAATGGTTTGCATATATGGAGAGAATGAGGAAAGAATGACAAAGAGGATATATGTGTCGGAGGTGAAGGGAACAAGAAGTGGGGGACCAAATTGGAGGTGGAAGGATGGAGTGAAAAAGATAGTGAGCGATTGGGGTCCTGAACATACAGGTGGGTGAGAGGCATGCAAGGAATAGAATGAATTGGAACGATGTGGTATACTAGGGTCAACGTGATGTCAGTGGACTGAACCAGGGCTAGTAAAGTGTCTTGGGTAAACAGTGGAAAGATCTGTGTGGCATAGATGTGGACAGGGAGCTTTGGTTTCAATGCATTACAGATGACAGCTAGAGGCTGAGTGTGAACGAATGTGGCCTTTTTGTCTGTATTCCTGGCACTACCTCGCTGAAGCAGGGGATAGTTATGCTGTTTTCCTGTGGTGCAGGGTAGAGATAGCAATGCATGAAGGCAAGCAAATATGAATGTATACCTGTGTAGGAGGAGAGGAAAGTGATTGGTTCTCAGTGAATGTAGGTTTGCAGCAGGGTGTGTGATGTCTCCATGGTTGTTTAATTTGTTTATGGATGGGGTTGTTAGGGAGGTGAATGCAAGAGTTTTGGAAAGAAGGGCAAGTATGAAGTCTGTTGGGGATGAGAGAGCTTGGGAAGTGAGTCAGTTGTTGTTCGCTGATGATACAGCGCTGGTGGCTGATTCATGTGAGAAACTGCAGAAGCTGGTGACTGAGTTTGGTAAAGTGTGTGAAAGAAGAAAGTTAAGAGTAAATGTGAATAAGAGCAAGGTTGTTAAGTACAGTAGGGTTGAGGGTCAAGTCAATTGGGAGGTAAGTTTGAATGGAGAAAAACTGGAGGAAGTAAAGTGTTTTAGATATCTGGGAGTGGATATGGCAGCGGTTGGAACCATGGAAGCGGAAGTGGATCATAGGTTGGGGGAGGGGGCGAAAATTCTGGGAGCCTTGAAGAATGTGTGGAAGTCGAGAACATTATCTCGGAAAGCAAAAATGGGTATGTTTGAAGGAATAGTAGTTCCAACAATGTTGTATGGTTGCAAGGCGTGGGCTATGGATAGAGTTGTGCGCAGGAGGATGGATGTGCTGGAAATGAGATGTTTGAGGACAATGTGTGGTGTGAGGTGGTTTGATCGAGTAAGTAACGTAGGGGTAAGAGAGATGTTTGGAAATAAAAAGAGCGTGGTTGAGAGAGCAGAAGAGGGTGTTTTGAAATGGTTTGGGCACATGGAGAGAATGAGTGAGGAAAGATTGACCAAGAGGATATATGTGTCGGAGGTGGAGGGAACGAGAAGTGGGAGACCAAATTGGAGGTGGAAAGATGGAGTGAAAAAGATTTTGTGTGATCGGGGCCTGAACATGCAGGAGGGTGAAAGGAGGGCAAGGAATAGAGTGAATTGGATCGATGTGGTATACCGGGGTTGACGTACTGTCAGTGGATTGAATCAGGGCATGTGAAGCGTCTGGGGTAAACCATGGAAAGCTGTGTAGGTATGTATATTTGCGTGTGTGAACGTATGTGTATGGGGGTGGGTTGGGCCATTTCTTTCGTCTGTTTCCTTGTGCTACCTCGCAAACGCGGGAGACAACGACAAAGCAAAAAAAAAAAACTTCTGTATGTATGTAATGTTGTCATATGTGTATGTATATATTTGCGTATGGGGATAGGGGAAAAGAATAATTCCCACGCATTCCCCACTTGTCGTAGAAGGCAACTAAAGGGGACGGGATCAGGGGGATAGAAACCCTCCCTTCGTGTATTTCAACTTTATTAAAGGGGAAACAGAAGGAGGAGGCAAGCGGGGAGTGCTCATCCTCCTCGAAGGCTCAGATTGGGGTGTCTAAATATGTGTGGATGTAAACAAGATGAGAAAAAAGGAGAGATAGGTAGTATGTTTGAGGAAAGGAACCTGAATGTTTTGGCTCTGAGTGAAACAAAGCTCGATGGTAAAGGGGAGGAGTGGATTGGGAATGTTTGAGGAGTAAAGTCAGGGATTGGTGAGAGGACAAGAGCAAAGGAAGGTGGAGCACTACTCCTGAAACAGGATTGGTGGGAGTATGTGATAGAGTGTAAGAATGTAAAATCTACATTCATATGGGTAAAACTGAAAGTGGATGGAGAGAGATGGGTGATTATTGGTGCCAGTGCACCTGGGCATGAGAAGAGGCTAGTGTTTTGGGAGCAGCTGAGTGTGTTAGCACTTTTAATGCACGAGACCGGGTTATAGTGATGGGTGATTTGAATGCAAAGGTGTGTGATGTGAAAGTTGAGGGAATAATTGGTGTACATGGGGTGTCCAGTGTTTTAAATGGAAATGATGAAGAGCTTGTAGAATTGTGTCCTGATAAAGGACTGGTGATTGGAAATACCCAGTTTAAAGAGAGATGTACATAAGTATACGTATGTAGATAGGAGAGATGGCCAGAGAGCATTATTGGATTACGTGTTAATTGATAGGTGCTTGAATGAGAGAGTTTTGGATGTTAATGTGCTGAGAGGTGCAACTGGAGGGATGTCAGATCATTATCTTGTGGAGGCAAAGGTGAATATTTGTAGAGGTTTTCAGAAAAGAAGAGAAAATGTTGGGATGAAGAGAGTAAGTGAGCTTGGGAATGAGACTTGTGTGAGGAAGTACCAGGAGAGACTGAGCGCAGAATTGAAAAAGGTGAGAGTAAAGGAGGTAAGAGGAGTGGGGGAGGAATGGGGTGTATTTAGGGAAGCAGTGATGGCTTTCACAAAAGATGCTTGTGGCATGAGAAGTGTTCTAGGTGGGCAGATTAGAAAGGGTAGTGAGTGGTGGGATGAAGAAGTAAGATTATTAGTGAAAGAGAAGAGAGAGGCATTTGGATGGTTTTTGTAGGGAAATAGTGCAAATGACTGGGAGATGTATAAAAGAAAGAGAAAGGTGGAAGGGGTGAAAAAGAGGGCAACTGAGAGTTGGGGTGAGAAAGTATAATTAAATCTTTGGTAGAATGAAAAGATGTTTTGGAAGGAGGTAAATAAAGTGCGTAAGAGAAGAGAACAAATGGGAACATCGATGAAGGGGGCTAATAGGGAGGTAATAACAAGTCATGGTGATGTGAGGAGGAGATGGAGTGAGTATTTTGAAGGTTTGTTGAATTTGTTAGACGGTAGAGTAGCAGATATAGGGTGTTTTGGTTAAGGTGGTATGCGAAGTGAGAGGGTTAGGGAGAAGGATTTGGTAAACAGAGAAGAGGTAGTGAAAGCTTTGTGGAAGATGAAAGCCAGCAATGCAGGGTTTTTGGATGGTATTGCAGTGGAATTTATTAAAAAAGGGGGTGACTGTGGTGTTGACTGGTTGGTGAGGATATTCATTGTATGTATGGCTCATGGTGAAGTGCCTGAGAATTGGCAGAATGCATGCATAGTGCCATTGTACAAAGGCAAAGGGGATAACGGTGAGTGTTCAAATTACAGATGTATAAGTTTGTTGAGTATTCCTGGGAAATTATAGGGTAGGGTAATGATTGAGAGGGTGAAGGCATGTACAAAGCATCAGATTGGGGAAGAGCAGTGTGGTTTCAGAAGTGGTAGAGGATGTGTGGATCAAGTGTTTGCTTTGAAGAATGTGAGAAATACTTTGAAAAACAAATGGATTAGTATATAGCATTTATGGACCTGGAGAACGCATATGATAGAGTTCATAGAGATGCTCTGTGGAGGGTAATAAGAGTATGTGGTGTGGGAGGCAAGTTGCTAGAAGCAGTGAAAAGTTTTTATCGAGGATGTAAGGCATGCGTATGAATGGGGAGACAGGAAGGTGATTGGTTCCTAGTGAATGTTGGTTTGTGGCAGGGGTGCGTGATGTCTGCATGGTTGTTTAATGTGTTTATGTATGGGGTTGTTAGGGAGGTGAATGCAAGAGTTTTTGAGAGAGGGGCAAGTATGCAGTCTGTTGTGGATGAGAGAGCTTGGGAAGTGAATCAGTTGTTGATGATACAGCGCTGATTTTGGTGAGAAACTGCAGAAGCTGGTGACTGACTTTGGTAAAGTGTGTGAATGAAGAAAGCTGGGAGTAAATGTGAATAAGAGCAAGGTTATTAGGTACAGTAGGGTTGAGGGACAAGAGAATTGGGAGGTAAGGTTGAATGGAGAAAAAGTGGAGGAAGTGAAGTGTTTTAGACATCTGGGAGTGGATTTGGCAGTGGACGGAACCTTGGAAGCGGAAGCGAGTCACAAGGTGGGAGAGGGGGCGAAGGTTCTGGGAGCCTTGAAGAATGTGTGGAAGGCGAGAACATTATCTTGGGAAGCAAAAATGGGTATGTTTGAAGGAATAGTGGTTCCAACAATGTTATATGGTTTCGAGGTGTGGGTTATAGATAGGGTTGTGCAGAGGAGGGTGGATGTGTTGGAAATGAGATGTTTGAGGACAATATGTGGTGTGAGATGGTTTGATCGAGTAAGTAATGAAAGCGCAAGAGAGAAGTGTGGTAATAAAAAGAATGTGGTTGAGAGAGGAGAAGAGGGTGCATTGAAATGGGTTGGTCACATGGAGAGAATGAGTGAGGAAAGATTGACCAAGAGGATATATGTGTCAGAGGTGGAGGGAATGAGGAGAAGTGGGAGACCAGATTGGAGGTAGAAGGATGGAGTGAAAAAGATTTTGAGCGATCGGGGCGTGAACATGCAGGAGGGTGAAAGGCGTGCAAGGAATAGAGTGAATTGGAATGATGTCATATACCGGGGTTGACGTGCTGTCAATGGATTGAACCAATGCATGTGAAGCATCTGGGATAAACCATGGAAAGTTTTGTGGGGCCTGGATGTGGAAAGGGAGCTGTGGTTTCGGTGCATTATATATGACAGGTAGAGACTGAGTGTGAAGAAATGTGACCTTTGTTGTCTTTTCTTAGCACTACCTCGTGCACATGTGCAGGGGGGGGGGGGGGGGGGGGGTGTTCAGGGTCATTTCATGTGTGACGGGTTGGCAACAGGAATGAATAAAGGCATCAAGTATGAATTATGTACAATTGTATATATGTATATGTCTGTGTATGTATATATTTGTATACGTTGAAATGTATAGGTATGTATATGTGCGTGTGTGGACGTGTATGTATATACCTGTGTATGTGGGTAGTTTGGGCCATTCTTTTGTCTGTTTCCTTGCTTTACCTTGCTAATGCGGGAGACAGCGACAAAGTATAATGATAAGAAATATGTTTTGTACAGTGTCGGCGGAGAGAAATGATACATCCCATTGAAACACAGTGGAAAGTACGTCTCAAAAAAGACCGCCACAAACCATCTTATGTTAGCAGTGGCTCTCTCTGGCGCAATCTGGAATGTTTTCACACCTCAAGCGTAGTCCAGGGCGACTAACTGCCCCAGTTGCCTGAAAACTCTGCGTTGTGATCAATTTAGCACTCCTTCCTGTGCTACCTCCCAGATGCCGCCCAACACCATTTTGTGTCCCCATAGTGCCCCACATCAGTAAATAGGGGTCGAACCATGACGTCGATGGAGGAGAGCTCCCGTATCCTCGCTTTGAGGGAGGAAAACGTCTCCATTAAAGATATTTGTGCTCTAGTTGGAAATTCTCGGTCAACTGTCTTTAGGCTTCTCGCTGCCGGCAGGGCGTTTGCCCCAACCAGGTTCCGGCCCCTAAACCACGCTCTGGGAGGCCAAGAAAAACCTCTCAGAAGACAGACGATATCCTACGGCGTGAAGTGTTGAAAATCCTGTTTATTATGTCCACAGAACTCAAGAAAATGTACCCTGAGCTGCTATGAAACGTTGCTACTCGCACCATCCGCGAATGCTTGCAGCGTCACCTCCACCTCCAGTCACGACACGCAGCAGTGAAGCCACTTGTAACAGCTGGCATGAAGCGCCGTAGACTTCAATTTGCACGAAGATACCAAGACTGGACCCTGGAGAAATGGATGCAGGCCTGTTTCTCCGATGAATTGACCTTCAAGACAGTACGTGTTGTGTTAAGCGCTGCCTCCGAAGCCCAAACTCCAACCTCTACCATCCTAGATATACCGCAAAAGTCGTCAAACACCCTCCTTCAATGATGGTTTGGGGAATTTTCAGTGGCGCCAACGGAGCTGGGGACTTAATTCTTCTCCCTAAAAGTGAGACAATGCATGCTGCAAATTATTTGGATGTGCTGAGGGATCACATGCACCATTTGTATGACCTTCATCGGCCCGAAGGCGTGGTTATGCATGACGGGGCCCCTTGTCATGGCTCAGACCTCGTGAAAAAGTGGCTGGAGGACACAAACATCGAAGTGCTTGAGTGGCCAGGAATTCCCCAGATCTCAACCCAATTGAGAATGCCTGGGCACACGTTTATCCCTTATCCAGACGACGTCTGTCCCACACCTAAAAGAGGCGATCACCAAGGTGTGGAAAACTGTTGACAAAGAATACTTCAGATCCTTGGCCAGGGGCATACCAGACCGTCTTGAATAAGTTAGGAAGCTCAGAGGAGACATCACAAAGTATTAGGATGAATAAAAATACCCTGATTGATCATTTTTTCCCCTATTTTCCATATTTGGTGTTCGTTTTCATTGTAGGTGTCATTTCTTTCCGTCGACACTTTATATGTATGTATTTATGTATATACATGTATGGATGAATGGATGGGCCATTGTTTATGTGTTTCCTGACGCTACCTTGCTGATGCGGAAAACATCAGTCTCTATAATAATAGATAATAGATGTATGGATACATTTTAATCATTTGTATAGACATATTTGTATGTATGTTTATTATGCACAAATTGAATTTTCTCTAATGGCATGATGATAAATTTACAATTAGATATGAAAAGGCATGATTCATTTTACATGCACTACCAGCTGAGGAAAACAGAACAAAGTATTATGGTATGTTGTAATAATTAGTAATAACTATTTTTTTCCTTTTGTTCCCTGCAAGGTCGAGGATTAAGAAGGAATCCTTTGTCATCCCATGGAAAAGGAAAATGGGCAACAAGGTAAGAATTAATAAATTTTGTCATAAACTGTAGTAATGTTTTGTCTGTCTGTTGAGGGCATTTAAGGAATGTGCACTAAAGTGTCATCATGGTTGTTTTATCATGGAAATGAATTGTCATGGGATATGCCAAAATTGTGATTAAGTTGTAGTGAGGGGTAATATTCTGAACTTCAGCAGGATAATGTGACTTGTTAGTGTAGGCCGTGTGGTTACTGATGGCTGTATGAGTTGAGTGGGCAGTTGTGTAGCTTTTGTTGAAGTATTTCATTGTGAGTTTTTTCAGTGCCATATTTGTTGGAATGGGTGATCTTTGGATATAGGTGACTGAATTGTGAAGGAGGAGTAACATTTTTATTTTTACTTGCATAATTGTAATTAGTCAATGAGTGGTTTGAGTGGAAGGGGTCTAATGCTATTGCATAGAATTAAGTGCCAAACATGTTAAGATGGGTTTGTAATGGGAGGATCATTTTTTCATTATATAGGAATAGAGTTTTTTTGGTTGCTTGGCAGCTAGTTATATTTTTGAGTGCACAATATTGTGTGCTTTGAAGCTTTGTTAGACCTTATTGTAAGAAAACAGAAAAATGAGAGAAAGTGTATTTTTAAAAAGCTGTTGAATTTTTTTGTAGAGATTGTAGAGGGATTGTTCACAAAGGGAATAGGTTGGAAATATTCTTTCTTTCCTAAATATATAGTTGGGAGGTGGGCAGATTAGAAAGGGTAGTGAGTGGTGGGATGAAGAAGTAAGACTGTTAGTGAATGAGAAAAGAGAGCCGTTTGGACAGCATTTGCAGGGAATTAGTGCAGATGAATGGGAGTTGTTTAAAAGAAATCGGCAAGAGAAACGTGCAAGAGCTGAAAGAGGGCAAATGAGATTTGGGATGAGAGGGTATCATTAAATTTTATATAGAATAAAAAGATATTTTGGAAGAAGGTAAATAATGTGCGTATGACAAGAGAAGAAATGGGAACATTGGTGAAGGCAGCAAGCGGGGAAATGATGAGAGGTATTGGAGTGAGATGTATTGAGTATTTTAAAGGTTTGTTGAATGCGTTTGATATAGTGGCAATTATAGGGCGTTTTGGTCTGGCTGGTATACAAAGTGAGATGGTGAAGGAGAATGATTTGGTAAACAGATGAGAGGTAGTGAAAGCTTTGTAGAATATGAAAGCCGGCAAAGCAGCGGGATTGGATGGTATTGCAGTGAAATTTATTAAAAAGAGGAGGTGGTGACTGTGTTGTTGATTGGTTGGTAAGGATATTCATTGTATGTATGGACCATGGTGAAGTGCTTGAGGATTGGCGGAATGCATGTATAGTGCCATTGTACAAAGGCAAAGGGGATAAAGGGGAGTTTTCAAACTACAGAGGCATAAGTTTTTGAGCCTTCCTGGGAAATTATATGGGAGGGTTTTGATTGAGAGGGTGAAGGCATGTACAGAGCATCAGATTGAGGAAGAGCATCCTGGTTTCCAGTGGTAGAGGATGTGTAGATGAGGTGTTTGCTTTGAAGAGTGTGAGAAATACTTAGAAAAACAAATGGATTTTTATGTAGCATTTATGGATCTAGAGAAGGCATATGATAAGGTTGATAGAGATGCTTTGTGTAAGGTTTTAAAAGTATATGGTGTAGGAGATAAGTTGCTAGAAGCAATGAAGTGTTTTTACCAAGGATATAAGGTATTTGTATGAGTAGGAAGAAAGTAGTGATTGGTTTCCAGTGAATGTGGGTCTGAAGCAGGGGTGTGTGATGTCCCCATGGTTGTTTAATTTCTTTATGGGTGCGGTTGTTAGGGAGGTAAATGCATGAATTGTGGAGATAGGGGTGAGTATGCAGTCTGTTTTGGGTGAGAGTTTCCGGGAAGTGAGTTGGTTGTTGTTTGCCGATGATACAGCTCTAGTGGTTGATTCGTGTGATAAGCTGCAGCGGTTGGCGACTGAGTTTGGGAAAGTGTGTTTAAGGAAAAAGTTGAGTAAATGTAAATAAGAGGAAGGTTATTAGGTTCAGTAGGGTTGAGGGACAGTTTAATTGGGATATAAGTTTGAGTGGAGAAAAATTGTAGTAAGTGAAGCATTTTAGATATCTGGGAGTGGACTTAGCAGAAGATGGAACCATGGAAGCGGAAGTGAGTTGCAGGGTGGGGAGGGGGTGAAGGTTCTGGGAGCGACGAAGAATGTGTGGAAGGAGAGAATGTTATCTCAGGCAGCAAAAATGGATGTGATTAAAGGAATAGTTGTTCCAACAATGTTATGTGGTTGCGAGGCATGGGCTATAGATAGGGTTGGTACGGAGGAGGGTGGATGTGTTGGAAATGAAATGTTTGAGGACAAGATGTGGGGTAGGTGGCTTGATCGAGTAAGGAATGTAAGGGTAAGAGAGATATATGGAAATGAAAGTGGTGTGGTTGAGTGAGCAGAAGAGAGACTGCTGATATGGTTTGGACATATGTAGAGAATGAGGAAAGATTGACAAATAGGATGAAGGGAACAAGAAGCAGGAGACCAAATTGGCACTGGAAGGATGGAGTGAAAAAGATTTTGAGCGATTGGGGTCCTGAACATACAGGAAGGTGAGAGCCTTGCAAAGAATAGAGAGAATTGGAACGATGTGGTATACCAGGTCGACGTGCTGTCAGTGGACTGAACCAGGGCAAGTGAAGTGTCTTTGGTAAACCATGGAAAGATCTGTGTGGCATTGATGTGGATAGGGAGCTGTGGATTTGGTGCATTACAAATGACAGCTAGAGAATGAGTGTGACCAAATGTGGTCTTTTTGTCTCTAGTCCTGGCACTACCTCTCTGAAGCAGGGGATGGCAATGCTGTTTTGCTGTGGGACAGGGTAGTGATAAGAATGGATGAAGGCAAGTAAGTATGAAAATGTATGTGTGTATGTACGCAATGTTTGCATATGTATATGCTGATATGTATATGTATGTATATGTGCCTATGTGGGCATTTATGTATATACCTGTGTATATGAATGGATGGGCCATTCTTTGTCTGTTTCCTGAGGCTACCTCGTTGACATGGGAAACGGTGATTATGTATAATGATAGATAATACGTAATTATCTTACATAAGTATACGTATGTAAGTAGGGGAAATGGCCAGAGAGCGTTATTGGATTACATGTTAATTGATAGGTGCGCGAGAGAGACTTTTGGATGTTAATGTGCTGAGAGATGCAACTAGAGGGATGTCTGATCATTTTCTTGTGGAGGCGAAGGTGAAGATTTTTAGGTTTTCAGAAAAGAAGAGAGAATGTTGGGGTGAAGAGAGTGGTGAGAGTAAGTGAGCTTGGGAAGGAGACTTGTGTGAGGAAGTGCCAGGAGAGACTGAGTACAGAATGGAAAAAGGTGAGGACAAAGGAGGTAAGGGGAGTGGGGGAGGAATGGGATGTATTTAGGGAAGCAGTGATGACTTGCACAAAAGATGCTTGGGCATGAGAAGCATGGTAGGTGGGCAGATTAGAAAGGGTAGTGAGTGGTGGGATGAAGAAGTAAGATTATAAGTGAAAGAGAAGAGAGAGGCAATTGGACGATTTTTAGGGAAAAAATGCAAATGAGTGGGAGATGTATAAAAGAAAGAGGCAGGAGGTCAAGAGAAAGGCGCATGAGGCGAAAAAGAGGGCAAATGAGAGTTGGGGTGAGAGAGTATCATTAAATTTTAGGGAGAATAAAAAGATGTTTTGGAAGGAGGTAGATAGGGTGCTAGGGACAAGGGAACAAATGGGAACATCAGTGAAGGCGGCTAATGGGGAGGTGACAACAAGTAGTGGTGATGTGAGAAGGAAATGGAGTGAGTATTCTGAATGTTTGTTGAATGTGTTTGATGATAGAGTGGCAGATATAGGGTGTTTTGGTTAAGGTGGTGTGCTAAGTTAGACGGTTAGGAAGAATGATTTGGTAAACAGAGAAGAGGTAGTAAAAGCTTTGCAGAAGATGAAAGCCGGCAAGGCAGTGGGTTTGGGTGGTATTGCAGTGGAATTTATTTAAAAAGGAGGTGACTATTGTTGCCTGGTTGGTAAGGTTATTTAATGTATGTATGACGCATGGTGAGGTGCCTCATGACTGGCGAAATGCTTGCATAGTGCCATTGTACAAAGGCACAGGGGATAAGAGTGAGTGCTCAGATTACAGATTTGTTGAGTATTCCTGGTAAATTATATGGGAGGGTATTGATTGAGAGGGTGAAGGCATGTACAGAGCATCAGATTGGGGAAGAGCAGTGTGGTTTCAGAAGTGGTAGAGAATGTGTGGATCTGGTGTTTGCTTTGAAAAATGTATGTGAGAAATGCTTGAAAAGCAAATGGATTTGTATGTAGCATTTATGGATCTGAAGAAGGCACATGATAGAGTTGATAAGAGATGCTCTGTGGAAGGTATTAAGAATATATGGTGTGGTAGGAAAGTTGTTAGAAGCAGTGAAAATTTTTTATTGAGGATGTAAGGCATGTGTATGTGTAGGAAGAGAGGAAAGTGATTGGTTTTCAGTGAATGTTGGTTTGCGCCAGGGGTGAATGGTGTCACCATGGTTGTTTAATTTGTTTATGGATGGGGTTGTTAGGGAGGTGAATGCAAGTTCTGGAAAGAGGGGCAAGTATGTAGTCTGTTGTGGATGAGAGAGCTTGGGAAGTGAGTCAGTTGTTGTTTGCTGCTGATACAGTAGTGGTGGCTGATTCGTGTGAGAAACTGCAGAAGACGGTGACTGAGTTTGGTAAAGTGTGTGAAAGAAGAAAGCTGAGAGTAAGTGTGAATAAGAGTAAGGTTACTAGGTACAGTAGGGTTGAGGGACAAGTCAAATGGGAGGTAAGTTTGAATGGAGAAAAACTGGAGGAAGTGAAGTGTTTCAGGTATCTGTGAGTGGATCTGGCAGCGGATGGAACCATGGAAGCGGAAGTGAATCATAGGGTGGGGGAGGGGGTGAAAGTTCTGGTAGCATCGAAGAATGTGTGGAAGTCGAAAACTTTTTCTTGGAAAGCAAAAATGGGTATGTTTGAAGGAATAGTGGTTCCGACAATGTTATATGGTTGCGAGGCGTGGGCTATAGATAGAGTTGTGCGAAGGAGGGTGGATGTATTGGAAATGAGATGTTTGAGGACAATATGTGATGTGAGGTGGTTTGATTAAGTAATGAAAGGGTAAGTGAGATGTTTGGTAATAAAAAGAGTGTGTTTGAGAGAGCAGAAGAGGGTGTTTTGAAATGGTTTGGTCACTTGGAGAGAATGAGTGAGGAAAGATTGACAAAGAGGATATATGTGTCAGAGGTGAAGGGAACGAGGAGAAGTGGGAGACCAAATTGGAGGTGGAAAGATGGAGTGAAAAAGATTTTCAGAGATTGGGGCCTGAACATCTAGGAGGGTGAAAGGTGCGCAAAGAATAGAGTGAATTGGAACAATGTGGTATACCGGGGTTGACGTGCTGTCAAGGGATTGAACCAGGGTATGTGAAGCGTCTGGGGTAAACCATCGAAAGTTGTGTGTGGCCTGGATGTGGAAAGGGAGCTGTGGTTTTGGTGCATTATACATGACAGGTAGAGACTGAGTGTAAACAAATGTGGCCTTTGTTGTCTTTTCCTAGTGCTACCTCACGCACATGCGGGGGGAGGGGGGTTTTCATTTAATGTGTGATAGGGTGGCAACGGGAAGGAGTAAGGGCAGACAGTATTAATTATTTACATGTGTATGTCCCTGGGGATAAGGGAGAAAGAATACTTCCCATGCATTCCTCATGTATCGTAGAAGGCGACTAAAGGGGATGGAAGCTGGGTGCTGGAAACCCCTCCCTCCTTGTATTTTAACTTTCTTAAAGGAGTCATGTGGGAGAGTCCTCATCCTCCTCGAAGGCTCAGATTGGGGTGTCTGAATATGTGTGGATGTAGCCAAGATGAGAAAAAAGGAGAGATAGTATGTTTGAGGAAAGGATGTTTTGGCTCTGAGTGAAACGAAGCTCAAGGGTAAAGGGGAAGTGTGGTTTGGGAATGTCTTGGGAGTAAAGTCAGGGGTTAGTGAGAGGACAAGAGTGAGGGAAGGAGTAGCACTACTACTGAAACAGGAGTGGTGGGAGTATGTGATTAGAGTGTAAGAAAGTAAATTCTAGATTGATGTGTGTAAAACTGAAAGTGGATGGAGAGAGATGGGTGATTATTGGTGCTTATGCACCTGGTCATGAGACAAAAGATCATGAGGCAAGTGTTTTGGGAGCAGCTGAGTTAGTGTGTTAGTAGTTTTGATGTACGAGACCGGGTTATAGTGATAGGTGATTTGAATGCAAAGGTGAGTAATGTGGCAGTTAAGGGAATAATTGGGGTACATGGGGTGTTCAGTGTTGTAAATGGAAATGGTGAAGAGCTTGTAGATTTATGTGCTGAAAAAGGACTGGTGATTGGGAATACCTGGTTTAAAAAGAGAGATATACATAAGTATACATATGTAAGTTGCAGAGATGGCCAGAGAGCATTATTGGATTACGTGTTAATTGATAGGTGCGCGAAAGAGAGACTTTTGGATGTTAGTGTGCTGGGAGGTGCAACTGGAGGGATGTCTGATCATTATCTTTTGGAGGCGAAGGTGAAGATTTGTAGATGTTTTCAGGAAAGGAGAGAATGTTGGGGTGAAGAGTGGTGAGAGTAAGTGAGCTTGGGAAGGAGATTTGTGTGAGGAAGTACCAGGAGAGAGTGAGTACAGAATGGAAAAAGGTGAGAACAAAGGAAGAAAGGGGAGTCGGGGAGGAATGGGATGTATTTATGGAAGCAGTTATGGCTTGTGCAAAAAATGCTTGTGGTATGAGAAGCGTGGGAGGTGGGTTGATTAGAAAGGTTAGTGTGTGGTGGAATGAAGAAGTAAAATTATTAGTGAAAGAGAAGAGAGAGGCATTTGTATGATTTTTGCAGTGAAATAATGCAAATGAGTGGGAGATGTATAGAAGAAAGAGGCAGGAGGTCAAGAGAAAGGTGCAAGAGGTGAAAAAAGAGGGCAAATGAGAGTTGGGGTGAGAGAGTATCATTAAATTTTAGGGAGAATTAACAGATGTTTTGGAAGGAGGTAAATAAAGTGTGTAAGTCAAGGGAACAAATGGGAACTTCAGTGTAGGAGGCTAATAGTAAGGTGATAACAAGTAATGGTGATGTGAGAAGGAGATGGAGGAGTATTTTGAAGGTTTGTTGAATGTGTTTGATGAAAGAATGGCAGATTTATGGTGTTTTGGTCGAGGTGGTGTGCAAATTGAGAGGGTATGGGAGAATGATTTGGTAAACAGATAAGAGGTAGTGAAAGCTTTGCGGAAGATGAAAGCTGGCGAGGTAGCGGGCTTGGATGGTATTGCAGTGGAATTTTTTGAAAAAGGGGGTGGCTGTATTGTTGACAGGTTGGTAAGGTTATTTAATGTATGTATGACTCATGGTGAGGTGCCTGAGGATTGGCGGAATGCTTGCATAGTGCCATTGTACAAAGGCAAAGGGGATAAAAGTGAGTGGTCAAATTCCAGAGGTATATGTTTGTCGAGTGTTTGTGGGAAATTATATGTGAGGGAGAAGGCATGTACAGAGCATCAGATGGGGAAGAGCAGTGTGGTTTCAGAAGTGGTAGAAGATGTGTGTATTAGGTGTTTGCTTTGAAGAATGTATGTGAGAAATTCTTAGAAAAGCAAATGGATGTGTATGTAACATTTATGGATCTGGAGAAGGCATATGACAGAATTGATAGAGATGCTCTGTGGAATGTACCAAGAATATATGGTGTGGGAGGCAAGTTGTTAGAAGCAGTGAAAAGTCTTTATCGAGGATGAAAGGCATGTGTACGTGTAGGAAGAGAGGAAAGTGATTGGTTCTCAGTGAATGTTGGTTTGCGGCAAGGGTGTGTGATGTCTCCATGGTTGTTTAATTTGTTTATGGATGGGGTTGTTAGGGAGATGAATGTAAGAGTTTTGGAAAGAGGGGGAAGTATGCAGTCTGTTGTGGATGAGAGAGCTTGGGAAATGAGTCAGTTGTTGTTCTCTGATGATACAGTGCTGATGGCTGATTCGGTTGAGAAACTGCAGAAGCTGGTGACTGAGTTTGGTATGTGAATAAGAGCAAGGTTATTAGGTACAGTACGGTTGAGGGACAAGTCCATTGGGAGGTAAGTTTGAATGGAGAAAAACTGGAGGAAGTGAAGTGTTTTAGATATCTGGGAATGGATTTGGCAGCGGATGGAACCATGGAAGCGGAAGTGAATCATAGGGTGGGGGAGGGGGAGGGGGCGAAAGTTCTGGGAGCATTGAAGAATGTGTGGAAGTCGAGAACATTATCTCGGAAAGCAAAAATGGGTATGTTTGAAGGAATAGTGGTTCCAACAGTGTTACATGGTTGCAAGGTGTGGGCTATGAATAGAGTTGTGTGGAGGAGGGTGGATGTGCTGGAAATGAGATGTGTGAGGATAATATATGGTGTGAGGTGGTTAGATCAAGTAAGTAATAATAGGGTAAGAGAGATGTGTGGTAATAAAACGAGTGTGGTTGAGAGAGCAGAGGAGGGTGTTTTGAAGTGGTTTGGTCACATGGAGAGAATGAGTGAGGAAAGATTGTCCAAGAGGATACATGTGTCAGAGGTGGAGGGAACGAGGAGAAGTGGGAGACCAAATTGGAGGTGGAAAGATGGAGTGAAAAAGATTTTGGGTGATCGGGGCCTGAACATGCAGGAGGATGAAAGGCACTCAAGGAATAGAGTGAATTGGAACGATTTGGTATACTGGGGTCACGTGCTGTCAATGGATTGAACCAGGGCATGTGCAGCGTCTGTGATAAACCATGGAAAGTTCTGTGGGGCCTGGATGTGGAAAGGGAGCTGTGGTTTTGGTGCATTATATATGACACGTGGAGACTGAGTGTGAACGAATGTGGCCTTTGTTGTCTTTTCCAAGCGCTGCCTCGTGCACATGCAAGGGGAGCGGGTTGTTATTTTATGTGTGGTGGGGTGGCGATGGGAATGAATAAAGGCAGACAGTATGAATTATATACATATATACATGTTGGAAAGGATCACAGTTTTGTGCGTGATCAGTCAGTCTTTCCTCACTCATACTCTCCATGTGACCAAACCACTTCAAAACACCCTCCTTTGCTCTCTCAACGACACTCGTTTTATTACCACACATCTCTCTTACCCTATTATTACTTACTCGATCTAACCACCTCACACCAAATGGCGTCCTAGCTTCATCTCTTCGATGTATATCAAGTGATTATTACACGAAAGTGCACTTGGGAACTTTTCGTGTTTCATTTTCCCCGTGGACTCATAGGAATACATATATACATGTGTATATCTGTGTGTGTATATATATGTATACATTGAGATGTATAGGTATGTAATGTATATTTGCATGTGTGGACGTGTAGGTATATACCTGCGTATGTGGGTGGGTTGGGTCATTCTTTCGTCTGTTTCCTTGTGCTACTTCGCTAACACAGGAGACAGCGACAAAGTAAAATATACAAATAAAAGAATATATGTATATGTGTGTGTGTGTATATATATGCATACGTTGAGATGTATAGGTATGTATATGTGCGTGTGTGGATGTGTATGTATATACATGTGTATGTGGGTGGGTTGGGCCATTCTTTCATCTGTTTCCTTGTGCTACCTCGCTAACGCGGGAGACAGCGATAAAGTATAATAAATATAAAAAATGATAGATGTATGGATACAATTTAATCATTTGTATCGACATATTTATATGTATGTTTATTATGCACAAATTGAATTTTCTGTATAATAGCATGATGATAAATTCATGATCAAATATGAAAAGGCATGATTCATTTTACATGCACTACCATCTGAGGAAAACAGAACAAAGTATTATGGTATGTTGTAATAATTAGTAATATTTATATTATTTATTTTATTATACTTTGTCGCTGTCTCCCGCGTTTGCGAGGTAGCGCAAGGAAACAGACGAAAGAAATGGCCCAACCCCCCCCCATACACATGTATATACATACGTCCACACACGCAAATATACATACCTACACAGCTTTCCATGGTTTACCCCAGACGCTTCACATGCCTTGATTCAATCCACTGACAGCACGTCAACCCCGGTATACCACATCGCTCCAATTCACTCTATTCCTTGCCCTCTTTTCACCCTCCTGCATGTTCAGGCCCCGATCACACAAAATCTTTTTCACTCCATCTTTCCACCTCCAATTTGGTCTCCCTCTTCTCCTCGTTCCCTCCACCTCCGACACATATATCCTCTTGGTCAATCTTTCCTCACTCATTCTCTATTTTATTTTATTTTATTTTGGTTACTGTAAGGTTGAGGATTAAGAAGGAATCCTTGGTCATCCCATGGAAAAGGAAATTGTGCAAAAAGGTAAGAATTGATCATTGTTATAAACTGTAGTAATTTTTTGTCTGTATCTATTGAGAGAGTGCAGGGCAGTTAAGAAATATTTACTTAAGAGTTATCATGGTGGTGGTATCATAGGGATGGACATAGGATATGCTGAAATTGTGATTATGTTGTAGTGAGGGGTAATATTCAGAACATCAGCAGGATAACATGACTCTTGTTAGTGTAAGGAGTGTCATTACTGATGGTGGTATGTCTTGAGTTGGGTGGGCTTGTTGTTTAATGCTTGTTGAAGTATTTCATCTTAAGGTTTTTCAGTGCCATATTTGTTGGAATGGGGGCCATGTGGATATAGGAGACTGAATTGTGAAGTAAGGGTAAAATTTTTATTTTTACTTGCATATTGGTAGTTAGTCATGGAATGGTTAGAGTGGAAGGGATCCAGTGCTGTTGCATAGGATTAAATGCCGAGCATGTTAAGATGGGTTTGTAATGGGAGGATTTTTTTTCATTATATAGGTATAGAGAGTGGTTGTTTGGCAGCTAGTGATATTTTTGAGTGCACAATATTGTGTGGTTTGCAGCTTTGTTATATTTTATTGTAAGAAAACAGAAAAAGGAGATAAAGTGTATTGTTAAAGTGGAGCAGTTGAATTATTTTGTAGAGAATGTAGAGGGATTTTTCATGCGGGCAATAGGTTGGAAGTGTTCTTTCTTCCCTAAATATATAGGTGGGAGGTGGGCAGATTAGAAAGGGTAGTGAGTGATGGGATGAAGAAGCAAGATTGTTAGTGAAAGAGAAAAGAGGCGTTTGGACAACATTTGTTGGGAATTAGTGCAAATGAGTGGGAGTTGTATAAAAGAAAGTGGCAAGAGGTCAAGAGAAAGGTGCAAGAGCTGAAAAAGAGGGCAAATGAGAGTTGGGATGATAGAGTATCATTAAATTTTAGGGAGAATAAAAAAAAATGTTTTGGAAGGAGGTAAATAATGTGCTTAAAACGAGAGAATAAATGGGAACATTAATGAAGGGAGCAAGTGGGTAAATGATAAGAGGTTGTGATGGAGTGAGATGTAGTGAGTATTTTAAAAGGTTTGTTGAATGCGTTTGATAACATAGTGGCAAATATAGGGTGTTTTGGTCTGGTTGGTATACGAAGTGAGAGGGTGAAGGAGAATGACCTGGTAAACAGAAAAGAGGTAGTGAAAGCTTTGTGGAAGATGAAAGCTGGCAAGGCGGTGGGTTTGGATGGCACTGCAGTGGCACTTATTAAAAGGGGGGGGAGGGTGACTGTATTGTTGATTGGTTGGTAAGGATATTCAATGCATGTATGAACCACCAAGTGCCTGAGGATTGGCGGAATGCATGCATAGTACCATTGTACAAAGGCAAAGGGGATGAAGGTGAGTGGTCAAACTACAGAGGCATAACATTGTTGAGCATTCCAGGGAAATTATATTGGAGGCTTTTTGATTGAGAGGGTGAAGGCATGTACAGAGCATCAGATTGGGGAAGAGGAATGTGATTTCCAAAGTGGTAGAGGATGTGTAGATCAGATGTTTGCTTTGAAGAATGTATGTGAAAAATACTTAGAAAAACGAATGGATTTGTATGTTACATTTATGGATCTGAAGAAGTCATATGATGCGGTTGATAGAGATGCTTTTTATAAGGTTTTAATAGTATATGGTGTGGGAGGTAAGTTGCTAGAGGCAGTGAAATGTTTTTACCCAGGATGTAGGGTATGTGTACAAGTAGGAAGAAAGGAGAGTGAGTGGTTCCCAGTGAATGTTGTTCAGAAGCAGGGTGTGTGATGTCCCTATGGTTATTAAATTTGTTTATGGATGAGGTGGTTAGGGTGATAAATGCATGAGCTTTGAAGAGAGGGGTGAGAATGCAGTCAGTTTTGGATGAGATTTCCTGGGAAGTGAGTCAGTTGTTTGTTGCTGTTGATACAGCTTGTTGCCGATGATACAGCTCTAGTGGCTGATTCGTGTGAGAAACTGCAGAGGTGGGTGACTGAGTTTGAAAAAGTGTGTGAAAGGAAAAAGTTGAGAGTAAATGTAGGTAAGAGTAAGGTTATTAGGTTCAGTAGGGTTGAGGGGCAGCTTGATTGATGTAATTTTCAATAGAGAAAAATTGTAGAAAGTTAAGTGTTTTAGATATGTGTGAGTGGACTAGCAGCAGATGGAACCATGGAAGAGGAAGTGAGTCAACAAAAATGGTTATGTTTGAAGGAACAATAGTTCCAACAATGTTATATGGTTGCAAGGCATGCATAGTGTTGTACGGTGGAGGGAGAATGTGTTGGAAATAAAATGTTTGAGATTAATATTGGGTGTGAGGGGGTTTGATCGAGTTAGTAATGTAAGGGTAAGGGAGATGTGTGGAAATAGAATGGGTATGGTTGAGTGAGCAGAAGAGGGTGTGGTGAAATGGTTTGGACATTTGGAGAGAATGAGGAAAGAGTGACAAAGATGATATATGTTTCAGAGAAGAAAGGAACAAGAAGCAGGAGACTGAGTTGGAGATGGAAGGATGGAGTGAAAATGATTTTGAGCAATCGGGTTCCTAATGATACAGAAGGGTGAGAGGCATGCATGGAATAGAGTGAATTGGAATCATGTGGTATACCAGGGTCGATGTGCTGTTCGTGTACTGACCCAGGGCATGTGAAGTGTCTTGGGTAAACCTTGGAAAGATCTTCATGGCATAGATGTGGATAGGGAGCTGTGGTTTTAGTGTATTACAAATGACAGCTAGAGACTGAGCATGAACGAATGTGGCCTCTTTGTCTCTATTCCTGGCACTACCTTGTTGAAGCAGGAGATAGTGATGCTGTTTTCCTGTGGGACAGGGTTACGATTGGAGTGGATGAAGGCAAGCAAGTATGAATATGTACATGTGTATGTACATAATGTTTGCATCTGTGTATATATATGTATGTAAATGTTCACTTGTATATGTGTGTATGTGGATTTTTATGTCTATGTGTGTATATGAATGGATGGGCCATTCTTCGTCTGTTTCCTTACGCTACCTCCCTGATACAGGAAACAGCCGTCATGTATAATAATAGATATTAAATGTATAGATACATTTTATTAATTTTTAATAGATATACTAGCATGTATGTTTATAATGCATAAATTGAATTTACTCTATAATAGCATGATGATAAATGTACTATCAAATATGAAAAGGCATGATTCATTTTACATGCACTACCAGCTGAGGAAAGTAGAACAAAGTATTATGTTATGTTGTAATGATTAGTGAAAGTTTTTTTTGTTTTTGTTTCCAGCAAGTTCGAGGATTAAGAAAGAATCCTTTGTCCCCATGGAAAAGGAAAATGTGCAGAAAGGTAAGAATTAATCATTGTTGTCATAAACTGTAGTAATGTTTTATCTGTATGTGTTGAGAGTGCAGGGCAATTAAGGAGTATGTACTAAAAAGTCATCATGGTTGTTGTGTCTTGGGAATGAAGGTCATGGGATATGCTGAAATTGTGTTTATGTTGTATTGAGGGGTAATATTCAGAACATAAGGAGAATGATGTGACTTGTTCGTGTAGGCAGTGTGGTTACTGATGGCTGTATGTCTTGAGTGGGCAGTTGTTTAGCGCTTGTTGGAGTATTTAATTTTGAGTTTCATATGGAATGTGGGATCTGTGAATATAGGAGACTGAATTGTGAAGTAGGGGAAACATTTTTATTTGTGCTTGCATAATGGTAGTTGGTCATGGAGTGGTTTGAGTGGAAGGGGTTTAATGCTGTTGCATAGAATTAAATGCTGAGCATATTAAGATGGATTTATAATGGGAGGATCTTTTTTCATAATATAGTTATAGTGTTTTTGGTTGCTTAGCAGCTAGTGATATTTTTGAGTGCACAATATTTTGTGGTTTGCAGCTTTGTTATATCTTATTGTAAGAAAACAGAAAAAAAGAGATAAAGTGTATTGTTAAAGTGGAGCAGTTGAATTATTTTGTAGGGAATGTGGAGGGATTGTTCATGCGGTCATTAGGGTGTACGTGTTCTTTCTTCCCTAAATATATAGGTGGGAGGTGGGCAGATTAGAAAGGGTTGTGAGTGATGGGATGAAGAAGCAGGATTGTTAGTGAAAGAGAAAAGAGGCGTTTGGACAACATTTGTTGGGAATTAGTGCAAATGAGTGGGAGTTGTATAAAAGAAAGTGGCAAGAGGTCAAGAGAAAGGTGCAAGAGCTGAAAAAGAGGGCAAATGAGAGTTGGGATGATAGAGTATCATTAGATTTTAGGGAGAATAAAAAGAATGTTTTGGAAGGAGGTAAATAATGTGCTTAAAACGAGAGAATAAATGGGAACATTGATGAAGGGAGCAAGTGGGTAAATGATAAGAGGTTGTGATGGAGTGAGAAGATGTAGTGAGTATTTTAAAAGGTTTGTTGAATGAGTTTGATGACATAGTGGCAAATATAGGGTGTTTTGGTCTGGTTGGTATACGAAGTGAGAGGGTGAAGGAGAATGACCTGGTAAACAGAAAAGAGGTAGTGAAAGCTTTGTGGAAGATGAAATCTGGCAAGGCGGTGGGTTTGGATGGCACTGCAGTGGCACTTATTAAAAGGGGGGGAGGGTGACTGTGTTGTTGATTGGTTGGTAAGGATATTCAATGCATGTATGAACCATCAAGTGCCTGAGGATTGGCGGAATGCATGCATAGTACTATGGTACAAAGGCAAAGGGGATGAAGGTGAGTGGTCAAACTACAGGGGCATAACATTGTTGAGCATTCCAGGGAAATTATATTGGAGGCTCTTTGATTGAGAGGGTGAAGGCATGTACAGAGCATCAGATTGGGGAAGAGGAATGTGATTTCCAAAGTGGTAGAGGATGTGTAGATCAGATGTTTGCTTTGAAGAATGTATGTGAAAAATACTTAGAAAAACAAATGGATTTGTATGTTACATTTATGGATCTGAAGAAGTCATATGATGCAGTTGATAGAGATGCTTTTAATAAGGTTTTAAGAGTATATGGTGTGGGAGGTAAGTTGCTAGAGGCAGTGAAATGTTTTTACCCAGGATGTAGGGTATGTGTACAAGTAGGAAGAAAGGAGAGTGAGTGGTTCCCAGTGAATGTTATTCAGAAGCAGGGGTGTGTGATGTCCCTATGGTTATTAAATTTGTTTATGGATGAGGTGGTTAGGGTGATAAATGCATGAGCTTTGAAGAGAGGGGTGAGAATGCAGTCAGTTTTGGATGAGATTTCCTGGGAAGTGAGTCAGTTGTTTGTTGCCGATGATACAGCTCTAGTGGCTGATTCATGTGAGAAACTGCAGAGGTGGGTGAGTGAGTTTGAAAAAGTGTGTGAAAGGAAAAAGTTGAGAGTAAATGTAGATAAGAGTAAGGTTATTAGGTTCAGTAGGATTGAGGGGCAGTTTGATTGATGTAATTTTCAATAGAGAAAAATTGTAGAAAGTGAAGTGTTTTAGATATGTGTGAGTGGACTTAGCAGCAGATGGAACCATGGAAGAGGAAGTGAGTCAGCAAATATGGTTATGTTTGAAGGAACAATAGTTCCAACAATGTTATATGGTTGCAAGGCATGCATAGTGTTGTACGGTGGAGGGTGAATGTGTTGGAAATTAAATGTTTGAGATTAATATTGGGTGTGAGGGGGTTTGATCGAGTTAGTAATGTAAGGGTAAGGGAGATGTGTGGAAATAAAATGGGTATGGTTGAGTGAGCAGAAGAGGGTGTGGTGAAATGGTTTGGACATTTGGAGAGAATGAGGAAAGAGTGACAAAGATGATATATGTTTCAGAGAAGAAAGGAACAAGAAGCAGGAGACCTAGTTGGAGATGGAAGGATGGAGTGAAAATGATTTTGAGCAATCGGGTTCCTAAAGATACAGAAGGGTGAGAGGCATGCATGGAATAGAGTGAATTGGAATCATGTGGTATACTAGGGTCGATGTGCTGTTCGTGTACTGACCCAGGGCATGTGAAGTGTCTTGGGTAAACCTTGGAAAGATCTTCATGGCATAGATGTGGATAGGGAGCTGTGGTTTTAGTGTATTACAAATGACAGCTATAGACTGAGCATGAACGAATGTGGCCTCTTTGTCTCTATTCCTGGCACTACCTCGTTGAAGCAGGAGATAGCGATGCTGTTTTCCTGTGGGACAGGGTTGCGATTGGAGTGGATGAAGGCAAGCAAGTATGAATATGTACATGTGTATGTACATAATGTTTGCATCTGTGTATATATATGTATGTAAATGTTCACTTGTATATGTGTGTATGTGGATTTTAATGTCTGTATGTGTGTACATGAATGGATGGGCCATTCTTCGTCTGTTTCCTTACGCTACCTCCCTGATACAGGAAACAGCCGTTATGTATAATGATAGATATTAAATGTATAGATACATTTTATTAATTTTTTATAGATATACTAGCATGTATGTTTATAATGCATAAATTGAATTTACTCTATAATAGCATGATGATAAATTTACTATCAAATATGAAAAGGCATGATTCATTTTACATGCACTACCAGCTGAGGAAAATAGAACAAAGTATTATGTTATGTTGTAATGATTAGTGAAAGTTTTTTTTGTTTTTGTTTCCAGCAAGTTCGAGGATTAAGAAAGAATCCTTTGTCCCCGTGGAAAAGGAAAATGTGGAGAAAGGTAAGAATTAATCATTGTTGTCATAAACTGTAGTAATGTTTTATCTGTGTATGTTGAGAGTGCAGGGCAATTAAGGAGTATGTACTAAAAAGTCATCATGGTTGTTGTGTCGTGGGAATGAAGGTCATGGGATATGCTGAAATTGTGTTTATATTGTGATGAGGGGTAATATTCAGAACATAAGGAGAATGATGTGACTTGTTCGTGTAGGCAGTGTGGTTACTGATGGCTGTATGTCTTGAGTGGGCAGTTGTTTAGCGCTTGTTGGAGTATTTAATTTTGAGTTTCATATGGAATGTGGGATCTGTGGATATAGGTGACTGAATTGTGAAGTAGGGGAAACATTTTTATTTGTGCTTGCATAATGGTAGTTGGTCATGGAGTGGTTTGAGTGGAAGGGGTTTAATGCTGTTGCATAGAATTAAATGCTGAGCATATTAAGATGAGTTTATAATGGGAGGATCTTTTTTCATAATATAGTTATAGTGTTTTTGGTTGCTTAGCAGCTAGTGATATTTTTGAGTGCACAATATTGTGTGGTTTGCAGCTTTGTTATATCTTATTGTAAGAAAACAGAAAAAATAGAGATAAAGTGTATTGTTAAAGTGGAGCAGTTGAATTATTTTGTAGAGAATGTAGAGGGATTGTTCATGCGGTCATTAGGGTGTACGTGTTCTTTCTTCCCTAAATATATAGGTGGGAGGTGGGCAGATTAGAAAGGGTTGTGAGTGATGGGATGAAGAAGCAAGATTGTTAGTGAAAGAGAAAAGAGGCGTTTGGACAACATTTGTTGGGAATTAGTGCAAATGAGTGGGAGTTGTATAAAAGAAAGTGGCAAGAGGTCAAGAGAAAGGTGCAAGAGCTGAAAAAGAGGGCAAATGAGAGTTGGGATGATAGAGTATCATTAAATTTTAGGGAGAATAAAAAAAATGTTTTGGAAGGAGGTAAATAATGTGCTTAAGACGAGAGAATAAATGGGAACATTAATGAAGGGAGCAAGTGGGTAAATGATAAGAGGTTGTGATGGAGTGAGAAGATGTAGTGAGTATTTTAAAAGGTTTGTTGAATGAGTTTGATGACATAGTGGCAAATATAGGGTGTTTTGGCCTGGTTGGTATACGAAGAGAGAGGGTGAAGGAGAATGACCTGGTAAACAGAAAAGAGGTAGTGAACGCTTTGTGGAAGATGAAAGCTGGCAAGGCGGTGGGTTTGGATGGCACTGCAGTGGCACTTATTAAAAGGGGGGGAGGGTGACTGTGTTGTTGATTGGTTGGGAAGGATATTCAATGCATGTATGAACCATCAAGTGCCTGAGGATTGGCGGAATGCATGCATAGTACTATGGTACAAAGGCAAAGGGGATGAAGGTGAGTGGTCAAACTACAGGGGCATAACATTGTTGAGCATTCCAGGGAAATTATATTGGAGGCTTTTTGATTGAGAGGGTGAAGGCATGTACAGAGCATCAGATTGGGGAAGAGGAATGTGATTTCCAAAGTGGTAGAGGATGTGTAGATCAGATGTTTGCTTTGAAGAATGTATGTGAAAAATACTTAGAAAAACAAATGGATTTGTATGTTACATTTATGGATCTGAAGAAGTCATATGATGCAGTTGATAGAGATGCTTTTAATAAGGTTTTAAGAGTATATGGTGTGGGAGGTAAGTTGCTAGAGGCAGTGAAATGTTTTTACCCAGGATGTAGGGTATGTGGACAAGTAGGAAGAAAGGAGAGTGAGTGGTTCCCAATGAATGTTGTTCAGAAGCAGGGTGTGTGATGTCCCTATGGTTATTAAATTTGTTTATGGATGAGGTGGTTAGGGTGATAAATGCATGAGCTTTGAAGAGAGGGGTGAGAATGCAGTCAGTTTTGGATGAGATTTCCTGGGAAGTGAGTCAGTTGTTTGTTGCCGATGATACAGCTCTAGTGGCTGATTCATGTGAGAAACTGCAGAGGTGGGTGAGTGAGTTTGAAAAAGTGTGTGAAAGGAAAAAATTGAGAGTAAATGTAGATAAGAGTAAGGTTATTAGGTTCAGTAGGATTGAGGGGCAGTTTGATTGATGTAATTTTCAATAGAGAAAAATTGTAGAAAGTGAAGTGTTTTAGATATGTGTGAGTGGACTTAGCAGCAGATGGAACCATGGAAGAGGAAGTGAGTCAGCAAATATGGTTATGTTTGAAGGAACAATAGTTCCAACAATGTTATATGGTTGCAAGGCATGCATAGTGTTGTACGGTGGAGGGTGAATGTGTTGAAAATTAAATGTTTGAGATTAATATTGGGTGTGAGGGGGTTTGATCGAGTTAGTAATGTAAGGGTAAGGGAGATGTGTGGAAATAAAATGGGTATGGTTGAGTGAGCAGAAGAGGGTGTGGTGAAATGGTTTGGACATTTGGAGAGAATGAGGAAAGAGTGACAAAGATGATATATGTTTCAGAGAAGAAAGGAACAAGAAGCAGGAGACCTAGTTGGAGATGGAAGGATGGAGTGAAAATGATTTTGAGCAATCGGGTTCCTAAAGATACAGAAGGGTGAGAGGCATGCATGGAATAGAGTGAATTGGAATCATGTGGTATACCAGGGTCGATGTGCTGTTCGTGTACTGACCCAGGGCATGTGAAGTGTCTTGGGTAAACCTTGGAAAGATCTTCATGGCATAGATGTGGATAGGGAGCTGTGGTTTTAGTGTATTACAAATGACAGCTAGAGACTGAGCATGAACAAATGTGGCCTCTTTGTCTCTATTCCTGGCACTACCTCGTTGAAGCAGGAGATAGCGATGCTGTTTTCCTGTGGGACAGGGTTGCGATTGGAGTGGATGAAGGCAAGCAAGTATGAATATGTACATGTGTATGTACATAATGTTTGCATCTGTGTATATATATGTATGTAAATGTTCACTTGTATATGTGTGTATGTGGATTTTTATGTCTGTATGTGTGTACATGAATGGATGGGCTATTCTTCGTCTGTTTCCTTACGCTACCTCCCTGATACAGGAAACAGCCATTATGTATAATAATAGATATTAAATGGTTTTTTTTTTTTTTTTTTTTTTTTTTTTTTTCTACCTCGTCGCTGTCTCCTGCGGTTGCGAGGTAGCGCAAGGAAACAGACGAAAGAAATGGCCCAACCCCCCCCCCCATACACATGTACATACACACGTCCACACACGCAAATATACATACCCACACAGCTTTCCATGGTTTACCCCGGACGCTTCACATGCCTTGATTCAATCCACCGACAGCACGTCAACCCCTGTATACCACATCGCTCCAATTCACTCTATTCCTTGCCCTCCTTTCACCCTCCTGCATGTTCAGGCCCCGATCACACAAAATCCTTTTCACTCCATCTTTCCACCTCCAATTTGGTCTCCCTCTTCTCCTCGTTCCCTCCACCTCCGACACATATATCCTCTTGGTCAATCTTTCCTCACTCATTCTCTCCATGTGCCCAAACCATTTCAAAACACCCTCTTCTGCTCTCTCAACCACGCTCTTTTTATTTCCACACATCTCTCTTACCCTTACGTTACTTACTTGATCAAACCACCTCACACCACACATTGTCCTCAAACATCTCATTTCCAGCACATCCATCCTCCTGCGCACAACTCTATCCATTGCCCACGCCTCGCAACCATACAACATTGTTGGAACCACTATTCCTTCAAACATGCCCATTTTTGCTTTCCGAGATAATGTTCTCGACTTCCACACATTTTTCAAGGCTCCCAAAATTTTCGCCCCCTCCCCCACCCTATGATGTATAGATACATTTTATTAATTTTTTATAGATATACTAGCATGTATGTTTATAATGCATAAATTGAATTTACTCTATAATAGCATGATGATAAATGTACTATCAAATATGAAAAGGCATGATTCATTTTACATGCACTACCAGCTGAGGAAAAGAGAACAAAGTATTATGTTATGTTGTAATGATTAGTGAAAGTTTTTTTTGTTTTTGTTTCCAGCAAGTTCGAGGATTAAGAAAGAATCCTTTGTCCCCGTGGAAAAGGAAAATGTGCAGAAAGGTAAGAATTAATCATTGTTGTCATAAACTGTAGTAATGTTTTATCTGTGTGTGTTGAGAGTGCAGGGCAATTAAGGAGTATGTACTAAAAAGTCATCATGGTTGTTGTGTCATGGGAATGAAGGTCATGGGATATGCTGAAATTGTGTTTATATTGTAATGAGGGGTAATATTCAGATCATAAGGAGAATGATGTGACTTGTTCGTGTAGGCAGTGTGGTTACTGATGGCTGTATGTCTTGAGTGGGCAGTTGTTTAGCGCTTGTTGGAGTATTTAATTTTGAGTTTCATATGGAATGTGGGATCTGTGGATATAGGTGACTGAATTGTGAAGTAGGGGAAACATTTTTATTTGTGCTTGCATAATGGTAGTTGGTCATGGAGTGGTTTGAGTGGAAGGGGTTTAATGCTGTTGCATAGAATTAAATGCTGAGCATATTAAGATGAGTTTATAATGGGAGGATCTTTTTTCATAATATAGTTATAGTGTTTTTGGTTGCTTAGCAGCTAGTGATATTTTTGAGTGCACAATATTGTGTGGTTTGCAGCTTTGTTATATCTTATTGTAAGAAAACAGAAAAAATAGAGATAAAGTGTATTGTTAAAGTGGAGCAGTTGAATTATTTTGTAGAGAATGTAGAGGGATTGTTCATGCGGTCATTAGGGTGTACGTGTTCTTTCTTCCCTAAATATATAGGTGGGAGGTGGGCAGATTAGAAAGGGTTGTGAGTGATGGGATGAAGAAGCAAGATTGTTAGTGAAAGAGAAAAGTGGCGTTTGGACAACATTTGTTGGGAATTAGTGCAAATGAGTGGGAGTTGTATAAAAGAAAGTGGCAAGAGGTCAAGAGAAAGGTGCAAGAGCTGAAAAAGAGGGCAAATGAGAGTTGGGATGATAGAGTATCATTAAATTTTAGGGAGAAAAAAAAAAAATGTTTTGGAAGGAGGTAAATAATGTGCTTACGACGAGAGAATAAATGGGAACATTGATGAAGGGAGCAAGTGGGTAAATGATAAGAGGTTGTGATGGAGTGAGAAGATGTAGTGAGTATTTTAAAAGGTTTGTTGAATGAGTTTGATGACATAGTGGCAAATATAGGGTGTTTTGGTCTGGTTGGTATACGAAGAGAGAGGGTGAAGGAGAATGACCTGGTAAACAGAAAAGAGGTAGTGAAAGCTTTGTGGAAGATGAAAGCTGGCAAGGCGGTGGGTTTGGATGGCACTGCAGTGGCACTTATTAAAAGGGGGGGAGGGTGACTGTGTTGTTGATTGGTTGGTAAGGATATTCAATGCATGTATGAACCATCAAGTGCCTGAGGATTGGCGGAATGCATGCATAGTACTATTGTACAAAGGCAAAGGGGATGAAGGTGAGTGGTCAAACTACAGGGGCATAACATTGTTGAGCATTCCAGGGAAATTATATTGGAGGCTTTTTGATTGAGAGGGTGAAGGCATGTACAGAGCATCAGATTGGGGAAGAGGAATGTGATTTCCAAAGTGGTAGAGGATGTGTAGATCAGATGTTTGCTTTGAAGAATGTATGTGAAAAATACTTAGAAAAACAAATGGATTTGTATGTTACATTTATGGATCTGAAGAAGTCATATGATGCAGTTGATAGAGATGCTTTTAATAAGGTTTTAAGAGTATATGGTGTGGGAGGTAAGTTGCTAGAGGCAGTGAAATGTTTTTACCCAGGATGTAGGGTATGTGTACAAGTAGGAAGAAAGGAGAGTGAGTGGTTCCCAGTGAATGTTGTTCAGAAGCAGGGTGTGTGATGTCCCTATGGTTATTAAATTTGTTTATGGATGAGGTGGTTAGGGTGATAAATGCATGAGCTTTGAAGAGAGGGGTGAGAATGCAGTCAGTTTTGGATGAGATTTCCTGGGAAGTGAGTCAGTTGTTTGTTACCGATGATACAGCTCTAGTGGCTGATTCATGTGAGAAACTGCAGAGGTGGGTGAGTGAGTTTGAAAAAGTGTGTGAAAGGAAAAAATTGAGAGTAAATGTAGATAAGAGTAAGGTTATTAGGTTCAGTAGGATTGAGGGGCAGTTTGATTGATGTAATTTTCAATAGAGAAAAATTGTAGAAAGTGAAGTGTTTTAGATATGTGTGAGTGGACTTAGCAGCAGATGGAACCATGGAAGAGGAAGTGAGTCAGCAAAAATGGTTATGTTTGAAGGAACAATAGTTCCAACAATGTTATATGGTTGCAAGGCATGCATAGTGTTGTACGGTGGAGGGTGAATGTGTTGGAAATTAAATGTTTGAGATTAATATTGGGTGTGAGGGGGTTTGATCGAGTTAGTAATGTAAGGGTAAGGGAGATGTGTGGAAATAAAATGGGTATGGTTGAGTGAGCAGAAGAGGGTGTGGTGAAATGGTTTGGACATTTGGAGAGAATGAGGAAAGAGTGACAAAGATGATATATGTTTCAGAGAAGAAAGGCACAAGAAGCAGGAGACTGAGTTGGAGATGGAAGGATGGAGTGGAAATGATTTTGAGCAATCGGGTTCCTAAAGATACAGAAGGGTGAGAGGCATGCATGGAATTGAGTGAATTGGAATCATGTGGTATACCAGGGTCGATGTGCTGTTCATGTACTGACCCAGGGCATGTGAAGTGTCTTGGGTAAACCTTGGAAAGATCTTCATGGCATAGATGTGGATAGGGAGCTGTGGTTTTAGTGTATTACAAATGACAGCTAGAGACTGAGCATGAACGAAGGTGGCCTCTTTGTCTCTATTCCTGGCACTACCTCGTTGAAGCAGGAGATAGCGATGCTGTTTTCCTGTGGGACAGGGTTGCGATTGGAGTGGATGAAGGCAAGCAAGTATGAATATGTACATGTGTATGTACATAATGTTTGCATCTGTTTATATATATGTATGTAAATGTTCACTTGTATATGTGTGTATGTGGATTTTTATGTCTGTATGTGTGTATATGAATGGATGGGCCATTCTTCATCTGTTCCCTGACTCTACCTCCCTGACACAGGAAACAGCCGTTATGTATAATAATAGATATTAGATGTATAGATACACTTTATTAATTTTTTATAGATATACTTGCATGTATGTTTATAATGCATAAATTGAATTTACTCTATAATAGCATGATGATAAATGTACTATGAAATATGAAAAGGCATGATTCATTTTACATGCACTACCAGCTGAGGAAAATAGAACAAAGTATTATGTTATGTTGTAATGATTAGTGAAAGTTTTTTTGTTTTTGTTTCCAGCAAGTTCGAGGATTAAGAAAGAATCCTTTGTCCCCATGGAAAAGGAAAATGTGCAGAAAGGTAAGAATTAATCATTGTTATAAACTGTAGTAATGTTTTATCTGTGTGTGTTGAGGGTGCAGGGAAATTAAGGAGTATGTACTAAAAAGTCATCATGGTTGTTGTATCGTGGAAATGCTGAAATTGTGTTTATGTTGTAATGAGGGGTAACATTCCGAACATAAGCAGAATGATGTGACTTGTTCGTGTAGGCAGTGTGGTTACTGATGGCTGTATGTCTTGAGTGGGCAGTTGTTTAGCGCTTGTTGGAGTATTTAATTTTGAGTTTCATATGGAATGTGGGATCTGTGGATGTAGGTGACTGAATTGTAAAGTAGTGGAAACATTTTTATTTGTGCTTGCATAATGGTAGTTAGTCATGGAGTGGTTTGAGTGGAAGGGGTTTAATGCTGTTGCATAGAATTAAATGCTGAGCATATTAAGATGGGTTTATAATGGGAGGATCTTTTTTTCATAATATAGTTATAGTGTTTTTGGTTGCTTAGCAGCTAGTGATATTTTTGAGTGCACAATATTTTGTGGTTTGCAGCTTTGTTATATCTTATTGTAAGAAAACAGAAAAAATAGAGACAAAGTGTATTGTTAAAGTGGAGCAGTTGAATTATTTTGTAGAGAATGTAGAGGGATTGTTCATGCGGTCATTAGGGTGGATGTGTTCTTTCTTCCAAAAATATATAGGTGGGAGGTGGGCAGATTAGAAAGGGTAGTGAGTGATGGGATGAAAAAATAAGATTATTATTGAAAGAGAAAAGAAAGGCATTTGGACAACATTTGCCGGGAAGTAGTGTAAATGAGTGGGAGTTGTATAAAAGAATGCTGCAAGAGGTCAAGAGAAAGGTGCAAGAGCTGAAAAAGAGGGCAAATGAGAGTTGGGATGAGAGTATCATTAGATTTTGGGGAGAATGAAAAGATGTTTTGGAAGGAGGTAAATAACGTAAGTAAGAAAAGAGAAGAAATGGGAACATTGATGAAGGGAGCAAGTGGGGAAATAACAAGTCGTGATGGAGAGAGGTAGTGAGTATTTTGAAGGTTATTTGAATGTGTTTGTTGATATATTGGCAGATATATGCGTGCATAGTGCCATTGTACAAAGGCAAAGGGGATAAGAGTGAGTGCTCAAATTACAGAGGTATAAGTTTGTTGAGTATTCCTGGTAAATTATATGGGAGGGTATTGATTGAGAGGGTGAAGGCATGTACAGAGCATCAGATTGGGGAAGAGCAGTGTGGTTTCAGAAGTGGTAGAGGATGTGTGGATCAGGTGTTTGCGTTGAAGAATGTATGTGAGAAATACTTAGAAAAGCAAATGGATTTGTATGTAGCATTTATGGATCTGGAGAAGTCATATGATAGAGTTGATAGAGATGCTCTGTGGAAGGTATTAAGAATATATGGTGTGGGAGGCAAGTTGTTAGAAGCAGTGAAAAGTTTTTATCGAGGACGTAAGGCATGTGTACGTGTAGGAAGAGAGGAAAGTGATTGGTTCTCAGTGAATGTAGGTTTGCGGCAGGGGTGTGTGATGTCTCCATGGTTGTTTAATTTGTTTATGGATGGGGTTGTTAGGGAGGTGAATGCAAGAGTTTTGGAAAGAGGGGCAAGTATGAAGTCTGTTGTGGATGAGAGAGCTTGGGAAGTGAGTCAGTTGTTGTTCGCTGATGATACAGCGCTGGTGGCTGATTCATGTGAGAAACTGCAGAAGCTGGAGACTGAGTTTGGTAAAGTGTGTGAAAGAAGAAAGTTAAGAGTAAATGTGAATAAGAGCAAGGTTATTAGGTACAGTAGGGTTGAAGGTCATGTCAATTGGAGGTAAGTTTGAATGGAGAAAAACTGAAGGAAGTTAAGTGTTTTAGATATCTGGGAGTGGATCTGGCAGCGGACAGAACCATGGAAGCGGAAGTGGATCATAGGTTGGGGGAGGGGGCAAAAATTCTGGGAGCCTTGAAGAATGTGTGGAAGTCGAGAACATTATCTCGGAAAGCAAAAATGGGTATGTTTGAAGGAATAGTGGTTCCAACAATGTTGTATGGTTGCGAGGTGTGGGCTATGGATAGAGTTGTGCACAGGAAGGTGGATGTGCTGGAAATGAGATGTTTGAGGACAGTGTATGGTGTGAGGTGGTTTGATCGAGTAAATAACGTAAGGGTAAGAGAGATGTTTGGAAATAAAAAGAGCGTGGTTGAGAGCAGAAGAGGGTGTTTTGAAATGTTTTGGGCACATGGAGAGATTGAGTGAGGAAAGATTGACCAAGAGGATATATGTGTCGGAGGTGGAGGGAACGAGGAGAAGTGGGAGACCAAATTGGAGGTGGAAAGATGGAGTGAAAAAGATTTTGTGTGATCGGGGCCTGAACATGCAGGAGGGTGAAAGGAGGGCAAGGAATAGAGTGAATTGGATCGATGTGGTATACCGGGGTTGACGTGCTGTCATTGGATTGAATCAGGGCATGTGAAGCGTCTGGGGTAAACCATGGAAAGCTGTGTAGGTATGTATATTTGCGTGTGTGGACGTATGTATATACATGTGTATGGGGGTGGGTTGGGCCATTTCTTTTGTCTGTTTCCTTGTGCTACCTCGCAAACGTGGGAGACAGCAACAAAGAAAAAAAAAAATATATAGTGTTTTGGTCAGGGTTGTATACGAAGTGAGAGGGTGAAGGAGAATGATTCGGTAAACAGAGAAGAGGTAGTGAAAACTTTGTAGAAGATGAAAGCCGGTAAGGTGGCAGGTTTGGATGGTGTTGCAGTGGAATTTGTTAAAAATGGGGTTGGGGAGACTGTTGTTGATTGGTTAGTAAGGATATTTGATGTAGGTATGGACCATGGTATAGTGCCTGAGGATTAGTGGAATGCATGCATAGTGCCATTGTACAAAGGCAAAGGGGATAAAGGTGAGTGTTCAGATTACAGAGGCGTATGTTTTTGAGCATTCTTGGGAAATTATATTGGAGGGTTTTGATTGAGAGGGTGAAGGCATGTACTGAGCATCAGATTGTGGAGGAGCTGTGTGGTTTCCAAAGTGGTAGAGGATGTGTGAATCAGGTGTTTGCTTTGAAGAATGTATGTGAGAAACACTTAGAAAAACAAATGGATTTTGTATATAGCATTTATGGATCTGGAGAAGGCATATGATAGGGTTGATGGAGATGCTTTGTGGAAGGTTTTAAGAGTATAGGTTGTGGAAGGTCTGTTGCTAGAAGTAGTGAAAAGTGTTTGATAAGGATGTAGGGCATGTGTACGAGTTGGAAGAAAGAGTGATTGGCTCCCAGTGAATGTCGGTCTGAAGCACGGGTGTGTTATGTCCCCGTGGTTGTTTAATTTAGTTATGGATGGGGTTGTCAGGGAGGTAAATGCAAGAGTTTTGGAGAGAGGGGCAAGTATGCAGTCTGATTTGGATGAGTTCCTGGGAAGTGAGTTGGTTGTTGTTTGCCGATGATACAGCTCTAGTGGCTGATTAATGAGAAACTGTAGAGTTTGGTGAATGAGTTTGAAAAATTGTGTGAAAGGAAATAGTTGAGATTAAATATAAATAAGAGAAGGTTATGAGGCTCAGTAGGGTTGAGGGACAATTTGATAGGGATGTAAGTTTGAATGGAGAAAAATTGTAGTAAGTGAAGTGTTATAGATATCTGGGAGTGGACTTATGTGCGGATGGAATTATGGAAGTGAGTCACGGATGGGAGGGGGCGAAGGTTCTGGGAGCAGTGAAGAATGTGTGGAAGGAAAGAATTTTATCTTGGAGAGCAAAAATGGTTATGTTTGAGGGAATAGTAGTTCCAATAATGTTTGGTTGTGAGGCATGCGTTATAGATGGGGTTGTATGGAGGAGGGTGGATGTGTTGGAAATGAAATGTTTGAGGACAGTATGTGGTGTGAGCTTGTTTGATTGAATAATGCATGGGTAAGAGAGAGGTATGGAAATGAAAAGGGTATGGTTGAATGAGCAGAAGAGGGTGTGCTGAAATAGTTTGGGCATATGGAGAGAATGAGGAAAGATTGACAAAGAAGTTATACAGTGATTGGGGTCCTAAACATACAGGAAGGTGAGAGTTGTGCGTGGAATAGAGTGAATTGGAACGATGTGGTATACCAGGGTTGACATGCTGTCAGTGGACTGAACCAGGGCATGTGAAGTGTCTTGGGTAAACCATGGAAAGATTTGTCTGGCCTGGATGTGGATAGGGAGCTGTGGTTTTGGTGCATAATACGTGACAGGTAGAGACTGAGTGTGAAGGAATGTGGCCTTTTTGTCTGTATTCCTAGTGCTATCTTGCTGAAGCAGGGGATAGCAATATTGTTTTCCTGTGGTGCAGGGTAGCGATAGGAATGGATTAAGCCATGCAAGTATGAATATGTACATGTTTGTGTACATAATGTTTGCATATGTGTGTCTATATATATTTATATGTTGATATGTATATTTTATTTATTTTGCTTTGTCACTGTCTCCCACGTTTGCGAGGTAGCGCAAGGAAACAGACGAAAGAAATGGCCCAACCCACCCCATACACAATGTATATACATACACGTCCACACACGCAAATATACATACCTATACATCTCAATGTACACATATATATACACACACAGACACATACATATATGCCCATGCACACAATTCACACTGTCTGCCTTTATTCATTCCCATCGCCACCTCGCCACACATGGAAAACCATCCCCCTCCCCTCTCATGTGTGTGAGGTAGCACTAGGAAAAGACAACAAAGGCCCCATTCGTTCACGCTCAGTCTCTATCTGGCAGGCAATAATGCCCGAAACCACAGCTCCCTTTCCACATCCAAGCCCCACACAACTTTCCATGGTTTACCCCAGACGCTTCACATGCCCTGATTCAATCCACTGACAGTACGTCAACCCCGGTATACCACATCGATCCAATTCACTCTATTCCTTGCCCGCCTTTCACCCTCCAGCATTTTCAGGCCCTGATCACACAAAATCTTTTTCACTCCATCTTTCCACCTCCAATTTGGTCTCCCACTTCTCCTCGTTCCCTCCACCTCCGACACATATATCCTCTTGGTCAATCTTTCCTCACTCATTCTCTCCATGTGCCCAAACCATTTCAAAACACCCTCTTCTGCTCTCTCAACCACGCTCTTTTTATTTCCACACATCTCTCTTACCCTTACATTACTTACTCGATCAAACCACCTCACACCACACATTGTCCTCAAACATCTCATTTCCAGCACATCCACCCTCCTGCGCACAACTCTATCCATAGCCCACACCTCGCAACCATACAACATTGTTGGAACCACTATTCCTTCAAACATACCCATTTTTGCTTTCCGAGATAATGTTCTCGACTTCCACACATAAGTTTGTGGGCATTTAAGTATATACATGTATATGAATGGATGGACTATTCTTTGTCTGTTTCCTGATGCAGGAAACAGGGATTATGTATAATAGTAGATAATAGATATATGAAAAGTTTTTATCGAGGATGTAAGGCATGTGTACGTGTAGGAAGAGAGGAAAGTGATTGGTTCTCAGTGAATGTAGGTTTGCGGCAGGGGTGTGTGATGTCTCCATGGTTGTTTAATTTGTTTATGGATGGGGTTGTTAGGGAGGTAAATGCAAGAGTCTTGGAAAGAGGGGCAAGTATGAAGTCTGTTGGGATGAGAGAGCTTGGGAAGTGAGTCAGTTGTTGTTCGCTGATGATACAGCGCTGGTGGCGGATTCATGTGAGAAACTGCAGAAGCTGGTGACGGAGTTTGGTAAAGTGTGTGGAAGAAGAAAGTTAAGAGTAAATGTGAATAAGAGCAAGGTTATTAGGTACAGTAGGGTTGAGGGTCAAGTCAATTGGGAGGTGAGTTTGAATGGTGAAAAACTGGAGGAAGTGAAGTGTTTTAGATATCTGGGAGTGGATCTGTCAGCGGATGGAACCATGGAAGCGGAAGTGGATCATAGGGTGGGGGAGGGGGCGAAAATTTTGGGAGCCTTGAAAAATGTGTGGAAGTCGAGAACATTATCCCGGAAAGCAAAAATGGGTATGTTTGAAGGAATAGTAGTTCCAACAATGTTGTATGGTTGCGAGGCGTGGGCTATGGATAGAGTTGTGCGCAGGAGGATGGATGTGCTGGAAATGAGATGTTTGAGGACAATGTGTGGTGTGAGGTGGTTTGATCGAGTAAGTAACGTAAGGGTAAGAGAGATGTGTGGAAATAAAAAGAGCGTGGTTGAGAGAGCAGAAGAGGGTGTTTTAAAATGGTTTGGGCACATGGAGAGAATGAGTGAGGAAAGATTGACCAAGAGGATATATGTGTCGGAGGTGGAGGGAACGAGGAGAAGAGGGAGACCAAATTGGAGGTGGAAAGATGGAGTGAAAAAGATTTTGTGTGATCGGGGCCTGAACATGCAGGAGGGTGAAAGGAGGGCAAGGAATAGAGTGAATTGGAGCGATGTGGTATACAGGGGTTGACGTGCTGTCAGTGGATTGAATCAAGGCATGTGAAGCGTCCGGGGTAAACCATGGAAAGCTGTGTAGGTATGTATATTTGTGTGTGTGGACGTGTGTATGTACATGTGTATGGGGGGGGTTGGGCCATTTCTTTCATCTGTTTCCTTGCGCTACCTCGCAAACGCGGGAGACAGCGACAAAGTATAAAAAAAAAAAAAAAAAAAAAAAAAAAAAAGATATATGGATATGTTTTATTCATTTGTATAGACATATTTTTATGTATGTTTATTATGGGAAATTGTGTGTATATATATATATATATATATATATATATATATATATATATATATATATATATATATATATATATATATGGGAGCGGGGGGCTGGAAATCCTCCCCTCTCATTTTTTTTTAAATTTTCCAAAAGAAGGAACAGAGAAGGGGGCCATATGAGGATATTCCCTCAAAGGCCCAGTCCTCTGTTCTTAACGCTACCTCGCTAATGCGGGAAATGGCGAATAGTATGAAAAAAAAAAAAAAAAAAAAAATTATGTACGAATAGAATTTTCTCTAATAGCATAGCATGATTTATTTATAATTATTTATTGTACTTGTTGCTGTCTCCCGCGTTAGCGAGGCAGCGCAAGGAAACAGATGAAAGAATGGCCCTACCCAGCCACATACACATTTATATACATACACATCCACACACACACACATATACATGCCTATGCATCTCAGCGTATACATATATATATATGCACACACAGACATATACATATATTCACATGTACATAATTCATACTGTCTGCCCTTATTCATTCCCGTCCCCACCCCGCCACACATGAAATAACAACCCCCTACCCCCGCATGTGTGCGAGGTAGCACTAGGAAAAGATAACAAAGGCCACATTCGTCCATACTCAGTCTCTAGCTGTCATGTATAATGCACTGAAACCACAGCTCCCTTTCTACATCCAGGCCCCACAGAACTTTCCATGGTTTACCCCGCACGCTTCACATGCCCTGGTTCAATCCATTGACAGCACGTCGACCCCGATATACCACATCGTTCCAGTTCACTCTAATCCTTGGATGCCTTTCACCCTCTTGTATGGTCAGGCCCCGATTGCTCAAAATGTTTTCCACTCCATCCTTCCATCTCCAATTTGGTCTCCCACTTCTCGTTCCCTCCACCTATGACACATATATCCTCTTAGACAATTTCTCTTCACTCATTCTCTCCATGTGACCAAACCATTTTAATACACCCTCTTCTGCTTTCTCAACTGCACTCTTTTTATTTCCACGTATCTCTCTTACCCTTTCATTACTTACTCGGTGAAACCACCTCACACCACATATTGTCCTCATACATTTCATTTTCAACACATCCAACAACCTTATCTATATCCCATGCCTCACAACCGTATATCAGTGTTGGAACCACTATTCCTTCAAACTTCCCATTTTTGCTCCAAGATAATGTTCTCGCCTTCCACACATTCTTCACCATTCCCAGAACCTTTGCCCCCTTCTCCAACCTGTGACTCACTTCTACTTCCATGGTTCCATCCACTGCCATATCCACTCCCAGGTATCTAAAACACTTCACTTCCAGTTTTTCTCCTTTCAAACTTGCCTCCCAATTTACTTATCCCTCAACCCCACTGAACCTAATAACCTTACTCTTATTCACATTTACTCTCAGCTTTCTTCTCTCTCACATTTTACTAAACTCTGTCACCAACATCTGCAGTTTCTCACCCGAATCAGCCACCTGTGCTGTATCATCAGCGAACAAAAACTGACTCACTTCCCAAGCCGTCTCATACACAACAGACTGCATACTTGCCCCTCTCTCCAAAACTCTTGCATTCACCTCCCTAACACCCCATCCATGAACAAATTAAACAACCATGGATACATCATGCACCCCTGTCGCAAGCCGATATTCACTGGGAACCAATCACTTTCCTCTCTTCCTACTCGTACACATGCCTTACATCCTCGATAAAAACAATTTCACCTGCTTCTAGCAACTTACCTCCCATACCATATACTCTTAATACCTTCCACAAAGCATCTATATCAACTCTTTATCATATGCCTTCTCCCGATCCATAAATGCTACATACAAATCCATCTGTTTTTCTAAGTATTTCTCGCATACATTCTTCAAAACAAACACCTGATCCATACATCCTCTTCCATTTCTGAAACCACACAGCTCTTCCCTAATCTGATGCTCTGTACATGCCATGACCCTCTCTATCAATACCCTCCCATATCATTTCCCAGGAATACTCAACAAATTTATACCTTTGTAATTTGAACACTCGCCTTTATCCCCTTCACCTTTGTACATAGGCACTATGTATGCATTCTGCCAATCCTTACCAACCAGTCAACAATACAGTCAGCCCCCTTTTTTGATAAAGTCCACAGCTATACCATCCAAACCCCCCACCTTTCTGGCTTTCATCTTCCGCAAAGCTTTCACAACCTCTTCTTTTTACCAAATCATTTTCCCTGACCCTATCACTTCGCACACCACCTTGACCAAGATACCCTATATCTGCCATTCTATCATCAAACATTCAACAAACCTTCAGAATACTCACTCCATCTCCCTCTCACGTCACCTCTACTTATTACCTCTCCATTTGCCCACTTCATCGATGTTCCCATTTGTTCTCTTGTCTATGCACTTTATTTACCTCCTAAAATATATTTTTATCCTCCCTAAGATTTAATGATGCTCTCTCAACCCCAACTCTCATCTTTTTCCCCTCCTGCACTTTTCTCTTGACTTCCTTCCTCTTTCTTTTGTACATCTCCGTCATTTGAACTATTTCCCTGCAAAAATCGTCCAGATGCCTCTCTCTTCTATTTCACAAACAATATATAGTATATTTTTTTTGTTTTATAGTACTTCATTGCTGTCTCCTGCTTTAGTGAGGTAGTGCAAGGAAACAGACGAAAGAATGGCCCAACCCACCCACATACACATGTATATACATAGATGTCCACGCACGTACATATACATACCTATACATTTCAGTGTATACATATACATAGACATATATATATATATATATATATATATATTATCCCTGGGGATAGGGTATCCCTGGGGATAGGGGAGAAAGAATACTTCCCACGTATTCCCTGCGTGTCGTAGAAGGCGACTAAAAGGGGAGGGAGCGGGGGGCTGGAAATCCTCCCCTCTCAATTTTTTTTAATTTTCCAAAAGAAGGAACAGAGAAGGGGGCCAGGTGAGGATATTCCCTCAGTGGCCCAGTTCTCTGTTCTTAACGCTACCTCGCTAACGCGGGAAATGGCGAATAGTTTGAAAAAAAAAAAAAAAATATATATATATATATATATATATATATATATATATATATATATATATATATATATATATATATATATATATATATATATATATATATATATATATATATATATATATAATATATATATATATATATATATATATATATATATATATATATATATATATATATATATATATATAATATATATATATATATATATATATATATATATATATATACTTTTCACTGCTTCTAACAACTTGCCTCCCACACCATATATTCTTAATACCTTCCACAGAGCATCTCTATCAACTCTATCATATGCCTTCTCCAGATCCATAAATGCTACATACAAATCCATTTGCTTTTCTAAGTATTTCTCACATACATTCTTCAAAGCAAACACCTGATCCACACATCCTCTACCACTTCTGAAACCGCACTGCTCTTCCCCAATCTGATGCTCTGTACCTGCCTTCACCCTCTCAATCAATACCCTCCCATATAATTTACCAGGAATACTCAACAAACTTATACCTCTGTAATTTGAGCACTCACTCTTATCCCCTTTGCCTTTGTACAATGGCACTATGCACGCATTCCGCCAATCCTCAGGCACCTCACCATGAGTCATACATACATTAAATAACCTTACCAACCAGTCAACAATACAGTCACCCCCTTTTTTAATAAATTCCACTGCAATACCATCCAAACCTGCTGCCTTGCCGGCTTTCATCTTCCGCAAAGCTTTTACTACCTCTTCTCTGTTTACCAAATCATTTTCCCTAACCCTCTCACTTTGCACACCACCTCGACCAAAACACCCTATATCTGCCACTCTGTCATCAGACACATTCAACAAACCTTCAAAATACTCATTCCATCTCCTTCTCACATCACCGCTACTTGTTATCACCTCCCCATTTGCGCCCTTCACTGAAGTTCCCATTTGCTCCCTTGTCTTACGCACCCTATTTACCTCCTTCCAGAACATCTTTTTATTCTCCCTAAAATTTACTGATAGTCTCTCACCCCAACTCTCATTTGCCCTTTTTTTCACCTCTTGCACCTTTCTCTTGACCTCCTGTCTCTTTCTTTTATACTTCTCCCACTCAATTGCATTGAAAATTGCAGTGAAAAGTTTTTATCGAGGATGTAAGGCATGTGTACGTGTAGGAAGAGAGGAAAGTGATTGGTTCTCAGTGAATGTAGGTTTGCGGCAGGGGTGTGTGATGTCTCCATGGTTGTTTAATTTGTTTATGGATGGGGTTGTAAGGGAGGTAAATGCAAGAGTCCTGGAAAGAGGGGCAAGTATGAAGTCTGTTGGGGATGAGAGAGCTTGGGAAGTGAGTCAGTTGTTGTTCGCTGATGATACAGCGCTGGTGGCTGATTCATGTGAGAAACTGCAGAAGCTGGTGACTGAGTTTGGTAAAGTGTGTGGAAGAAGAAAGTTGAGAGTAAATGTGAATAAGAGCAAGGTTATTAGGTACAGTAGGGGTGAGGGTCAAGTCAAGTGGGAGGTGAGTTTGAATGGAGAAAAACTGGAGGAAGTGAAGTGTTTTAGATATCTGGGAGTGGATCTGTCAGCGGATGGAACCATGGAAGCGGAAGTGGATCATAGGGTGGGGGAGGGGGCGAAAATTTTGGGAGCCTTGAAAAATGTGTGGAAGTCGAGAACATTATCTCGGAAAGCAAAAATGGGTATGTTTGAGGGAATAGTGGTTCCAACAATGTTGTATGGTTGCGAGGGGTGGGCTATGGATAGAGATGTGCGCAGGAGGATGGATGTGCTGGAAATGAGATGTTTGAGGACAATGTGTGGTGTGAGGTGGTTTGATCGAGTAAGTAACGTAAGGGTAAGAGAGATGTGTGGAAATAAAAAGAGCGTGGTTGAGAGAGCAGAAGAGGGTGTTTTGAAATGGTTTGGGCACATGGAGAGAATGAGTGAGGAAAGATTGACCAAGAGGATATATGTGTCGGAGGTGAAGGGAACGAGGAGAAGAGGGAGACCAAATTGGAGGTGGAAAGATGGAGTGAAAAGGATTTTGTGTGATCGGGGCCTGAACATGCAGGAGGGTGAAAGGAGGGCAAGGAATAGAGTGAATTGGAGCGATGTGGTATACAGGGGTTGACGTGCTGTCAGTGGATTGAATCAGGGCATGTGGAGCGTCCGGGGTGGGCCGTGGAGGGCTGTGTGGGTATGTATATTTGCGTGTGTGGACGTGTGTATGTACATGTGTATGGGGGGGGTTGGGCCATTTCTTTCGTCTGTTTCCTTGCGCTACCTCGCAAACGCGGGAGACAGCGACAAAGTATAAAAAAAAAAAAAAAAAAAAATATATATATATATATATATATATATATATATATATATATATATATATATATATATATATATATATATAATATATATATATATATATATATATATATATATATATATTTTTTTTTTTTTTTTATACTTTGTCGCTGTCTCCCGCGTTTGCGAGGTAGCGCTTCCATGGTTCCATCCGCTGACAGATCCACTCCCAGATATCTAAAACACTTCACTTCCTCCAGTTTTTCTCCATATATATATATATATATTTTTTTTTTTTCATACTATTCGCCATTTCCCGCGATAGCGAGGTAGCGTTAAGAACAGAGGACTGGGCCTTTGAGGGAATATCCTCACCTGGCCCTCTTCTCTGTTCCTTCTTTTGGGAAAAAAAAAAAAAAAAAAAAAAAAAAAAAAACGAGAGGGGAGGATTTCCAGCCCCAGCCCCCCCCGCTCCCTTCCCTTTTAGTCGCCTTCTACGACACGCAGGGAATACGTGGGAAGTATTCTTTCTCCCCTATCCCCAGGGAAAGTATATATATATATATATATATATATATATATATATATTTTTTTTTTTTTTTTTTTTTTTTTTTTTTTTTTTTTTTTTTGCTTTGTCGCTGTCTCCCGCATTTGCGAGGTAGCGCAAGGAAACAGACGAAGAAATGGCGCAACCCACCCCCATACACATGTATATACATACGTCCAAACACGCAAAATATACATACCTACACAGCTTTCCATGGTTTACCCCAGACGCTTCACATGCCCTGATTCAACCCACTGACAGCACGTCAGCCCCGGTATACCACATCGATCCAATTCACTCTATTCCTTGCCCTCCTTTCACCCTCCTGCATGTTCAGGCCCCGATCACACAAAATCTTTTTCACTTCATCTTTCCACCTCCAATTTGGTCTCCCACTTCTCCTCGTTCCCTCCACCTCCGACACATATATCCTCTTGGTCAACCTTTCCTCACTCATTCTCTCCATGTGCCCAAACCATTTCAAAACACCCTCTTCTGCTCTCTCAACCACGCTCTTTTTATTTCCACACATCTCTCTTACCCTTACGTTATTTACTCAATCAAACCACCTCACACCACACATTGTCCTCAAACATCTCATTTCCAGCACATCCATCCTCCTGCGCACAACTCTATCCATAGCCCACGCCTCGCAACCATACAACATTGTTGGAACCACTATTCCTTCAAACATACCCATTTTTGCTTTCCGAGATATATATATATATATATATATATATATACATATATATATATATATATATATACATATATATATATATATATATATATATATTTTGCTTTGTCGCTGTCTCCCGCGTTTGCAAGGTAGCGCGAGGAAACAGACGAAAGAAATGGCCCAACCCACCCCCATACACATGTATATACATACGTCCACACACGCAAATATACATACCTACACAGCTTTCCATGGTTTACCCCGGACGCTTCACATGTCTTGATTTAATCCACTGACAGCACGTCAACCCCGGTATACCACATCGCTCCAATTCACTCTATTCCTTGCCCTCCTTTCACCCTCCTGCATGTTCAGGCCCCGATCACACAAAATCTTTTTAACTCCATCTTTCCACCTCCAATTTGGTCTCCCTCTTCTCCTCGTTCCCTCCACCTCCGACACATATATCCTCTTGGTCAATCTTTCCTCACTCATACTCTCCATGTGACCAAACCGTTTCAAAACACCCTCTTCTGCTCTCTCAACCACGCTCTTTTTATTTCCACACATCTCTCTTACCCTTACGTTACTCACTCGATCAAACCACCTCACACCACACATTTTCCTCAAACATCTCATTTCCATCATTTCCAGCACATCCATCTTCCTGCGCACAACTCTATCCATAGTCCACGCCTCGCAACCATACAACATTGTTGGAACCAATATTCCTTCAAACATACCCATTTTTGCTTTCCGAGATAATGTTCTCGACTTCCACACATTCTTCAAGGCTCCCATAATTTTCGCCCCCTCCCCCACCCTATGATCCACTTCCGCTTCCATGTTTCCATCCGCTGCCAGATCCACTCCCAGATATCTAAAACACTTCACTTCCTCCAGTTTTTCTCCATTCAAACTCACCTCCCAATTGACTTGACCCTCAACCCTACTGTACCTAATAACCTTTGCTCTTATTCACATTTACTCTTAACTTTCTTCTTTCACACACTTTACCAAACTCAGTCACCAGCTTCTGCAGTTTCTCACATGAATCAGCCACCAGCGCTGTATCATCAGCGAACAACAACTGACTCACTTCCCAAGCTCTCTCATCCCCAACAGACTTCATACTTGCCCCTCTTTCCAAAACTCTTGCATTTACCTCCCTAACCACCCCATCCATAAACAAATTAAACAACCATGGAGACATCACACACCCCTGCCGCAAACCTACATTCACTGAGAACCAATCACTTTCCTCTCTACCTACACGTACACATGACTTACATCCTCGATAAAAACTTTTCACTGCTTCTAACAACTTGCCTCCCACACCATATATTCTTAATACCTTCCACAGAGCATCTCTATCAACTCTATCATATGCCTTCTCCAGATCCATAAATGCTACATACAAATCCATTTGCTTTTCTAAGTATTTCTCACATACATTCTTCAAAGCAAACACCTGATCCACACATCCTCTACCACTTCTGAAACCACACTGCTCTTCCCCAATCTGATGCTCTGTACATGCCTTCACCCTCTCAATCAATACCCTCCCATATAATTTGCCAGGAATACTCAACAAACTTATACCTCTGTAATTTGAGCACTCACTCTTATCCCTTTTGCCTTTGTACAATGGCACTATGCACGCATTCCGCCAATCCTCAGGCACCTCACCATGAGTCATACATACATTAAATAACCTTACCAACCAGTCAACAATACAGTCACCCCCCTTTTTTAATAAATTCCACTGCAATACCATCCAAACCTGCTGCCTTGCCGGCTTTCATCTTCCGCAAAGCTTTTACTACCTCTTCTCCGTTTACCAAATCATTTTCCCTAACCCTCTCACTTTGCACACCACCTCGACCAAAACACCCTATATCTGCCACTCTGTCATCAGACACATTCAACAAACCTTCAAAATACTCATTCCATCTCCTTCTCACATCACCGCTACTTGTTATCACCTCCCCATTTACGCCCTTCACTGAAGTTCCCATTTGCTCCCTTGTCTTACGCACCCTATTTACCTCCTTCCAGAACATCTTTTTATTCTCCCTAAAATTTACTGATAGTCTCTCACCCCAACTCTCATTTGCCCTTTTTTTCACCTCTTGCACCTTTCTCTTGACCTCCTGTCTCTTTCTTTTATACTTCTCCCACTCAATTGCATTTTTTCCCTGCAAAAATCGTCCAAATGCCTCTCTCTTCTCTTTCACTAATACTCTTACTTCTTCATCCCACCACTCACTACCCTTTCTAAACAGCCCACCTCCCACTCTTCTCATGCCACAAGCATCTTTTGCGCAATCCATCACTGATTCCCTAAATACATCCCATTCCTCCCCCACTCCCCTTACTTCCATTGTTCTCACCTTTTTCCATTCTGTACACAGTCTCTCCTGGTACTTCCCCACACAGGTCTCCTTCCCAAGCTCACTTACTCTCACCACCTTCTTCACCCCAACATTCACTCCTCTATATATATATATATATATATATATATATATATATATATATATATATATATATATATATACCTCGCAAACGTGGGAGACAGCGACAAAGTATAATAAAAATAAAAATAAAAAAACATATATTATATATATATTATCCCTGGGGATAGGGGAGAAAGAATACTTCCCACGTATTCCCTGCGTGTCGTAGAAGGCGACTAAAAGGGGAGGGAGCGGGGGGCTGGAAATCCTCCCCTCTCACTTTTTTTTTTTTTTTTTTTTTTTTTTTTTCCAAAAGAGGGAACAGAGAAGGGGCCCAGGTGAGGATATTCCCTCAAGGGCGTAGTCCTCTGTTCTCAACGCTACCTCGCTAATGCGGGAAATGGTGAATAGTATGAAAGAAAAAGAATATATATATTATATATATACACATAATTCATACTTGCTGCCTTTATTCATTCCCGTTGCCATCCCGCCACTAATGAAATGACAACTCCTTTCCCCCGCATGCGTGCAAGGTAGCGCTAGGAAAAGACGACAAAGGCCACATTCATTCACACTCAGTCTCTAGCTGTCATGTATAATACACTGAAACCAGAGCTCCCTTTCCACATCCAGGCCTGACAAAACTTTCCATGGTTTACCCCAGTCGCTTCACATGCCCTGGTTCAATCCATTGACAGCATGTTGACCCCGGTATACCACATTGTTCCAATTCACACTATTCCTTGCACGCCTTTCTCCCTCCTGCATGTTCAGGCCCTGATCGATGAAAATCTTTTTAACTCCATCTTTCCACCTCCAATTTGGTCTCCCTCTTCTCCTCCTTCCCTCCACCTCTGACACATATATCCTCTTTGTCGATCTTTCCTCACTGATTCTCTCCATGTGACCAAACCATTTCAAAACACCCTCTTCTGCTCTCTCGACCACACTCTTTTTAATATCACACATCTCTCTTACCCTTTCATTACTCACTCCACATATTGTCCTCAAACATCTCATTTCCAGCACACCCACACTGCTCCGCACCACTCCATCTATAGCCCACGCCTCGCAACCATATAACATTGTTGGAACCCCTATTCCTTCAAACATACCCATTTTTGCTTTCCAAGATAACGTTCTCGACTTCAACACATTTTTCAACACTCCCAGAACTTTCACCCCCCTTTCCCACCCTATGATTCACTCCCGCTTCTATGGTTCTATCGGCTGCCAAATCCACTCCCAGATATCTAAAACACTTCACTTCCTCCAGTTTTTCTCCATTCAAACTTACCTCCCAGATGACTTGTCCCTCAACCCTGCTGTACCTAACAACCTTGCTCTTATACATATTTACTCTCAGCTTTCTTCTTTCACACACTTTACCAAACTCATACACCTTCTTCTGCAGTTTCTTACACAAATCAGCCACCAGCACTGTATCATCAGCAAACAACAACTGACTCACTTCCCGAGCTCTCTCATCCACAACAGACTGCATACTTGCCCCTCTTTGCAAAACTCTTGCATTCACCTCCCTAACAACCCCATCCATAAACAAATTAAACAACCATGGAGACATCACGCACCCTTGCTGCAACCAACATTCACAGAGAACCAGTCACTTTCCTCTCTTCCTACACGTACACATGCCTTATATCCTTGATAAAAACTTTTCACTGCTTCTAAAAACTTGCCTCCCACACCATATATTCTTAATACCTTCCACAGAGCATCTCTATCAACTCTTATGATATGCCTTCTCCCGATCCATAAATGCTACATACAAATCCATTTGCTTTTCTAAGTATTTCTCACACATTCTTCAAAGCAAACACCTAATCCACACATCCTCTACCACTTCTGAAACCACACTGCTCCTCCTCAGTCTGGTGCTCTGTACCTGCCTTCACCCTCTCAATCAGTACCCTCTCATATAATTTCCCAGGAATTCTCAACAAACTATACCTCTGTAATTTGAGCACTTTCTCTTATCCCCTTTGCCTTTGTAAAATGGCACTATCCAAGTATTATGCCAATCCTCAGGTACCTCACAATGAGTCATACATACATTAAATAACCTTACCAACCAGTCAATAATACAGTCACCCCCTTTTTTAATAAATTCCACTGCAATACCATCTAAACCCGCTGCCTTGCTGGCATTGATCTTTTGCAAAGCTTTCACTACCTCTTCTCTGTTTACCAAATCATTCTCCCTAACCCTGTCACTTTGCATACCACCTCGACCAAAACACCCTATATCTGGAACTCTATCATCAAACACATCAAATCTTCAAAATACTCACTCCATATTCTCACATCACCACTACTTGTTATCACCTCCCCATTAGCCCCCTTCACTGATGTTCCCATTTGTTCCCTTGTCTTATGCACTTTATTTACCTCCTTCCAAAACATCTTTTTATTCTCCCTAAAATTTAATGATACTCTCTCACCCCAACTCTCATTTGCCCTCTTTTTCGCCTCTTGCACTTGTCTCTTGACCTCCCGCCTCTTTCTTTTATACATCTAGTCATTTGCATTATTTCCCTGCAAAAATTGTCCAAATGCCTCTCTCTTCCCTTTCACTAATAAACTTACTTCTTCATCCCACCACTCACTATCCTTTCTAATCCGCTCACCTCCCACACTTCTCATACCACAAGCATCTTTTGCACAAGCCATCACTGCTTCCCTAAGTACACCCCATTCTTCCCCCACTCCCCTTATATGTATATATAATATGTGTGTGTGTGTGTACGAGTGGATGGGCCATACCTTGTCTGTTTCCTGGTGCTACCTCTTTGTCGTGGGAAATGGTGATCAAGTATAAGTAAATGCATGATAAACTACTGTTAAAGATATCTTGGGAGAGAAGCATGAATGTCTTGGAAGAGAAGCATAATGCCGAGGGAATGGGAAATGGCAAATGTCACATGTTTATGAGAAAGTAGACTGGGAACAGGCATTGAGCTACAGATGGATCTCAGTAATCAATTTGGTGTGTAAGGTTATGGAAAGCAAGTGGATGCCTGTAGAGAAGAAAATTCCTCAGTGAGAGACAGCAGGATTTTAGGAAAAGATCATTCATAAGTAACCTCTTAGTTTCACGAGTGAGGATTCAGTCCTGGACAAAAGGAAAGGTTGGGTGGACTGTCCGTATTTGGACTGTCTGAAGGCATTTGACACTGATTAAGGAGCTTGGATCACAAAGCAAGAATAAGGGGGAAACACTTGCAATAGGTAGAAGATACCCTCAGTTGGAGGGAACAAAAACTGCATGTCAGAAGGGCCTTTTCCAAATGTGTTGAGGTGACCAGTGGAGTGTGACAGGGTTTAGTTCTGCTTTATCTATATTAATGACTTGCTTGAATGTATTAAATCCTACTTGTACATGTTTTTGGTCGATGCAGAAGTCGCAAGGGACCTAAACAATCCCCAAAATTGACGTGTAATGTTGTTCATGAAATTCAAGAAGTGGAAATATAAAAGTAATGTGGATGGGACCGCAAAAGGTGGCCTAGATATGAGTAGTACCTAACTAGAAATAAGCATTAGATTGTGTGTGAGAGGGACCTGGGAGTAGGCATCGCCTTTAATGTATTGCCAGAGTCCCATATTAGGAGAATAGTTAAGGAGGGAGTAGGTGTTAGTTGGCAGGCAGCTACTAACCAGGAAGATATATTACCAGTACTACCTACCTGTATCTGACAACATGTATCTCACACAGCTCATTCTCTGAAACTCAAGATTTTCCTGTAGTGAGCACTGCACTATTAGCAAAATGATAGGAGTGGTAGATTGATATAGAAGGAGCATTAGGTAAAAACATTAGGTAAAAGTAGTATGTAGACATTAAGTAAAAACATAAGGTAGAAGTTGTTAGGAACATTAGATTGGAGCATCTGGTAGAAGTGGTTTGTTAGAACATTAGGTAGGAACATTAAGTTGATCTAATAGGTAAGAGCCTCTGGAATTACTGTACTTGAGTTACCCTCTGCCACTGGCCTGCTAAGGATGAGGCCTTTAGTTAAGAAGTGGCACTGGAGTTCATCAGTTATGGAGAGACTTTTGCTGTAATCACCCAAGGGCATCAGAGATATAGATACAGTTGAGGAGATACTGTCTTATCTATATTAGAATATTTTCAAGTACATTGATGGATATACTTGGAAAGCTATTCATGTTGTACATAAAGTCAGAACTACAATATACTTTTTAGGTTTGGTCTCTGCTTGTAAAGAAGCACAAAAAAGTCTTAGAGAAATTCTAGGAGGCAACAAAGATGTTACTAGAAATATGAGAGCTAGGGCACACGGAAAGGTTGGAGTCTGTATGTTTACACACCTTTGATGAGAGAAAACTGTGAGGTAATGAATCAGACAGTTCTTTGAGAGATATAGGGTTTGAGCAACAAGAGGACAGAATGTGAAATAAAGAAGATTGTAGGTAAGGATGTGTGGAAATACTTTACTGAGGACGTGGTTAATGCAGACAGCACACAAATTTGAGGAATGGGATGTATTTAGGGAATCAGTGATGGATTGCACAAAAGATGCTTGTGGCATGAGAAGAGTGGGAGGTGGGTTGATTAGAAAGGGTAGTGAGTGTTGGGATGAAGAAGTAAGATTATTAGTGAAAGAGAAGAGAGAGGCATTTGGACGATTTTTGCTGGGAAAAAATGCAATTGAGTGGGAGATGTATAAAAGAAAGAGACAGGAGGTCAAGAGAAAGGTGCAAGAGGTGAAAAAGAGGGCAAATGAGAGTTGGGGTGAGAGAGTATCATTAAATTTTAGGGAAAATAAAAAGATGTTCTGGAAGGAGGTAAATAAAGTGCGTAAGACAAGGGAGCAAATGGGAACTTCAGTGAAGGGCACAAATGGGGAGGTGATAACAAGTAGTGGTGATGTGAGAAGGAGATGGAGTGAGTATTTTGAAGGTTTGTTGAATGTGTTGGATGATAGAGTGGCAGATATAGGGTGTTTTGGTCGAGGTGGTGTGCAAAGTGAGAGGGTTAGGGAAAATGATTTGGGAAACAGAGAAGAGGTAGTAAAAGCTTTGCGGAAGATGAAAGCCGGCAAGGCAGCAGGTTTGGATGGTATTGCAGTGGAATTTATTAAAAAAGGGGGTGACTGTATTATTGACTGGTTGGTAAGGTTATTTAATGTATGTATGACTCATGGTGAGGTGCCTGAGGATTGGCGGAATGCGTGCATAGTGCCATTGTACAAAGGCAAAGGGGATAAGAGTGAGTGCTCAAATTTCAGAGGTATAAGTTTGTTGAGTATTCCTGGTAAATTATATGGGAGGGTATTGATTGAGAGGGTGAAGGCATGTACAGAGCATCAGATTGGGGAAGAGCAGTGTGGTTTCAGAAGTGGTAGAGGATGTGTGGATCAGGTGTTTGCTTTGAAGAATGTATGTGAGAAATACTTAGAAAAGCAAATGGATTTGTATGTAGCATTTATGGATCTGGAGAAGGCATATGATAGAGTTGATAGAGATGCTCTGTGGAAGGTATTAAGAATATATGGTGTGGTAGGCAAGTTGTTAGAAGCAGTGAAAAGTTTTTATCGAGGATGTAAGGCATGTGTACGTGTAGGAAGAGAGGAAAGTGATTGGTTCTCAGTGAATGTAGGTTTGCGGCAGGGGTGTGTGATGTCTCCATGGTTGTTTAATTTGTTTATGGATGGGGTTGTTAGGGAGGTGAATGCAAGAGTTTTGGAAAGAGGGGCAAGTATGAAGTCTGTTGTGGATGAGAGAGCTTGGGAAGTGAGTCAGTTGTTGTTCGGTGATGATACAGCACTGGTGGCTGATTCATGTGAGAAACTGCAGAAGCTGGTGACTGAGTTTGATAAAGTGTGTGAAAGAAGAAAGTTAAGAGTAAATGTGAATAAGAGCAAGGTTATTAGGTACAGTAGGGTTGAGGTTCAAGTCAATTGGGAGGTAAGTTTGAATGGAGAAAAACTGGAGGTAGTAAAGTGTTTTAGATATCTGGGAGTGGATCTGTCAGCGGATGGAACCATGGAAGCGGAAGTGGATCATAGGGTGGGGGAGGGGGCGAAAATTCTAGGAGCCTTGAAGAATGTGTGGAAGTCGAGAACATTATCTCGGAAAGCAAAAATGGGTATGTTTGAAGGAATAGTGGTTCCAACAGTGTTGTATGGTTGCGAGGCATGGGCTATGGATAGAGTTGTGCGCAGGAGGGTGGATGTGCTGGAAATGAGATGTTTGAGGACAATGTGTGGTATGAGGTGGTTTGATCGAGTAAGTAACGTAAGGGTAAGAGAGATGTGTGGAAATAAAAAGAGCGTGGTTGAGAGAGCAGAAGAGGGTGTTTTGAAATGGTTTGGGCACATGGAGAGAATGAGTGAGGAAAGATTGACCAAGAGGATATATGTGTCGGAGGTGGAGGGAACGAGGAGAAGTGGGAGACCAAATGGAGGTGGAAAGATGGAGTGAAAAAGATTTTGTGTGATCGGGGCCTGAACATGCAGGAGGGTGAAAGGAGGGCAAGGAATAGAGTGAATTGGATCGATGTGGTATACCGGGGTTGACGTGCTGTCAGTGGATTGAATCAGGACATGTGAAGCGTCTGGGGTAAACCATGGAAAGCTGTGTAGGTATGTATATTTGCGTATGTGGACATGTATGTATATACATGTGTATGGGGGTGGGTTGGGCCATTTCTTTCGTCTGTTTCCTTGCGCTACCTCGCAAACGTGGGAGACAGCGACAAAGTAAAAAGAAAAAAAAAATGATTAATAGCAAAGTGCTCAAGAGATTGGGCTCCACAAGGGTGCAACTCCCTCCCTGTACATTAGAAATAGGTTATTTCTGTACAGGAATTCTACCAGTCCTCAGGCAACTTACCTTGAGCCTTGCATCTATGCACTGAAAATCCAGACAAACTAAACAACACTGTTATTCAGTTTCTTGAGAAAATTGACTGTATTCCCATCCACTGCTTTGCCACACATCATGATATGCAAGGCATTCACCATCTCCTCCCTTTTTTATCAAACTGCTTCCCATGATTCTTTCACTTTGTGTACCTCTTGCTACAAACGTCCCTTATTTTTCATCATTTCAGCTGACAGATTAAACAATACTAAAGAATGCTCACTCCAACTACTCTTCTATGAGTCTTTCATTTGTTTTCTTGTCCATCTCACAATATTCACCTTCGAAAACATTTGATTATTTTCCCCAAAGTTTGCTGATAATCTCTAACCCCACTTCACATATCCCTTCCTTTTCAGTCCCTTCACTTTCCTTTTGACCTCTTATCACTTCATGTATCACTTCTCCCAATCACTTGCATTATTTGCCTGCAGGTAATGTGGATATAACTCCTCTTTCGCTAACAACTTTACTTCATCCCAACACGCACCACTATTTCTCCTATGCCCACATCCCACCTTCCTTATGCCACATATTTTCTTGCACATTTTCTTTAAATACCTCCCATTTATTGATTATCCCTGTAGTTGTGTTTGCTCTCGCCCATTATTCATTCTTTGCCCACCCCTGTAGTTCTGTTCACTCTTGCCCATTATTCATTCTTAGCCAAGTCTCCCAAGGTACCTTCTCACACAAGCCTCTTTGGTACCTTCTCACACAAGTCTCTTTGGTACCTTCTCACAGAAGCCTCTTTGGTACCTTCTCACACAACTCCCTAGGTACCTTCTCAAACAAGCCTCCTTTCCAAGCTTGCATATGCTAGTTTTCCACTATCTTCTTACTCATTTCGTTTCCTCTTAAAGCCTTTACACTCTGTCACCATCACCTCTGCAAGGCAGTGATCGGACTTTCCACCTGCTGCTCCTTTCAGCACCTTTGCATCCAAATGTCTTTTTGGCATGCCTATCTGTTAAGACATAATCAAATAATGCCTGTCTAACATTAACTCCTCTCATCCATGTATACTTATGGATGCCTCTCCTTTTTTTAAGCCAGGTATTCCCAATCATTATTACTTTTTAGACCACATTTAAACAAGCTGTTCACCATTTTCTTTCACACTGGTTAATCCATGTCCACAATTTAAATCCTCGACTGCCACATAACTCACTCTTCCATTCAAATCACCCTTCACGATTACTTAATGACCTATTGCATCAAAATTGCTGTATGCTTTTAACTTCTCCCAAAACACACTCCTTTCTTTTTCAGTCATCTTGCTGTTAGGTGCTTAAATGCTAAAATTCACACACCTTTCATAACCCACTTTTATTTTCATCTACATCAGTTTGGAGTCTCACCTCTGTACATGTTTTTACATATTTTCACACCTTCAGTTGGAGTGTCACCATTACCTTTTCTTTCACCTTATCTTAACCCCAGACTTTACCTATGTTATATTGCCAGGTCGTTATTTTTCCATCCCTTTGAACTTAATTTCTTCAAGCCAGAATATCCAGATTTATCTTTCTGAATATAATGATGTCTTTCATTTCTCATCATGGTTGCATTCATGCACATTTAAGCCTCAAAAGAGGATCACTACTTTTCACTTGGCTTCATCCATTACATCTTTTTCAAGCTGAAATACAAGAAGGGCAGGCTTTCCAGCTTCCTGCTCCTGCGGTTGTTAGTGGACTCTGCCTGCTTAATGCTAGACCATGAGTGAAAAGATGTGTTGAGTCTGGCTGTGTGATCAACTGTTTATGAAATTATAGTCTCATCAGAGAACTCATTTCCTTGCTACTGATTGTGTTGCAGCTAGTCTTGAAGCTACAGAAGCCCCTGGAGAAGGGATCCTGAGGTTATATGATATTATAGTTGTTGTTAAACTTGATTGCCATTTCCAGAGCCAGTGAGGCAGCACCAGGAAACAGACAGTTAATTGATTTGCAGATTGAATAGATTATGGCTGTTTCATATGACCCTTACAGTCATAGCATGTGGCACAAAGTAGAGCATTAGTTTACACACACAGAATTAGATTAAATTTGCACTCTAAATTTGTTGGTATAGAGTTGGGATTTGAGATATCATCACAGTTTTAGAAGTGACTGTTTGATTTTTGTCTGCTGTGCCTAACAAGTGGAAAATGAAATTCAACATAGACATAGTAATGCATGTTGTAAGTAGTAAAAATGTATGGATGTGCACTTGCTTATGTATGCATGGGTTCAGGTTTTCCTATTTGAAAAGGATACTTATTGTGACTTGTAAATGTTAGTTTGGAGATTCAGGTCAAGAATACTATATGGCAGTCATGGCAGTAGGATTTAAAAATGTTAACAATATATTTAGGTATAGCTGTTGGGGTTGATGTTTCCTCTTGACAAATATCTTATTCTTGATGTTGCCACCAGTAGTTTTTCTGATAGTTTGACTATATTGATAATCAAAATTATAGTGATTTGTCACTCGTAATGTTGTCACTCATTTTCCATTACAGTAAAAGAATTGAAAATTGTAAGTTATTTGTGGTTTAGATAAGATCACAAATTATATTTACAGAAGGATTCAACCAATTATCACACAGTAGTATTGATATATTGTACATTATATATTACTTATGATACAAAAAACTGAAATTATATCAGGTCAGCACAGGATTACTGTTGTATGTCATCCCTGGGAAGGTCTGAGAGAAGGGTTATATATGCTCCAGGCGAGCAGCCTTTGAGAAGAGGAGCAGAATACCAGACATCCTCTGATACCCTGGTTGGGGTCAGTCAAGGACATCTGTTGGTTTGCAGCAGCTGGAGACATTCCTTTATTCTTGGTTGAAAAGATCTTGTGTCCAGCTTAGTTAAGTGTGATGAGCAAGGTGATTGTCATAACTCAATTCAGACTATTCTGTGCTGCTGAGCCCCTGGATGAACCTATAATTGGGGTGTGGAGCACATGTGCATTGATTATGAGAGCTGAGTGGTTACATTTTTTAACTAATATTTTGTAAGTTAGGACAATGTATATGATATTTGAATATACTTTACAGATTGTGAAACTGGGAATTGTTCATCATTCCTGTTGCAGTTTTCAAGATTTGTGTTAAAAGAGACTTCTTCCACCATCTTAAATATGGTTAGTAGATATGCGGATTGAATAGATTATTGTTGTCTCGACCCTTCCTTACAATCATAGCATATGACACATTCTTTCATAAACATGTTATTTGTTCACCATCTTTGCATTTTAAAGAAAGAATGAGTGTTTGAAATATTTTGTTGAAGAATCTGTATTTTTGCTGGACCCCTCCACAGTTATTAAAAACAATGAAAGGTGACTTTCTTGAGTGACCTTAGTGCTATACTGAAGGTTGGAACTAGAGAGGATTTTTAGACGAATGTTTTTTTTTTTTTTCTGTACTAATTTATAGAGATAATGCCTGAAACAAATAACAACCTCATTTGCTGACATGCAATCTCTGTTGTAAAATATACTGAAAGCAGAGCCTCCTATCTTTGAGCTAAGCCCCACACACACTGTTTTCTCCTGATCACTCTCTATGCTCAAGTTCATTATTTGCCAGCATATCACCACCTTTATACATCATTGCTTCACTTTGCTCTATCATTTTCACATCTCACACCCTAGGTTACTCTATAAATTACGTTGGTTGTTAGTTGTTGGCACCAGTGAAATATAGAACAATGATGACAAATCTATATGCAAAGGTCAGCCTAATTAATGGTTATCTTTGGTGACTAGGCAGCACAAGCTTGCTCAAGGGGTCAGCGCAGGATTACTGTTGTCTTGTCATCCCTGGGAAGGTCTGAGAGAAGGGACATGTATGCTCCAGGCGAGCAGCCTCTGAGAGGAGGGGCAGAATACCAGACATTCTCTGATACCCTGGTTGGGGGCAGTCAAGGACATCTGTTGGTTTGCAGCAGCTGGAGACATTCCCTTATCCTTGGTTGAAAAGATCTTGTGTCCAGCTTAGTTAAGTGTGATGAGCAAGGTGATTGTCATAACACAATTCAGACTATTCTGTGCTGCTGAGTCCCTGGATTAACCTATAATTGGGATGTGGACCACATGTGCATTGATTATGAGAGCTGAGTGGTTATATTTTTTAACAATTTTTTATGTTAGGACAATTTATATAATATTTGAATATACTTTACAGATTGTGAAACTGGGAATTGTTCATCATTTCTGTTGCAGTTTTCAAGATTTGTGTTAAAAGAGACTTCTCCCACCATCTTAGATATGGTTAGTTGATATGCAGCTTGAATAGATTATTGTTTCGACTCTTCCTTACAATCATAGCATATGACCTATATTCTTTCATAAACATGTTATTTGTTTACCATCTTTGCATTTTAAAGAAAGAATGAGTATTTGAAATTTTTTTTGAAGAATCTGTATTTTTACTGGACCCTTCCACATATATTAAAAACAATGAAAGGTGACTTTCTTGATGACCTTAGTGCTATACTGAAGGTTGGAACTAGAAAGGATATTTAGACTGGAATAAGTATTTTTCTGCTCTAATTTATAGTGAGATAATGGCTGAAACAAAGAACAACCTTATTTGCTGACATGCAATCTCTGTTGTAAAATATAATGAAAGCAGAGCCTCCTATCTTTGAGCCAAGCCCCGCACACCTTTGTTTTCCCCTGATCACTCTCTATGCTCAAGTTCATTCTTTGCCAGCATATCACCATCTTTATACATCATTGCTTCACTTTGCTCTTATCATTTTCTCATCTCACACCCTAGGTTACTCCATAGATTATGTTGGTTGTTAGTTATTGGCACCAGTGAAATAAAGAACAATGATGACAAAACTATATGCAAAGGTCAGCCTAATTAATGGTTATCTTTGGTGACTAGGCAGCACAAGCTTGCTCAAGGGGTCAGCGCAGGATTACTGTTGTCTGTTATCCCTGGGAAGGTCTGAGAGAAGGGACATGTATGCTCCAGGCGAGCAGCCTCTGAGAGGAGGGGCAGAATACCAGACATTCTCTGATACCCTGGTTGGGGGCAGTCAAGGACATCTGTTGGTTTGCAGCAGCTGGAGACATTCCCTTATCCTTGGTTGAAAAGATCTTGTGTTCAGCTTAGTTAAGTGTGATGAGCAAGGTGATTGTCATAACTCAATTCAGACTATTCTGTGCTGCTGAGTCCCTGGATTAACCTATAATTGGGGTGTGGACCACATGTGCATTGATTATGAGAGCTGAGTGGTTATATTTTTTAACAAAAATTATGTATGTTAGGATAATATATGTAATATCTGAACATACTTTACAGATTTTGAAACGGAATTGTTCATCATTTCTGTTGCAGTTTTCAAGATTTGTGTTAAAAGAGACTTCTCCCTCCATCATAGATATGGTTAGTTGATATGCAGTTTGAATAGATTATGGTTGTTTCATATGACCCTTCCTTACAGTCGTAGCATATGACCTATAGTCTTTCATAAACATGTTATTTTGTTTGCCTTCTTTGCATTTTAAAGAAAGAATGAGTGTTTGAAATATTTTGTTGAAGAATCTGTATTTTTACTGAACCCTTCCACATTTATTAAAAACAGTGAAAGGTGACTTTCTTGATGACCATAGTGCTATACTGAAGGTTGGAACTAGAAAGGATTTTTAGACTGTAATAAGTTTTTTCTGTAATTTATAGTGAGATAATGCCTGAAACAAAGAACAACCTCATTTGCTGACATGCAATCTCTGTTGTAGAATATACTGAAAGCAGAGCCTCCTATCTTTGAGCCAAGCCCCACACACCTTTGTTTTCCCCTGATCACTCTCTATGCTCAAGTTCATTCTTTGCCAGCATATCACCACCTTTATACATCATTGCTTCACTTTGCTCTTATTTTCTCATGTCACACCCTAGGTTACTCCATAGATTATGTTGGTTGTTAGTTATTGGCACCAGTGAAATAAAGAACAATGATGACAAAACTATATGCAAAGGTCAGCCTAATTAATGGTTATCTTTGGTGACTAGGCAGCACAAGCTTGCTCAAGGGGTCAGCGCAGGATTACTGTTGTCTGTTATCCCTGGGAAGGTCTGAGAGAAGGGACATGTATGCTCCAGGCGAGCAGCCTCTGAGAGGAGGGGCAGAATACCAGACATTCTCTGATACCCTGGTTGGGGGCAGTCAAGGACATCTGTTGGTTTGCAGCAGGTGGAGACATTCCCTTATCCTTGGTTGAAAAGATCTTGTGTTCAGCTTAGTTAAGTGTGATGAGCAAGGTGACTGTCATAACTCAATTCAGACTATTCTGTGCTGCTGAGTCCCTGGATGAACCTATAATTGGGGTGTGGACCTCATGTGCATTGATTATGAGAGCTGAGTGGTTATATTTTTTAACAAAAATTATGTATTTTAGGATAATATATGTAATATCTGAATATACTTTACAGATTGTGAAACTGGAAATTGTTCATCATGTCTGTTGCAGTTTTCAAGATTTGTGTTAAAAGAGACTTCTCCCACCATCTTAGATATGGTTAGTTGATATGCAGTTTGAATAGATTATGGTTGTTTTATATGACCCTTCATTACAGTCTTAGCATATGACCTATATTCTTTCATAAATATGTTATTTGTTTACCATCTTTGCATTTTAGAGAAAGAATGAGTATTTGAAATATTTTGTTGAAGAATCTGTATTTTTGCTGGACCCCTCCACATTTATTAAAAACAATGAAAGGTGACTTTCTTGATGACCTTAGTGCTATAATGAAGGTTGGAACTAGAAAGGAGTTTTAGACTGGAATAAGTTTTTTTTCTGTACTAATTTATAGTGAGATAATGGCTGAAACAAAGAACAACCTTATTTGCTGACATGCAATCTCTTTTTTAAAATATACTGAAAGCAGAGCCTCCTATCTTTGAGCCAAGCCCCACACACCTTTGTTTTCCCCTGATCACTCTCTATGCTCAAGTTCATTCTTTGCCAGCTTATCACCACCTTTATACATCATTGCTTCACTTTGCTCTTATTTTCTCATATCACACCCTAGGTTACTCCATAAATTATGTTGGTTGTTAGTTATTGGCACCAGTGAAAAAAAGAACAATGATGACAAAACTATATGCAAAGGTCAGCCTGATTAATGGTTATCTTTGGTGACTAGGCAGCACAAGCTTGCTCAAGGGGTCAGCGCAGGATTACTGTTGTCTGTTATCCCTGGGAAGGTCTGAGAGAAGGGACATATATGCTCCAGGCGAGCAGCTTCTGAGAGGAGGGGCAGAATACCAGACATTCTCTGATACCCTGGTTGGGGGCAGTCAAGGACATCTGTTGGTTTGCAGCAGCTGGAGACATTCCCTTATCCTTGGTTGAAAAGATCTTGTGTTCAGCTTAGTTAAGTGTGATGAGCAAGGTGACTGTCATAACTCAATTCAGACTATTCTGTGCTGCTGAGTCCCTGGATGAACCTATAATTGGGGTGTGGACCTCATGTGCATTGATTATGAGAGCTGAGTGGTTATATTTTTTAACAAAAATTATGTATTTTAGGATAATATATGTAATGTCTGAATATACTTTACAGATTGTGAAACTGGAAATTGTTCATCATGTCTGTTGCAGTTTTCAAGATTTGTGTTAAAAGAGACTTCTCCCACCATCTTAGATATGGTTAGTTGATATGCAGTTTGAATAGATTATGGTTGTTTTATATGACCCTTCCTTACAATCATAGCATATGACCTATATTCTTTCATAAACATGTTATTTGTTTACCATCTTTGCATTTTAAAGAAAGAATGAGTATTTGAAATATTTTGTTGAAGAATCTGTATTTTTGCTGGACCCCTCCACATTTATTAAAAACAATGAAAGGTGACTTTCTTGATGACCTTAGTGCTATACTGAAGGTTGGAACTAAAGGAGTTTTAGACTGAATAAGTTTTTTTTCTGTACTAATTTATAGTGAAATAATGCCTGAAACAAAGAACAACCTTATTTGCTGACATGCAATCTCTGTTGTAAAATATACTGAAAGCAGAGCCTCCTATCTTTGAGCCAAGCCCCACACACCTTTGTTTTCCCCTGATCACTCTCTATGCTCAAGTTCATTCTTTGCCAGCATATCACCACCTTTATACATCATTGCTTCACTTTGCTCTTATCATTTTCACATCTCACACCCTAGGTTACTCCATAAATTATGTTGGTTGTTAGTTATTGGCACCAGTGAAATAAAGAACGATGATGACAAAACTATATGCAAAGGTCAACCTAATTAATGGTTATCTTTGGTGACTAGGCAGCACAAGCTTGCTCAAGGGGTCAGCGCAGGATTACTGTTGTCTTGTCATCCCTGGGAAGGTCTGAGAGAAGGGACATATATGCTCCAGGCGAGCAGCCTTTGAGAGGAGGGGCAGAATACCAGACATCCTCTGGTACCCTGGTTGGGGGCAGTCAAGGACATCTGTTGGTTTGCAGCAGGTGGAGACATTCCCTTATCCTTTGGTTGAAAAGATCTTGTGTTCAGCTTAGTTAAGTGTTATGAGCAAGGTGATTGTCATAACTCAATTCAGACTATTCTGTGCTGCTGAGTCCCTGGATTAACCTATAATTGGGGTGTGGACCTCGTGTGCATTGATTATGAGAGCTGAGTGGTTATATTTCTTAACAAAAATTATGTATGTTAGGATAATACATGTAATATCTGAATATACTTTACAGATTGTGAAACTGGGAATTGTTCATCATTTCTGTTGCAGTTTTCAAGATTTGTGTTAAAAGAGACTTCTCCCACCATCTTAAATATGGTTAGTTGTTATGCAGTTTGAATAGATTATGGTTGTTTCATATGACCCTTCCTTACAATCATAGCATATGACACATATTCTTCCATAAACATGGTACTTGTTTACTATCTTTGCATATTAAAGAATGAGTGTTTGAAATACTTTTGCTGAAGAATATGTATTTTTGCTGGACCCCTCCACAGTTCCTAAAAACAGTGAAAAGTTACTTTCTGGATGACCTTAGTGCTATACTGAAGGTTGGAATTAGAAAGTTTTTTTTGAGTAGAATAAGTATTTTTTTCCATACTAATTTATTGTATCCTGCAAAGCAAGATAACACCAGGAACAAAGAACAGCCTCATTTGCTGACATCCACTTGCTGTTTTAAAATGCACTGAAAGCAGAGCCTTCGATCTGAAGCCAAGCTCCACACACTTTTTTGTGTTTTCCTCTGATCACTCTCAGTGCTCAAGTTCATCATTTTGACAGCATATCGCCCCCTTTATGCACCATTGCTTCACTTTGCTCTATCATACTCACACCTCACACCCTCCCTGATGTTCAGGCCCTGATAACTTTAATCTTTTTCACTCCATCCTTCCATCACGTAAATCTTTTCCTCATCCTTGCTCCCTTTAAGTCAGTCTTCACTCGCCCCCTCCATATGTCCACTCCATTTCTGCACATAATCAACTCTCTCATACTCCTGCTTTCACACACATTCCTTACATGATCAGCCTTCCTCGCCACTACATCCACTCTCATTCTTTTCCTCTTAAGGCTACACGTTTCGCCCCATAATACAGCACTTTTGGGACTACAAAGCTGACAGACATACCCATCTTTTGCCTTCCAGAGTGACCTCTTCACACAGTTATAAGTGCATCTAGGACCTTGGCCCCCTTTCTCACCCTATGGCCCACATCAGCTACCATAGTTTCATTTGCTGCCTTGTCCTTTCATAGGTATCTAAAACATCTTTCCCTAGGTTATTTTGGTTCAGTCTCACATGGACCGACATCTCTTTCCCCCGTCAAACCACATAACTTTTATTTACGTGTGAATGTAGTATTATGTAACTCCAGGACCCCTTATCTTGGAGTTCCTGCAGCTTTAAGGCTCCACTGCAATCATTATGTGGGAAAGATTGGACTACTTTGGAGTGAGTTATTTGATGTGATTGTATCCCAGTGATACAACTTTGCCAGAGGTGACTTTTCACTCATATTGTAACTTTAAGCATGTTGAGTCCACTCTGCCCTTACACAAAATATCCTAGATGGCTTCACTCAGGGGTAGCCCTGTCCTGCACAATACTGGTTCCAATAAACAAATTCTTTGACTTTCCCAGCACACACTCACACAAAAGATACTTTATAGCATCCTTCATAATTAAAAAAAGTGGATGGCCATTTTCATTGCTGGCTGCCACGCTGGAGTCACAAATATTGTCTTCACTTCTAAAACTCATAAACTCTCCTGTGGTGTTACTAAAGGAGCAGTTCTTTCTCCATCTCACTTTTCTTTCCTCCTATGTGATCTCCCATTATCCTCCAGTTAACCACAATGTGAAATTCCTCTCGTATGAAGTTGACCTCTTAATAACATTGCTGCACTCTGACACTGCAGTTGTAACAAGAAACACACAGCCCAAAATTAAGCAGTTGGAACAATTACCATCTCGGATCAGAATATCTGCATCTCCACAGAAATCCTTTAATCCATGGCTTACTTGTCACATTCTAGTCACTTTGAATGAATAATTACCCCCACTGATGAATGAAACATCCATTCTAGGCATCACATAAGATGCACTTGACTTTCACTATCCACATGAAAAAATCTATACAAAAGCACTCCATAAAGTACACCACAACTCCCATGTCTTCTACCCTCTTAAAAGCAAATATAACCTTTGCAAAGTATACAAGTAGATTAATTTGTTTCAGAAAGTAGTACTACGACTGAGAGGATCAGGGCATGGACAGAGTATCTTATTGGGGAAGAGCAGTGTGGTTCTAGAACTGGTTGAGGATGTGTGGGTTGGGTTTCTGCTTTAGAATTTGTTTGGGAAATGATTGGAACAAAAGGATTTGTATGTGGCATTTATGGCTCTGGAGAAAGCATATGACAGGGTGAATAGAGATGCTTTTCAGAAGGTATTAAGAATAAATGGCTTGTGAGGAAAGCTGCTAGAAGCAGATAAGTTTTCATTAAGGTTGCAAGACATGCATGATTAGGAAGAGAGGAGAGTGAGTGGTTCCAAGCAAAGTTTGGTCTGCAGCACAGGTGTGTAATAGGGTTGTGAAGGAGGTAAATGTAAGTCTTAGAGAGAGGGATGTAGGGTGTGTGGGAAGTTATTTATTTGCAGCACTGGTGGCAGGTAAGAAACTGCAAAAGCTAGTGACATAGTCTGGAAGAGTATGTGAAAAATGGAAGTTGAAAATATTGTGAATAAATCTAGATTATTTGGTTTAACTGATAAGAGGGACAGGTTTGTTAGGGTAACAGTATGTATGATTGGAGGAAATTTGGAGAAAGTGAAGTGTTAGGTACCTGGCAGTGGACATGGCAGCAATGGAATCATGGAAGTGGATGTGTCTCATAGGGTGTGTGTGATTTCGTTATTGGGAGGGCAAAAATGGGTATGTTTGAAGGTATAGTAGTCCTAACAGTGTTGTATGGATGTAAAGTCATGGCTATGAATGAAGATATGCAGAGGAGGGTGGGTGTGTTAAAAATTAGATGTTTGTGGACTGTATGTGGTGTGAGGTGGTTTGGTGAGTTAAGTGATAAAAGGGTAAGAGAGAGGTTTGATAATAATATGTGTGCTTAGAGAGCTGAAGAGGATTTGCTCAGTTGGTTTGGACGTTGGAAGATAATGACTGATGAGAGGTTGACAAAGAGGATATGTGTCAGAAGTGGAGGAGACAAGAAGGGGTATCCCAAATTGTTGATAGAAGGATAGAATGAATAAGATTTTGTAATTGAGACCTGAAGATGCATGAAGGTGAATGGCTGGCATGGGATAGAGTGAATTGAAACAGTGTGGTATACAGGGGTCGATGTGCTGTCAGTGGGCTGAATTAGGCCTTTTGAAGTGGCCAAGGGAAACCATGGGAAAGTCAGTGGGGCCAGGTTGTGGATTTCTGGCTGTGGTCTCGGTGCATTGCACATGACAGCTTGAGAATAGATACAAGTGAATGCGGCCTTTCTTCATCTGTTTTAGGTGCTACCTCTGTGATGTGGGAATTGGCATGCAATTATGAAGAAGAAAGAAAAAGAGTATAGGGAACAAGCACTGGCTGCTTAGCAACCACACGTGCACAACACTTAAAGAAACAGATCTCCCCAATACAATCCCAGCTCGTCAAGCTTGGTGCTCAGATCTTTGCAACAGCACTAGAACCTTCCTACTGTAACCACTCAATGATAAACCACCAATCTCCAAGTAGAAATAAAAAGATTACCACTGCTTCACACTTCAACAACCTTTACTTGCAGATTCCCCGAGCTCTAAGAGACTACACTTAAAACATACTGAAATGACTAGAGAAGCACTAAACAACCAATCATCCAAGTCTGTCTTGAATTTATATCAGGAGTAAGGTACATGTGTTAGCAGGTGTTGTGTAGCTGTAACTACAAGATTAGTTTGGTGCACATTATTTTAGGTGATGTGGTGACTCAGTTGCTCACGATGATTTGCAACTGATGTCATCGATCACTCCACCAAATCAAAGCTTTGGATTGCTTGCCACTGGACTACTGAGTTGATCAGAGTGTGCATGAGAGGTGAGGGTGGTGCTGGCTTGGACTGCATTGGGTTGATGTCACCTGGCCTTTGAATGTGCAACCTGAGCTTCTTGAACAATTGTTGTCTGTCACTTTTCTTAACCTTAAACAGTCTTTGGGTGTTGAACTATCAACAGCAGGAAAAGATGATAGTGACTGGTTCCAGGTGAAGGCAGGTGTGCATTAGGAGTGTGTGATGTAACCATTCATTTGTGATTTATTTATGGATGGCGTGATGAAGTTGAATGAAAGGGTCTTGGAGAGAACTCTGGGTGTGGAGTCTGTTGGGGTTGGGAGATGCCTGGGAAGTTGGTCACATTTTGTTTCCTGATGACAGCAACACTGGTAGCAGATTAGTTTGAAAATGAATTAGTTACTGGAGTGTGGGTGTGTGTGCTTGTGAAAGGGAAAAAGTTGCAAGTACATGTGAATAAAAGCTAAGTTATTAGGTTTAGCAATGAAGAAAGTTCATTTGGAGTAAGAGTTTGATTGGAGAGAACTTGGAGGAAGTGGAGTGTTTTAGATAATGGATTGGATATTGCAGCAAAGAGAACCATGAGAACTGAAGTAAGCCAGAGGATGTGTGAGGAGGGGGGCAAAGGCCCAGGGCATATTAAGGAATATGTTGGAAGAGATGTCACTGTTTTATAGGGCCAAGGTGGGTATGTTTGATAGTATACCATTCCCATCAATGCTGTATGGATGTGAGGTCTGGGCCTTGTAAAAAAAAAAATGTAGTGGAGGATGTATGTCAGAAATGAAATAGTTAAAATATTATTGATGTGAGGAGAGTTGATGGAAGAAATGATAGATTGAGAGATGTGGTGGTAAAAAGAGTGTATATGAGAAAGATGAAGAGGGCGTGCTGAAATGGGTTGGACTTGTGGAGAGCATAAGTAAGCAAAGGTTGACAGGAGAATATATGTTAGAAGTGGAGGAGGCAAGAAGATGAAGAAATTGGAGATTGGTTAGAGTGAATAAAGGTGTAAAAATCTAATTCACTCTAAATCTTCAATCTCCAGGGCTGAACATGTTGGAGAGAGTAAGCATGCAGGCAATAAGAGTAAATTGGAGTGATGTGGTGTATGGGGTTGATGTGCAGTCAGTGGGTAGAGCTACAGCATAGAGATTGGATGTGAGCGAGTGAGGCCATTTCTTTCTGATTGGAAGCATTTCTTGGTGCAGCCCATTTCTAAGAAAGGAGACCACTCCAGTTCCCCAATTTTCACCATTTCTTTCCTCTGTTATCTCAAAATCTGTAGAATTCTCCTAAACTTACACTTTAGTGTGGATTTTGCAGTGCTAAGTATCTCCTCTCTCATATGATTTTCGTGAAACTTTTGCCGTAGCCCTCGACATCTCCAAAGCATATGACAGTTTGTGGGCATAGGTCTCTGCAAAGCATATGACAGGTTGTGGGCACAAGTCTCTGCATTCTAAACTCCCTTCCTTTGGCTTCACCTCATCTCTGTTATCAAATGCATAGTTTTGGCTCAGGCTGTCATTAAGTGTAGTGACGTGGGTTTATGTGCAGAAGGTGTCTCGGTATCAGTAGTTGCTTCATGTGTTATGTTGAAACTGTATTTGTGTTGTAAGGTCGGGTGATGTCTCGAGTGTACACGGGAAAGTGTGTCTTGTGTTCATCTGGTTAGTGTGGCTTCTAATGTGTGTATGTTTGGTTGGTTGGAGTTTAATGAAGTTGGAAAGGCATTTGTTTAGTGCTTGACAGGTTATATTAGTGTGTATTTGTTAGGGGTTGGGTATATGCAAGTAGATATATTAATTTATTTTACTATACTTAAGCGCGTTTCCCGTGTCAACGAGGTAGTGCCAGGAAACAGACAAAGAATGACCCAAACACTCATATACACGTTTACATAAATGCAAATACTCACATTATTATTATATTATTTATTATACTTAGTCACTGTCTCCCGCATTAGCGAGGTAGCGCAAGGAAACAGATGAAAGAATGGCCCAACCCACCCACATACACATGTATATACATAAATGCCCACACACACACATATACATACACATATATATACACATGTACACATTCTTACTTGCTGCCATCATCCATTCCCATCGCTGCTGCACCACACACAAAATGGCAGAACCCTACCCCTGCTTGCGCATGAGGTAGTGCAGGGAAGAGACAACAAAGGCCACATTTGTTCTCACTCAGTCTCTAGCTGTCATGTGTTATGCACTGAAACCACAGCTCCCTTTCCTCATCCAGGCCCCACAAAACTTTCTATGGTTTACCCCAGATGCCTCACATGCCCTGGTTCAATCCATTGACAGCATGTCAACCCTGATATACCACATCGTTCCAATTCACTCTATTCCTTGCACACTTTTCACCCTCCTGTATGCTCAGGCCCCAATCACTCAAAACCTTTTTCACTCCATCCTTCCACCTCCAATTTGGTCTCCCACTTCTTGTTCCCCCCACCTCTGACACATATATCCTCTTTGTCAATCTTTCCTCACTCTTTCTCTCCTTGTGACTAAACCATTTCAATGCACCCTCCTCTAATCTCTCAACCACACATTTTTTATTACCACACATCTCTCGTACCCTTTCATTACTTACTCTATCAAACCACCTCCCCCCACATATTGTTCTCAAACATCTCATTTCCAACACATCCACCTTCCTCCGCACAACCGTATCTATAGCCCATGCCTTGCTCCCATATAACATTGTTGGAACCACTATTCCTTCAAACACACACGTACACATGTACACGTACATTTTTGCTCTTCGAGATAATGTCTTCTACACATTTTTCAACGCTCCCAGAACCTTTGCCCCTTCTCACACCCTGTGACTCACTTTCGCTTACCCCTTCCCACACCCTGTGACTCACTTCCGCTTCCATGGTTCCATCTGCTGCTAAATCAACTCCGAGATATCTAAAGCACTTCTCTTCTTCCAGTTTTTTGCTATTCAAACTTAACTCCCAAGTAACTTGTCCCTCAACCCTACTGAATCTAATAATCTTGCTCTTATTCACATTTGCTCTGCTTTCTTCTTTCACACACTTTACCAGACTCCAAGTCACCAACTTCTGCAGTTTCTCACCCGAATCAGCCACCAGCGCTGTATCATCAGTGAACAACAACTGACTCACTTCCAAAGCCCTTGCATCCACAATAGACTGCATACTTGCCCCTCTCCCCAAAACTCTTGCATTCACCTCCCAAACAGCCTCATCCATAAACAGATAAAACAACTATGGAGACATCATGTACCCCTGCCACAAATCAACATTCACTGGGAACCAATCACTTTCCTCTCTTCCTTCTAGTACACATGCCTTACATCCTTGATAAAAACTTTTCACTGCTTTTAGCAACTTACATACATTGAAAATCCTTACCATCCAGTCAAAAATAGACACCCTCTTTTTAATGAATTCTCCTGTAATACCATCCAAACCCGCTGCCTTGCCTGCTGTTATCTTCCGCAAAGCTATCACTACCTCTTCTGTTTACCAAATTATTCTCCCTGACCCTCTAACTTTGCACGCCACCCAAACCAAAACACCCTATATCTGCGACTCTCTCATTAAACACATTCAACAAACCTTCAAAGTACTCACTCCATCTCCTCACTTCTTCATTTCTTGTTATTACCTCCTAACTTAATCTCTTCACCAATGTTCCCATTTTTTCTCTTGTTTTATGCACTTTATTTACTTCCTTCCAAAACATCCTTTTAATCTCCCATAGATTTAATGATACTCTCTCACCCCAACTCTCATTTGCCTTCTTTTCACCTCTTGCACCTTTCTCTTGACCTCCTGCCGCTTTCTTTTATACATCTCCCAGTCATTTGCAGTACTTCCCTGTAAGTATCGTCCAAACGCCTCTCTCTTCCCTTTCACTAACACCCTTACTTCTTCATTCCACCACTCGCCACCCTTTCTAATCTACCCACCTTTCTCATGCCACATGCATCTTTTGCGTAAGCCATCACAGCTTCCCTAAATACATCCCATTCCTCCTCCACTCCCTTCATGTCATTTGCTTTCACCTTTTTGCCATTCTGCACTCAATCTCTCCTGGTACTTCCTCACCCAAGTACCCTTTCCATGCTCTCTTACTCTTACCACTCTCTTCACCCCAACATTCTCTCCTCTTTTCTGGATAACTCTACAAATCTTCAGCTTTGCCTCCACAAGATAGTGATCAGACATCCCTCCAGTTGCATCTCTCAGCACATAAGATACAAAAGTCTCTCTTGTACATGCCTATCATTTAACACATAATCCAATAACTCCCTTTGACCATGTCTTACACACACACACACACACACACACACACACACACACACACACACATATATATATATATATATATATATATATATATATATATATATATATATATATATATATATATATATATATTTTTTTTTTTTTTTTTTTTTTATACTTTGTCGCTGTCTCCTGCGTTTGCGAGGTAGCGCAAGGAAACAGACGAAAGAAATGGCCCAACCCCCCCCATACACATGTACATACACACGTCCACACACGCAAATATACATACCTACACAGCTTTCCATGGTTTACCCTGGACGCTTCACATGCCTTGATTCAATCCACTGACAGCACGTCAACCCCTGTATACCACATCGCTCCAATTCACTCTATTCCTTGCCCTCCTTTCACCCTCCTGCATGTTCAGGCCCGGATCACACAAAATCCTTTTCACTCCATCTTTCCACCTCCAATTTGGTCTCCCTCTTCTCCTCGTTCCCTCCACCTCCGACACATATATCCTCTTGGTCAATCTTTCCTCACTCATTCTCTCCATGTGCCCAAACCATTTCAAAACACCCTCTTCTGCTCTCTCAACCACGCTCTTTTTATTTCCACACATCTCTCTTACCCTTACGTTACTTACTCGATCAAACCACCTCACACCACACATTGTCCTCAAACATCTCATTTCCAGCACATCCATCCTCCTGCGCACAACTCTATCCATATCCCACGCCTCGCAACCATACAACATTGTTGGAACTACTATTCCTTCAAACATACCCATTTTTGCTTTCCGGGATAATGTTCTCGACTTCCACACATTTTTCAAGGCTCCCAAAATTTTCGCCCCCTCCCCCACCCTATGATCCACTTCCGCTTCCATGGTTCCATCCGCTGACAGATCCACTCCCAGATATCTAAAACACTTCACTTCCTCCAGTTTTTCTCCATTCAAACTCACCTCCCAATTGACTTGACCCTCAACCCTACTGTACCTAATAACCTTGCTCTTATTCACATTTACTCTTAACTTTCTTCTTCCACACACTTTACCAAACTCCGTCACCAGCTTCTGCAGTTTCTCACATGAATCCGCCACCAGCGGTGTATCATCAGCAAACAACAACTGACTCACTTCCCAAGCTCTCTCATCCCCAACAGACTTCATACTTGCCCCTCTTTCCAAGACTCTTGCATTTACCTCCCTAACAACCCCATCCATAAACAAATTAAACAACCATGGAGACATCACACACCCCTGCCGCAAACCTACATTCACTGAGAACCAATCACTTTCCTCTCTTCCTACACGTACACATGCCTTGCATCCTCGATAAAAATATATATATATATGGCATATGATAGAGTTGATAGAGATGCTCTGTGGAAGGTATTAAGAATATATGGTGTGGGAGGAAAGTTGTTAGAAGCAGTGAAAAGTTTTTATCGAGGATGTAAGGCATGTGTACGTGTAGGAAGAGAGGAAAGTGATTGGTTCTCAGTGAATGTAGGTTTGCGGCAGGGGTGTGTGATGTCTCCATGGTTGTTTAATTTGTTTATGGATGGGGTTGTTAGGGAGGTAAATGCAAGAGTTTTGGAGAGAGGGGCAAGTATGAAGTCTGTTGGGGATGAGAGAGCTTGGGAAGTGAGTCAGTTGTTGTTCGGTGATGATACAGCGCTGGTGGCTGATTCATGTGAGAAACTGCAGAAGCTGGTGACTGAGTTTGATAAAGTGTGTGAAAGAAGAAAGTTAAGAGTAAATGTGAATAAGAGCAAGGTTTTAAGGTACAGTAGGGTTGAGGGTCAAGTCAATTGGGAGGTAAGTTTGAATGGAGAAAAAACTGGAGGATGTAAAGTGTTTTAGATATATGAGAGTGGATCTGGCAGCGGATGGAACCATAGAAGCGGAAGTGGATCATAGGGTGGGGGAGGGGCGAAAATCCTGGGAGCCTTGAAGAATGTGTGGAAGTCGAGAAAGCAAAAATGGGTATGTTTGAAGGAATAGTGGTTCCAACAATGTTGTATGGTTGCGAGCGGTGGGCTATGGATAGAGTTGTGCGCAGGAGGGTGGATGTGCTGGAAATGAGATGTTTGAGGACAATGTGAGGTGTGAGTTGGTTGATCGAGTAAGTAACGTAAGGGTAAGAGAGATGTGTGGAAATAAAAAGAGGTGGTTGAGAGAGCAGAAGAGGGTGTTTTGAAAGGTTTGGGCGTATGGAGAGAATGAGTGAGGAAAGATTGACCAAGAGGATATATGAGACGGAGGTGGAGGGAACGAGGAGAAGTGGGAGACCAAATTGGAGGTGGAAAGATGGAGGGAAAAAGATTTTGTGTGATCGGGGCCTGAACATGCAGGAGGTGGAAAGGAGGGCAAGGAATAGAGTGAATTGGATTGATATGGTATACCGGGGGTTTGACGTGCTGTCAGTGGATTGAATCAGGGCATGTGAAGCGTCTGGGGTAAACCATGGAAAGCTGTGTTAGGTATGTATATTTGCGTGTTTGGACGTATGTACTATACATGTGTATGGGGGTGGTTGGCCATTTCTTTCGTTGTTTCCTTGCGCTATCTCCCAAACGCGGGAGACAGCGACAAAGCAAAAAAAAAAGAAAAAAAAATTGTAGGGAGGTAAATGCAAGAGTTTTGGAGAGAGGGGCAAGTATGAAGTCTGTTGGGGATGAGAGAGCTTGGAAGTGAGTCAGTTGTTGTTCGCTGATAACACAGCGCTGGTGGCTGATTCATGTGTGAAACTGCAGAAGCTGGTGACAGAGTTTGGTAAAGTGTGTGGAAGAAGAAAGTTAAGAGTAAATGTGAATAAGAGCAAGGTTATTAGGTACAGTAGTGTTGAGGGTCAAGTCAATTGGGAGGTGAGTTTGAATGGAGAAAAACTGGAGGAAGTGAAGTGTTTTAGATATCTGGGAGTGGATCTGGCAGCGGGAGACAGCGACAAAGTATTAAAAAAAAAAAAAAAAAAAAAAAATATATATATATATATATATATATATATATATATATATATATATATATATATATATATATATATATATATATATATATATATATATATATATATATATATATTTTTTTTGTCGCTGTCTCCCGTGTTTGCGAGGTAGCGCAAGGAAACAGACGAAAGAAATGGCCCAACCCACCCCCATACACATGTATATACATACGTCCACACACGCAAATATACATACCTACCAGCTTTCCATGGTTTACCCCAGACGCTTCACATGCCCTGATTCAATCCACTGACAGCACGTCAACCCCGGTATACCACATCAATCCAATTCACTCTATTCCTTGCCCTCCTTTCTCCCTCCTGCATGTTCAGGCCCCGATCACACAAAATCTTTTTCACTCCATCTTTCCACCTCCAATTTGGTCTCCCACTTCTCCTCGTTCCCTCCACCTCCGTCTCATATATCCTCTTGGTCAATCTTTCCTCACTCATTCTCTCCATACACCCAGACCATTTCAAAACACCCTCTTCTGCTCTCTCAACCACCCTCTTTTTATTTCCACTCATCTCTCTTACCCTTACGTTACTTACTCGATCAAACCACCTCACACCACACATTGTCCTCAAACATCTCATTTCCAGCACATCCATCCTCCTGCGCACAACTCTATCCATAGCCCATGCCTCGCAACCGTACAACATTGTTGGAACCACTATTCCTTCAAACATACCCATTTTTGCTTTCCGAGATAATGTTCTCGACTTCCACACATTCTTCAAGGCTCCCAGGATTTTCGCCCCCTCCCCCACCCTATGATCCACTTTCGCTTCCATGGTTCCATCCGCTGCCAGATCCACTCCCAGATATCTAAAACACTTTACTTCCTCCAGTTTTTCTCCATTCAAACTTATCTCCTAATCTCCTAATTGACTTGACCCTCAACCCTACTGTACCTAATAACCTTGCTCTTATTCACATTTACTCTTAACTTTCTTCTTTCACACACTTTACCAAACTCAGTCACCAGCTTCTGCAGTTTCTCACATGAATCAGCCACCAGCGCTGTATCATCAGCGAACAACAACTGACTCACTTCCCAAGCTCTCTCATCCCCAACAGACTTCATATTATATGGGAGGGTATTGATTGAGAGGGTGAAGGCATGTACAGAGCATCAGATTGGGGAAGAGCAGTGTGGTTTCAGAAGTGGTAGAGGATGTGTGGATCAGGTGTTTGCTTTGAAGAATGTATGTGAGAAATACTTAGAAAAGCAAATGGATTTGTGTGTAGCATTTATGGATCTGGAGAAGGCATATGATAGAGTTGATAGAGATGCTCTGTGGAAGGTATTAAGAATATATGGTGTGGGTGGCAAGTTGTTAGAAGTACTGAAAAGTTTTTATCGAGGATGTAAGGCATGCATACATGTAGGAAGAGAGGAGAGTGATTGGTTCTCAGTGAATTTAGGTTTGTGGCAGGGGTTTGTGATGTCTCCATGGTTGTTTAATTTGTTTATGGATGGGGTTGTTAGGGAGGTGAATGCAAGAGTTTTGCAAAGAGGGGCAAGAATGAAGTCTGTTGGGGATGAGAGAGCTTGGGAAGTGAGTCAGTTGTTGTTCGGTGATGATACAGCGCTGGTGGCTGATTCATGTGAGAAACTGCAGAAGCTGGTGACTGAGTTTGATAAAGTGTGTGAAAGAAGAAAGTTAAGAGTAAATGTGAATAAGAGCAAGGTTTTAAGGTACAGTAGGGTTGAGGGTCAAGTCAATTGGGAGGTAAGTTTGAATGGAGAAAAACTGGAGGATGTAAAGTGTTTTAGATATATGAGAGTGGATCTGGCAGCGGATGGAACCATAGAAGCGGAAGTGGATCATAGGGTGGGGGAGGGGGCGAAAATCCTGGGAGCCTTGAAGAATGTGTGGAAGTCGAGAAAGCAAAAATGGGTATGTTTGAAGGAATAGTGGTTCCAACAATGTTGTATGGTTGCGAGGCGTGGGCTATGGATAGAGTTGTGCGCAGGAGGGTGGATGTGCTGGAAATGAGATGTTTGAGGACAATGTGAGGTGTGAGGTGGTTTGATCGAGTAAGTAACGTAAGGGTAAGAGAGATGTGTGGAAATAAAAAGAGCGTGGTTGAGAGAGCAGAAGAGGGTGTTTTGAAATGGTTTGGGCGTATGGAGAGAATGAGTGAGGAAAGATTGACCAAGAGGATATATGAGACGGAGGTGGAGGGAACGAGGAGAAGTGGGAGACCAAATTGGAGGTGGAAAGATGGAGGGAAAAAGATTTTGTGTGATCGGGGCCTGAACATGCAGGAGGGTGAAAGGAGGGCAAGGAATAGAGTGAATTGGATTGATATGGTATACCGGGGTTGACGTGCTGTCAGTGGATTGAATCAGGGCATGTGAAGCGTCTGGGGTAAACCATGGAAAGCTGTGTAGGTATGTATATTTGCGTGTTTGGACGTATGTATATACATGTGTATGGGGGTGGGTTGGGCCATTTCTTTCGTTGTTTCCTTGCGCTATCTCCCAAACGCGGGAGACAGCGACAAAGCAAAAAAAAAAGAAAAAAAAATATTTATATATATAGAGCAAAAAAAAAAAAATTATATATGAATATGTAAATATATATATATAAATGTAGCATTTATGGATCTGGAGAAGGCATATGATAGAGTTGATAGAGATGCTCTGTGGAAGGTATTAAGAATATATGGTGTGGGAGGCAAGTTGTTAGAAGCAGTGAAAAGTCCTACACCAAGTTGTTAGAAGCAGTGAAAAGTTTTTATCGAGGATGTAAGGCATGTGTACGTGTAGGAAGAGAGGAAAGTGATTGGTTCTCAGTGAATGTAGGTTTGCGGCAGGGGTGTGTGATGTCTCCATGGTTGTTTAATTTATTTATGGATGGGGTTGTTAGGGAGGTAAATGCAAGAGTTTTGGAGAGAGGGGCAAGTATGAAGTCTGTTGGGGATGAGAGAGCTTGGGAAGTGAGTCAGTTGTTGTTCGCTGATGACACAGCGCTGGTGGCTGATTCATGTGTGAAACTGCAGAAGCTGGTGACAAGAGTTTGGTAAAGTGTGTGGAAGAAGAAAGTTAAGAGTAAATGTGAATAAGAGCAAGGTTATTAGGTACAGTAGTGTTGAGGGTCAAGTCAATTGGGAGGTGAGTTTGAATGGAGAAAAACTGGAGGAAGTGAAGTGTTTTAGATATCTGGGAGTGGATCTGGCAGCGGAAGACAGCGACAAAGTATTAAAAAAAAAAAAAAAAAAAAAAAAAAAATATATATATATATATATATATATATATATATATATATATATATTTTTTTTTTTTTTGTCGCTGTCTCCCGTGTTTGCGAGGTAGGAGGTAGCGCAAGGAAACAGACGAAAGAAATGGCCCAACCCACCCCCATACACATGTATATACATACGTCCACACACGCAAATATACATACCTACCAGCTTTCCATGGTTTACCCCAGACGCTTCACATGCCCTGATTCAATCCACTGACAGCACGTCAACCCCGGTATACCACATCAATCCAATTCACTCTATTCCTTGCCCTCCTTTCTCCCTCCTGCATGTTCAGGCCCCGATCACACAAAATCTTTTTCACTCCATCTTTCCACCTCCAATTTGGTCTCCCACTTCTCCTCGTTCCCTCCACCTCCGTCTCATATATCCTCTTGGTCAATCTTTCCTCACTCATTCTCTCCATACGCCCAGACCATTTCAAAACACCCTCTTCTGCTCTCTCAACCACCCTCTTTTTATTTCCACTCATCTCTCTTACCCTTACGTTACTTACTCGATCAAACCACCTCACACCACACATTGTCCTCAAACATCTCATTTCCAGCACATCCATCCTCCTGCGCACAACTCTATCCATAGCCCATGCCTCGCAACCGTACAACATTGTTGGAACCACTATTCCTTCAAACATACCCATTTTTGCTTTCCGAGATAATGTTCTCGACTTCCACACATTCTTCAAGGCTCCCAGGATTTTCGCCCCCTCCCCCACCCTATGATCCACTTTCGCTTCCATGGTTCCATCCGCTGCCAGATCCACTCCCAGATATCTAAAACACTTTACTTCCTCCAGTTTTTCTCCATTCAAACTTATCTCCTAATCTCCTAATTGACTTGACCCTCAACCCTACTGTACCTAATAACCTTGCTCTTATTCACATTTACTCTTAACTTTCTTCTTTCACACACTTTACCAAACTCAGTCACCAGCTTCTGCAGTTTCTCACATGAATCAGCCACCAGCGCTGTATCATCAGCGAACAACAACTGACTCACTTCCCAAGCTCTCTCATCCCCAACAGACTTCATATTATATGGGAGGGTATTGATTGAGAGGGTGAAGGCATGTACAGAGCATCAGATTGGGGAAGAGCAGTGTGGTTTCAGAAGTGGTAGAGGATGTGTGGATCAGGTGTTTGCTTTGAAGAATGTATGTGAGAAATACTTAGAAAAGCAAATGGATTTGTGTGTAGCATTTATGGATCTGGAGAAGGCATATGATAGAGTTGATAGAGATGCTCTGTGGAAGGTATTAAGAATATATGGTGTGGGTGGCAAGTTGTTAGAAGTACTGAAAAGTTTTTATCGAGGATGTAAGGCATGCGTACATGTAGGAAGAGAGGAGAGTGATTGGTTCTCAGTGAATTTAGGTTTGTGGCAGGGGTTTGTGATGTCTCCATGTTTGTTTGATTTGTTTATGGATGGGGTTGTTAGGGAGGTGAATGCAAGAGTTTTGCAAAGAGGGGCAAGAATGAAGTCTGTTGGGGATGAGAGAGCTTGGGAAGTGAGTCAGTTGTTGTTCGGTGATGATACAGCGCTGGTGGCTGATTCATGTGAGAAACTGCAGAAGCTGGTGACTGAGTTTGATAAAGTGTGTGAAAGAAGAAAGTTAAGAGTAAATGTGAATAAGAGCAAGGTTTTAAGGTACAGTAGGGTTGAGGGTCAAGTCAATTGGGAGGTAAGTTTGAATGGAGAAAAACTGGAGGATGTAAAGTGTTTTAGATATATGAGAGTGGATCTGGCAGCGGATGGAACCGTAGAAGCGGAAGTGGATCATAGGGTGGGGGAGGGGGCGAAAATCCTGGGAGCCTTGAAGAATGTGTGGAAGTCGAGAAAGCAAAAATGGGTATGTTTGAAGGAATAGTGGTTCCAACAATGTTGTATGGTTGCGAGGCGTGGGCTATGGATAGAGTTGTGCGCAGGAGGGTGGATGTGCTGGAAATGAGATGTTTGAGGACAATGTGAGGTGTGAGGTGGTTTGATCGAGTAAGTAATGTAAGGGTAAGAGAGATGTGTGGAAATAAAAAGAGCGTGGTTGAGAGAGCAGAAGAGGGTGTTTTGAAATGGTTTGGGCGTATGGAGAGAATGAGTGAGGAAAGATTGACCAAGAGGATATATGAGACGGAGGTGGAGGGAACGAGGAGAAGTGGGAGACCAAATTGGAGGTGGAAAGATGGAGGGAAAAAGATTTTGTGTGATCGGGGCCTGAACATGCAGGAGGGTGAAAGGAGGGCAAGGAATAGAGTGAATTGGATTGATATGGTATACCGGGGTTGACGTGCTGTCAGTGGATTGAATCAGGGCATGTGAAGCGTCTGGGGTAAACCATGGAAAGCTGTGTAGGTATGTATATTTGCGTGTTTGGACGTATGTATATACATGTGTATGGGGGTGGGTTGGGCCATTTCTTTCGTCTGTTTCCTTGCGCTATCTCCCAAACGCGGGAGACAGCGACAAAGCAAAAAAAAAAAGAAAAAAAAATATTTATATATATAGAGCAAAAAAAAAAAAAAATTATATATGAATATGTAAATATATATATATAAATGTAGCATTTATGGATCTGGAGAAGGCATATGATAGAGTTGATAGAGATGCTCTGTGGAAGGTATTAAGAATATATGGTGTGGGAGGCAAGTTGTTAGAAGCAGTGAAAAGTCCTACACCAAGTTGTTAGAAGCAGTGAAAAGTTTTTATCGAGGATGTAAGGCATGTGTACGTGTAGGAAGAGAGGAAAGTGATTGGTTCTCAGTGAATGTAGGTTTGTGGCAGGGGTGTGTGATGTCTCCATGGTTGTTCAATTTGTTTATGGATGGGGTTGGTAGGGAGGTGAATGCAAGAGTTTTGGAAAGAGGGGCAAGTATGAAGTCTGTTGGGGATGAGAGAGCTTGGGAAGTGAGTCAGTTGTTGTTCGGTGATGATACAGCGCTGGTGGCTGATTCACGTGAGAAACTGCAGAAGCTGGTGACTGAGTTTGGTTAAGTGTGTGAAAGAAGAAAGTTAAGAGTAAATGTGAATAAGAGCAAGGTTATTAGGTACAGTAGGGTTGAGGGTCAAGTCAATTGGGAGATAAGTTTGAATGGAGAAAAACTGGAGGAAGTAGTGTTTTAGATGTCTGGGAGTGGATCTGGCAGCGGATGGAACCATGGAAGCGGAAGTGAATCATAGGGTGGGGGAGGGGGTGAAAATCCTGGGAGCCATGAAGAATGTGTGGAAGTTGAGAACATTATCTCGGAAAGCAAAAATGGGTATGTTTGAAGGAATAGTGGTTCCAACAATGTTGTATGGTTGCGAGGCGTGGGCTATGGATAGAGTTGTGCACAGGAGGGTGGATGTGCTGGAAATGAGATGTTTGAGGACAATATGTGGTGTGAGGTGGTTTGATTGAGTAAGTAATGTAAGGGTAAGAGAGGTGTGTGGACATAAGAAGAGTGTGGTTGAGAGAGCAGAAGAGGGTGTTTTGAAATGGTTTGGGCACATGGAGAGAATGAGTGAGGAAAGATTGACCAAGATGATATATGTGTCGGAGGTGGAGGGAACGAGGAGAAGAGGGAGACCAAATTGGAGGTGGAAAGATGGAGTGAAAAAGATTTTGTGTGATCGGGGCCTGAACATGCAGGAGGGTGAAAGGCGGGCAAGGAATAGAGTGAATTGGATCGATGTGGTATACTGGGGTCGACATGATGTCAGTGGTTTGAATCAAGGCATGTGAAGCGTCTGGGGTAAACCATGGAAAGTTGTGTGGGGCCTGGATGTGGAAAGGGAGCTGTGGTTTTGGGCATTATTGCATGACAGCTAGAGACTGAGTGTGAACGAATGGGGCCATTGTTGTCTTTTCCTAGCGCTGCCTTGCACACATGAGGGGGAAGGGGGATGTTATTCCATGTGTGGCGAGGTGGCGATGGGAATGAATAAAGGCAGACAGTGTGAATTGTGTGCACGGGTATATATGTATGTGTCTGTGTGTTTATATATATGTGTACATTGAGATGTATGGGTATGTATATTTGCTTGTGTGGATGTGTATGTACATATATGTGTGTGGGGATGGGTTGGGCCATTTCTTTCATCTGTTTCCTTGCGCTGCCTTGCAAATGCGGGAGACAGCGACAAAGCAAAATGAAAATAAAATAAAATATATTTTTGCCATACTATTTGCCTTTGCTCACATCAGCGAGGTAGCGCTAAGAACAGAGGACTGGGCTTTTGAGGGAATATCCTTGCCTGGCCCCTTCTCTGTTCCTTCTTTTGGGGAAAAAAAAGAACCACATTCCCAGTCACTAGTCCTTTTTCTGTGTAAAAATCCACAAGCTCATCACCATTTCTATTTACAACACTAAACACCCCATGTACATTGCGATTGTACCCTCAACTGTCACATTACTTGCCTTCCCATCATATTACCCATCATTATAACCTGGTCTCATGCATCAAAGCTGCTAACGCTCACTGCGAAGACACTTCACTCACATGATCTTCACATGACCAGGTGCATGGCATTAATGATCACCTGTCCCTTTCCATCTGCTTTCAGTTTTACCCACATCAATATAGAATTTACTTTTTTACACTATCACACACTCCCACAACTGTATATGTGTTGTTGTATGGTTGGATGATGTTTCGAGTGTAGATGGGAAAGTGCAACTTATGTTTGTCTGGTTAGTGTGGTTTTTGATCGGTGTATGTTTGGTGGGTTGGAGATTGATCAAGTTGGAAAGGCATTTGTTTAGTGCTTGACAGGTTATATTAGTGTGAATTTATTAGGGGTGGAGTATATGCAAGTAGATATTGTTGAAATATGAGATGGGGGTAAGCTTTTTATTTTTACTTAGAAGTTTATAGTTAGCTATGGAATTTTTGGGTAGGAGTGGGACTATTTTGCATAGAATTGAGTGCAAAGCATGTTGAGGTAGGAGGATCTTTCTTTCACTGTGTGGATGTTGAGTGTTTGTGGTTGTAAAGAAAGCCAGTGATTGTTCTAAGTGCATTGTTTTGTATGGTTTGCAGATATATATTTTTTCTTTGGAGAAAGTGGAAGACCAGGCATCAGAGGTGTAGTTTAGAATGGAATGGGTGAATTTTTTTGTAGATATTATAAAGGTATTCTCTCATGTTCAAATCTGGTGCTTGTGTTCAGAGAGGATATAGTTTTTGTATTATTGGTGTTGGGACAGAATGTTTTCTTTATCGTATATGATGCATAAATGGTTGGTATTTTGTTAAGTGGAAAGAGTTGAGTGTTTTTCCTGGAAATGGTTTTGCTCTTTCACAGTTCTCTTGTAACAAATCAAGCACAGTGTTGACCCCTTGATCTCAAATGAGCAGATTCCTGTAATTATCTCCTACCTTGTAATGAATACAATAAGGCCTTGTTCTTTTTCCATTCTTGTCACTTTACATTTACTTTGAATCTCATCATCCATTTATCTTACTAAGTTTGGCATTTGATTGTTTCCCCTGCTGGCTGACGCAGGCATGATCATTTATTTCTCCCTCTGACCTCGTCATTGCCTGCAAACGTGTAAATGATTCCAGCCCATCAGAAAAGTCACTTTCAGTTAAAGAGGCCGCCCCTTATTCCTGCTTGTAGATTTAGTTTTTTCATCTGCTTCTGATGAGAAAATTATAGTCTTTCTAGGAGCCTTAGAACTTCCTCTACTCATCCCTTCCTCAGATTTAATAAGGAGTTCACCCTACCATAGAAGAACATTTGTTTTGCATAATCTCCTTTTTCTAAAACCATGTTGTCTCCTTTGCAAGTAGTCTTTCAGTTACTTTCAGATCATATTTTCCAGTGTTTTACAAACCATGCTTGTTAGTGTGCCTGAAGTGTACTTCGGTAAATATTCTGTTTACCCCCTTCTCTTTGGAACTCAACTACACTAATAACTTGAACAATTCTAGCATCACCCTTAACAGGCTACTCAGTCTCTTAGCTTAATAAGTTGCTTTTTCACTCGGTTTATCCCTGTTGAAATGTAAAAGTGTTGGATTGTGTTGTTTTTTCAGAATATCACTGCTGTTCTTTACTGTTTCTTTCTTTACAACTCATTCCTTGATTTCCTGTATCTATGCTCATTGGCTGCAGTGTTATTTTTATTGCCTCCAGGTGATTGTTGGGTTGATCTTAATATTTGTTTTACTAACTGAGCCTTGCCAAAATTTTTAATTCATTATTTTCTTATTTCATCTTTTAATTTGACCAATCCTTGTTTCAGTGAAAAAAATGGTGAATTTTGCTTGGCCTTTGACTGGTGTGTGCTGCCAATCAGAGACGGTCGTTTCAGAGCCTTCAAGACATTTTCATTGTAAGTTTTTATTGAGACATTCATAATAGTAGAATAGTTGATGTCATATAATACTGAACAGTGATGAGAAAAATATTTGCAAAGGTCAGCTGAGTTTATTTTGATTTTGGTGACCAGGCAGCACAAGCTTGCTTTAGGGGTCCGTACAAGGTTCTTGTTACTCCCTGGGAAGGTCTGAGAGAAGGGACAGATGTGCTCTAGGTGAGCAACCTCAGAGATGAGGAACAGAACACCAGACATCCATTAGGTTCCCTGCTGAAGGGCAAGTCAAGGACATCTGTGAGTACAGCAGGTTGAGGCAGCTCCTTAAGCTTGGTTGGAAAAACTTTGTGTCCAGCTTAGTTAAGTGTGATAAGCAAGGTGACTGAAGTCATAACTCAATTCAGACTATTCTTTGCTGCCAAGTCCCTTGATCAATCATAACTTGGATGTGACCACATGTGCATAGATTATGAGAGCTGAGTATTTAGCTGGTTATTCATATTTCATTACTTATTGAAAATTAGGTAATGCTTATACATCTTTTTCAGCACAGTTGAACTGAAGTTCATCAGATAAGACTGAAGACTTCGCCTTTAGCAAATGGAAGCATCAACAAGACCTTCACATGATTGTGGGTAATGCATGTTTGTTAGGTATTTCTTTTAATAAGTTTCATACTCTTTGATTTTGTATTAATACCTACATGCGTATATGATTAAATGCACATGATTTTTTTTTAAATGAAATAGATTTAACTTGGAAGTTGTGAATTTTGCTACTTTTATTTTTTTGATTGCCAGTGACAGTAAATATATTAAGTTTACAATATATGTGATTAGGGTGCTGGGATAATTGGTGTAAATGAAAATTAGGAAGAGCATTTTGTGCTCAAAAGGATTGGCAATGGATTACAAAAAGTTAAGGATTTATTAAATAGTGGATGAGTGGAGTTGGTCAGCAGGCATTATTGGATTATGTACTGATTGATACGCATACAACATTCCTGGATGTAAATGTGCTGAGATATCTGCAGAATGTTTGATTAATACCCTTACAAACATAAAAGCCATGGGCACAGAAGTGAATGATCAAACTACAGAGGTGAAAGCCTTTGGAGCATAACAGATCGGGTGTTTGTGAGTGTAGTAATTATAAGAGTTCTGGTATGCAAAGAGTATTTGATTGGAGAGGAGCTGTGTGGATGGCTTTAGGAGATGTAGAGGAAGTATATCCCTGGTGTTTGCTGTGGAATATTTCCAAGAATAGAAATACTTGAGAAGATTAACTTTCACTTGGTAATTCTGGATCTGGAGAAAGTGGAGTAAGATTGACTGAGAGGCCTTGTGGAAAATGCTACAAATATTTGGAATAAATGGATTAAAGCATATGGGTTTTATCAGGCAGTAAGGCATTTATGCAAAAAAGGAATGAGGATGAGTAGCTGCCAGTAAATATTGGTTTGCATCAAGGACAAGATGTAACTATAATTGTTTTATGTTTAAGGACAGTGTGGTGAGGAAGGCAGATGCAAACATAAGAGCTAGAGGCAGGTCTAAAATATACTTGGTTGGGGGCATGGGAGGAGAGATAGGTCTTTGGTATACTAGGGTGGGAGATGAACCAATTGGTGTTTGGAGTTATGGCAATGGCGTGAACCAGCACTATTGTTTGTCACATTTTCCTTCCGAGAGCATATATTGCCAGTTTTTATCTGCTTCATCGGCACACATGTTCTGGCTCTCCATATTATGTTATTCTTTTTGTTTTGCTTGTAACAAATAACTTCTACCTTCCACAAGTCTGTACTATCAACTCAAGATTATCCCTTCTTTGTACCGTTAAAATTCCAGTCTGTAAGTGTAATTCAGCAAGTCTCTGTGACAGTTGGAGCAGCATCAGCCGTCTAGGAACAGACACTGTTCTTAGACTTGGCTTTTTCTCTCTTCATTTGTTAAACATTTGCATTGTTGGATCCAACATCCTCATGGTGTAACACTATCTGTATGTTTCCCCTGGCCAGTGTCATATCTGAAGCCCAATTGTCTAAGGCTGTCTCTTTTATGTATTTGGAAATCTTTGATTTTAATATCTCGACATTTTTTCTGATCCAAGGATGATGGTTTTTGATCTCTGCTGTACAAAAACCACATAGTACTTGCTCAATGAATCTTCTAGTCTTTCATCTTTGAAGGCAGTGGCTCACACTTTCTTTACTCTCTGCACCTTTGCATTTATTTCGTATGTTTTTGGCATTGTTTCTTCATGTATTGAAATCTTTGCAGGGGACTCCATTTTACACCATAAGATTAGTTAAGGTTTACAGGCCTTGGGATGGTGTTGGTGGAGTATGACTTTTTTTTCCATCTTGCTGATCGGGAAGAAATATTTTAAACTCCTAATAGGAGTTCTCATACATCGCATCTACTTGTCCAGCACTTTCAGTCTTTATTTACTTATTTATTATCCTCACACTATATTTACATTGTATTTATATTTTATTTTATTATACTTTGTTGTCTCCTGCATAAACATTGTATCAGCATCTATAGGGTTCACAGACTGCAGTCTTAAGTCTGGCAATTCCATGTGATTATGCCCACTGCCAATTCTGGCTCTTAAGAAGATCAGCAGTCTTAATCAGTGTAGCTTCTTTACCTACCCTGTTTGGGATGTTGTAGGTTGGGATTCCTCCACCTTTGTTAAATTTATGATATAGGTTATCTTAACTGGGATCAAGTTCATCCCTTCTTTAGCCATACCCCCTCTCTGATTATGGTTTGATTGCTCCAGCTCTGGTGCTTGCTGCATCAAGAACAGAGCATATTAGGTAAAAAAAACTTGAACCTTCTAAATGTGGAATTGCTGCATAGCTGTTATTCCCAAAGTCAATCCCAATATGATGAAAAAGTTTGCTGATTTAGCATTTCCTGATAAAGCGAAAAGGTTTGCTGATTTAGCATGTCCTGATAAAGCTTTCTGGTTTGTAACGAAGCATATACTCTTTTTGATTCATGATTTTATTTTATATTTATGTATTATACTTAATCACTGTTTCCTGCATCAGCGAGGTAGCTTTAGGAAACAGATGAAGAATGGCCCAACCACTCATTATTATACTTTGTCGCTGTCTCCTGTGTTAGCGAGGTAGTGCAAGGAAACAGACGGAAGAATGGCCCAACCCACCCACACACACATTTATACATACAAGTCCACACACACACATATACATACCTATACATTTCAATGTATACATATATATACATACACAGACATATACATATATACACATGTACATAATTCATAATTGCTGCCTTTATTCATTCCCGTCGCCACCCCGCGACACATGAAATGACAACCCCCTCCCACCACATGCGTGCAAGGTAGCACTAGGAAGAGACAACAAAGGCCACATTCTTTCACACTCAGTCTCTAGCTGTCATGTATAATGCACTGAAACCACATCTCCCTTTCCACATCCAGGCCCCACAAAAGTTTCATGGTTTACCCCAGACGCTTCACATACCCTGGTTCAATCCATTGACAGCACGTCAACCCCGGTGTACCACATCGTTCCAATTCACTCTAATCCTTGCACGCCTTTCACCCTCCTGCATGTTCAGGCCCCGATTGCTCAAAATCTTTTTCATCTTTCCACCTCCAATTTGGTCTCCCACTTCTCGTTCCCTCCACCTCTGACACATATATTCTTTTTGTCAATCTTTTATCACTCATTCTCTCCATGTGACCAAACCATTTCAATACACCCTCTTCTGCTCTCTCAACAACAACTCTTTTTATTGCCACACATCTCTGTTACCCTTTCATTACTTACTGGATCAAACCACCTAACACCACATATTGTCCTCAAACATCTCATTTCCAACACATCTACCCTCCTCCGCACAACTCTATCCATAGCCCATGGCTCGCAACCATATAACATTCTTGGAACCACTATTCCATCAAACATACCCATTTTTGCTTTCCGAGATAATGTTCTCGCCTTCCACACATTTTTCAACGCTCCCAGAACTTTCACCCCCCTCCCTCACCCTGTGACTCACTTCTGCTTCCTTGGTTCCATCCACTGCCAAATCCACTCCCAGATATCTAAAACACTTCACTTCCTCCAGTTTTTCTCTATTCAAACTTACCTCCCAATTGACTTGTCCCTCAAACCTACTGTACCTTATAACCTTGCTCTTATTCACATTTAGTTTGTTTTCTTCTTTCTCACACTTTACCAAACTCAGTCACCAGCTTCTGCAGTTTCTCACCTGAATCAGCCACCAGCGCTGTATCATCAGTGAGCAACAACTGACTCATTTCCCAAGCTCTCTCATCCACAACAGACTGCATACTTGCCCCTCTCTCCAAAGCATTCACCTCCCTAACAACCCCATCCATAAACAAATTTAACAACCATTTAGACACCATGCACCCCTGCCGCAAACCGACATTCACTGAAAACCGGTCACTTTCCTCTCTTCCTACTCGTACATATGCCTTACACCCTCAATAAAAACTTTTCACTGCTTCTAACAACTTGCCTCCCACACCATATATTCTTAATACCTTCCACAGAGCATCGCAATCAACTCTTATCATATGCCTTCTCCAGATCCATAAATGCTACATGCAGATCCATTTGCTTTTCTAAGTATTTCTCGCATACATTCTTCAAAGGAAACATGATCCACATTTCCTCTTCCACTTCTTAAACTGAACTGCTCTTCCTCAATCTGATGCTCTGTACATGCCCAACCACTCATATACATACAAATATACATAAACGCCCATACACGCACATATACATACATATACATTTCAACATATACATACATAGACATGTACATATTCATACTTGCTGCCTTCATCCATTTCTTTTGCCACCCAGCCACACAGGAAATAGCACCCCCACCTCCAGTGAGGTTTATTATTATTATCCTGTAATTTTTTTTTGGATTCATTATATAGTACTTTCACTGATTTCTCCCCTCTGAATCTATGTCCTTTAATTTTTTCCATTTGTAGGGTTTTAAAGATACTTTTCCAGTTTCATGTGGGCTAGTCAAATGACCCAGGTGTCATACGGCTGCCTCGAGTTCTGAGGGAGTGTTGAATAGAGCTAATTCCAGTAAACACTCGCCAATTTCTCTAAAAACTTATATCTTAACTTCTTGGAAGCATACTGATGCTCACTTCCCGAGGAAGGACAGTCTTGTAACCTTTCCAACTCTCTCTCTCCCTGTTGCTCTCATTTCTCCAGTCTTTGAAACTTTCCTTAACTCTTTCTTCTCAGTCTCGGTCACATCCCCTTTCTGATTACCAATAAGGCTTTCATAGTGTAAATTTTGCCAATGATATTCTCCAAGTGAATCTCATCTGGTTCTCCTATGAGGGAATTTAGTGAATTTTTTGTTGTTGCCTTCACATCTCCAAAGCATGTGGCTGGGTGTGGGTACTTTCCAAACTTCCTTACCAGGATACTCTGCATATGTTTCCAAATGCATAGTTTCCTAGCTAGCTGGTCCATTGCATTAGCCATTGATGAAGTGACTCCCCTCCACCCATTCCTGAAAATTGGTGTACCTCGATGTTATGTCTTGTCATGTGCTCTATTTTTGTCATAAATGATATAATGTTGTTCAGTTAGATGCTTACATATTTAGCAGGTATTCTAATGGATTGGTGCAACTGAGATGGACATCAGATCTCTTTAACAACAGAGATTTATTGATTAAGGCACAGAAGGTGAGGTAGCTGCAGGGAGGACAGCAAGCTACTGGAGGTGCAGGATTATGGTGGGCAAGGAGAGGTCAAGTGCAGGCTTCACTTGATGCTGGTGAAGGGGCATGAGATTAAGCAGGAGCACATGGGAGAGAGGTTTGGCTGCTGTAGGAGTGCTGTGGTCATGGCTGTAGGCCCTACTATTACAGCTGCTTCTGAAAAGCAGAGTTGACATCCCTACTGAGTCACACACCTCAAGGAAACTGGCCGGGAAGGAAAAATGCTGGGAATCGCGTGGGGAATTTGTAATGATGGAGGAGGCATCCTGAAGGTGGCTCAAGTCTGGAGTTGCATGGCCTGTCTTGGTACTGGAGTGGTACACTTGTCTTGAACAAGTCAAGTGCTTGACTGCTGGCTTGTGGCACGAAGCTGTTCCAAAAGGAAACTGGAGACATTGCAGCCAAATGTCACAAGCTCTTAGCTCATTCCATGTTGTTGGACTGAAGTTAGGCAATCTAAAGTTGAGACGCTGTTAATAAGATGACATTTTTTTTGGAGCAACTTTTGGTCACTATCATTTCTCATTTTTCTAAATGAAGAATTAGAGGGAAGCATAATTATCTGGGGGTCTGCATGAGAGTCTGGCTGGACCTGTCAGAGACAAAGGGATGATGGACACATGTGGACATTGGGCACGTAGTGGAAAAAGTATTATGAAGGGTCAAGGAAGTTTGAAGATTAGCAATGTGAAGGCATGTTCGAAAGTCTCACTCTCTTTCTGGGAGTCACCATTTTAGTGGTGATGCTTGGGTACATCAGCAAAGTCAGGTCACAAAGGTGGTTTGGGAGGAGGAGGAGTTCCCAAAGGGAATAGGAGATGTTGCAGCCATGTTGCAAACTAACATAACTCCATTCATTTGGACAAGTTAGGTAATCTGTAGCTGGAGGGCTACCAAGATCATTGTCCTGGAGATTAGGTCTGGTGAACTCTTGACACTGTGAACTGCCACCAAATCACGTAACTGTTAATATGGTGACGCTTTGTGGAATGATGCTGGTTTGCTTCACATTGTTAATCACTTTCCTTCCCCACCTTACTTGAATATTGTTCTCATTCTTGCAAAGAATGTATTTTTTAAAGTGGACCTGTGCAGCCTCTCAGAATGGGGATGGATTAACATGGTCAAATTGTGCTACAATGCAATTTGTACTTGCATGTAAGTATCACTGTTTGAGTCTCTTGTTTCAGAATACCTTAATTCAACCTTGCAGAAAGAAACATCTTGGTCATAACAGTATCCCGTACTATTTTCTTGGAAATGCCATGTTATCAGCATAGGTTTTCTATCCAAAAGGTATATTGTTGTATGGGTGCTGTAGTAGTATTTCTTGCATTCGGCCATTTCATATTTACAGAGGTTTCATTTGTCCAACTGGGAGTACTCTTTACATATATGGTGTGATTTTTTGTTTACCTCTCTGTTAGCTAAAGTGAAGTTAAGAGCATTTGATCATATTCATTTATCAAATATTTCTCTAACCTTTCCTTTTTGTCCAACTTGATGATGATGATGTCTTCTTTTCTCTGGGCTTCGTTTTGGCCTCTTACTTTTGAGAGTTAATGGTGTGTTCCAGCTACAAAGGGTTGGAACCATGATATGCATATGGCTGCTGCTCCCCATAGTCTCTGTAGGTGACCAGTCACATATGGACTAACCATCATTTTACCACCACATATCCATGAACTTCAGATTTGTAGAATGATTATTCTTCTTTGATCTCATCCTCTTTATATAACCTTTTACCTTTCAATATTCAGTTTCACAAACACTTTAGGAGCTATGATTGGATATTTTGTCTTTTTTTTCTTACCATTTTTCTGTTTCACTTGAGGAGGGTATGATTTCCCGGGGGATATTTTACCTATACTATGTCATTCGCTATAGGAAAAGATCGCTGATTTGTTGGCTTAATTCTGGAGAGAAGCTCCTCTTGCTAGTTACACTTTGTGATTATGATAAAGGAGAAGGTTGAGAGTAAACATTGAGAAGAGTGAGGAGAGTTCATTATCTGTAAAGGAAAAGATGGGAATGTTTAAAGGTATAGTAGTCTCAACAGTGTTGTGTGGAATTGTCATAGGTTATTGATGCAAAAAAAAAAAAAAAAAAAAAAAAAAGTAGGTGGATGTTGGAAATGAAGTGCCTGAGGACAGTATGTGGTTTGAGGCTGGTTGATCTTGTCAGGAATGACAGTGTAAGAGTTGGGGTAGCAAGTGCTGGAGATGATGAGCAAATGACTGATGTACATTAGAAAGTGAGTATGTGTACTTGAGGCCATTCTTCATTTGTGCCTGAACCTAACTTGCAAGGCTGGGAGTGGACAAAGGGCATTTTGAATTGTTTTTAGCTTGTGCAAGGAGAGTTGTGCATCCAAGATAGATGAAACTGTCATGATAGAGCTTTGCATTTTGTTAGAGCAAAAGTGTTGGATTTTGACCATTAATCTCTCATCAACTTACCATTAGTTTTCAGGTTGTAGAAGAGGTAATCTAGAACCCATGGCAGCTCTTATTTTTGGAAAATAAATAGATTTTTTTAAAAAGAATTTTATTTTTTATGTCCTTAAAGTGAAGGTTGAACCTACTTCCACTTCCAAATGAAGGTAGAAGAAGTTTTAGATATACCAAGGAAAAAGATATAATAAAACACTATTACTGGCTTTTTTTTCTTTGCCTCTTTATTGGTGTGGAATGTGAATACGTCTTCAATGTTTGTTGGAATTTTGCAGAGTTAGGATAGCGTTTCCATTTCCCCATTGGCATGTAAAGGGCAAAGATTGAGAAGTGTAGGGAAAGAGAGGGTGGAAATGGTGTTTGAAGGTATAGTAGTCTAAATGATGTATTAAATGCAAGGCACGGGCTGTAGATGATAGTGTTTTTGTTGGAAGTTAGTTGTCAGAGGAGAATGTGTGGTGTGTGGATGGCTGATAGTCAGCAGTGAGAGGGGAGAGAAGGTGTAGTAAGGAGAGTATGGCTGACAGCTGATGAGTGCACTGAAGCGCTTTGTACTCAAAGAGAGAATTCAGGTAGGAAAGGTTGGTGAAGAGGGTTGTGTAAGGGAAGATGGAAGGATGGGATGAATAATTTTAAATGCTAGTGTCAGAATATGCAGGAGGGTGAAAGACATGCACGGGATAGATTGAATTGGAGTAATGTGGTAACATGTACAGCGGTTGACATGCTCTCAGTGGACTGAACCAAGGCAGATGAAACAGCTGGAGGAAACCAGGGAAAGGTGTGTGTAACCTGGCTGTGGTTTCGATGGATTACACGTGGCAGCTAAAGAATAAGCGAACAAGGCCTTTTCTTAGTCTCCTCATGGTGCTAATACTGGAAACAACAAATATTGACAAGAAAATAAAATCAAGTCATAAGGGAATAAAAAGCCATGCTCTACTTGAATTTAAAGAAGGATAACTCGTTATATTTAAGGATTGCCTCTTCTTATGCTCGGTATAATCCAGGATTGTCTCATTTTATTCTTGATATCATCCAGGATTGCCCATTATCCTCGTTATAATCCAGGATTGCCTCTTCTTATCCTCATTATAATCCAGGATTGCCTTTTATCATTCTGTGTATATTAGTCAAGTGTGACAAAGTAGAATCATTGTGTATATTACTCAGGTATCATCGCATTGTAATATACTGTGTATGTCTTGCATACTTTGAGAAAGTGCACCACTAAAATGTAGGACCAGTTTTATAAAGAACATATCTGCCACTTACAAATCCTGGTGTAGCGATTTATTGTAAGATAATACAATAAATGAATATTATATTTGATTTAGCGACTGCCTACTGAACTGGTGAACGACATTCAACAGAACAATGAAACATTACGCAAGTTAGATGCAAACATAATCATACGTGGACAGGGACACAGCTATGTACCTCTTAAACAGAATGTACCATTTTACAACAGGCTACCTACACTTATGAACTTTATCTTCTCACAACTCTCAGATGATAGGCAGGAACGAGGATCATGCAGCTCTAGTAGCCATACCATCCCTCGAGAACTGATAAAACTATCCTAAATACAATGAAATTCCTGGCTGCTGCTTACAACTGAGAATAAAATCATACCTCCTTTTGCCTTATTGAATATATACTTTTACTTTTGTACATTACTACCATCACAACATACCACATATATGCAACATTAATGTCCCAAAGCACGAATAAGATACACAGTTCAAGATAATAAGAATGTCAAAATCTCGGTAGTCATAAAAATTCAGTCAAAACTGTGAATATGTTGACATCATCCCCATAAATATATATAAGTAAGTAAATCTTTGCAAGTAGGAACGAGGATCATTATCCCGAGAACAACCCTTTAATAACTGACAACCATAATTTATCATAAACCTCTGTGGTGTAGTGATTAGTTTACTGCCCATCATACAGGCACACAGCTATGTAACTCACTCCCATCCAGACCATAACACGATTTTCATACGTTATACATCTGACTCGCACTTGACCAGGATCATACTACCCCAACAGCCACTCCAGCAGGACTGATCATCGCTGGATATATTTCAGAACTTACTTGTTCCTTCGCTTCTGACGCCGCCATCTCCGGGCATCAAAAACGGGGTCTGTCCCGACTTCCTGGTACCAGATAATTTCTGGAAAAAGTGAATTTGGAGAGTTTTGTTGTTCTACTCAGGGATAAGGTTTGTTGTACTGTATGTGTCTGTGTTAAAGACAGCTTGTCCTTGCTACTTATACCATTGTTAACTGCAGTTAGTGCAAAGTATATGTATACCCTTCCCTTTTTCATCTTAACCAGTTACATATAGCATGCACTGACGTTGATATAACAGTCACCACACCTACATGGCACTAGCCCATAATTTCAGGTCAGTCAGTCATACACACAGACACATTTTGTAGTCCTTGAAGAACTTGCATATACAGTCACCAGACCCATTCTAAAGCGGACACACCAGAGACATTCTCTTCAGTATGTCCTGCCTGGATTATGAGGATCGCACTTTCATAAACTTCAGGGGACAATCCCATCTTGACCACATTTGCTGTAGTAAAAAAAGAAATAAATCTGTGATGTTCGATGACTTTCTTGTAAAGATCTGTGTAAAGATCTTTTCAAATATCCCAACATACTATTTCCATTCCTACTTCATATGCCAAAGACAATCATTTTCAACTTTGCCATGATAAACAATGTTCTTACATTTAGAGAATGTGCACTTCTTAATTACCAATATACATTATATTTATATAAAAAAGGGGTGACTGTGTTGTTGTATGGTTGGCAAGGATATTCAGTGTGTGCATGGATCATGGTGAAGTACATGAGGTTTGGCAGAATGTATGCATAGTGCCATTGTACAAAGGCAAAGGGGATAAATGTGAGTGTTCAAATTACAGAGGCATAAGTTTGTTGAGTATTTCTGGGAAATTATATGAAAGGGTATCCATTGAGAGGGTAGTCATGTACAGAGCATCAGATTGGGGAACAGCAGTGTGGTTTCAGAAGTGGTAGAAGTTGTGTGGATCAGGTGTTTGCTTTGAAAAATGTGTGCGAGAAATACTCAAAAAACAAATGGATTTGTATGTAGCATTTATGGATCTGGAGAAGGCATACAATATGGTTGATACAGATGCTTTGTGGAAGATTTTAAGAGCATATGGTGTGGGAGGTAAGTTGATAGAAGCAGTGAATTTTTTACCATTTATGTAAGGCATATGTACGAGTAGGAAGAGAGGAAAGTGATTGGTTCCTAGTGAATGTTGGTTTGCGGCAGGGATTCGTGATGTCTCCATGGTTGTTTAATTTGTTTATGGATGGGGTTGTTAGTGAGGTGAATGCAAGAGTTTTGGAGGGGGGGGGGGGCAAGTTTGCAGTTTGTTGTGGATGAAAGGGCTTGGGAAGTGAGTCAGTTGTTGTTCGCTGATGGTAGAGCGATAGTGGCTGATTCGGGTGAGAAACTGCAAAAGTTGGTACCGAGTTTGGTTAAGCGTGTGAAAGAAGAAAGCTGAGAGTAAACGTGAATAAGAGCAAGGTTATTAGGTTCAGCAGGGTTGAGGGACAAGTTAATTGAGAGGTAAATTTGAATGGAGAAAACTGGAGGAATGAGATGTTTTAGATATCTGGGAGTGGACTTCGCAGCGGATGGAACCATGGAAGAGGAAGTGAGTCACAGGTTGGGGGAGGGAGCGAAGGATCTGGGGGCGATGATGATGGATGTTGGGCGTGTAATGAATAGAGTGAATTGGAACGATTTGGTATACCAGGGTCAGTGTGCTGTCAGTGGATTGAACCAGGGCATGTGAAGCGCCTGGGGTAAACCTGGATGTGGATAGTGAGGTGTGGTTTCAATGCATTATACATGACAGCTAGAACCTGAGTGTGAACGAATGTGGCCTTTTTTTTACTGTTCTCCTGCCGCTACCTTGTTGAAGCGGAGGATAAGGATGCTATATTCTGTGTGGCGGGGTAGTGATAGGAATGGATGAAGGCAAGCAATTTTGAATATATATATATTTTTTTTTTTTTTTTTTTTGCTTTGTCGCTGTCTCCCGCGTTTGCGAGGTAGTGCAAGGAAACAGACGAAAGAAATGGCCCAACCCACCCCCATACACATGAATATACATACGTCCACACACGCAAATATACATACCTACACAGCTTTCCATGGTTTACCCCAGACGCTTCACATGCCCTGATTCAATCCACTGACAGCACGTCAACCCCGGTATACCACATCGATCCAATTCACTCTATTCCTTGCTCTCCTTTCACCCTCCTGCATGTTCAGGCCCCGATCACACAAAATCTTTTTCACTCCATCTTTCCACCTCCAATTTGGTCTCCCACTTCTCCTCGTTCCCTCCACCTCCAACACATATATCCTCTTGGTCAATCTTTTCTCACTCATTCTCTCCATGTGCCCAAACCATTTCAAAACACCCTCTTCTGCTCTCTCAACCACGCTCTTTTTATTTCCACACATCTCTCTTACCCTTACGTTACTTACTCGATCAAACCACCTCACACCACACATTGTCCTCAAACATCTCATTTCCAGCACATCCATCCTCCTGCGCACAACTCTATCCATAGCCCACGCCTTGCAACCATACAACATTGTTGGAACCACTATTCCTTCAAACATACCCATTTTTGCTTTCCGAGATAATGTTCTCGACTTCCACACATTCTTCAAGGCTCCCAGGATTTTCGCCCCCTCCCCCACCCTATGATCCACTTCCGCTTCCATGGTTCCATCCACTGCCAGATCCACTCCCAGATATCTAAAGCACTTTACTTCCTCCAGTTTTTCTCCATTCAAACTTACCTCCCAATTGACTTGACCCTCAACCCTACTGTACCTAATAACCTTGCTCTTATTCACATTTACTCTTAACTTTCTTCTTTCACACACTTTACCAAACTCAGTCACCAGCTTCTGCAGTTTCTCACATGAATCAGCCACCAGCGCTGTATCATCAGCGAACAACAACTGACTCACTTCCCAAGCTCTCTCATCCCCAACAGACTTCATACTTGCCCCTCTTTCCAAAATTCTTGCATTCACCTCCCTAACAACCCCATCCATAAAGAAATTAAACAACCATGGAGACATCACCCACCCCTGCCGCAAAGCTACATTCACTGAGAACCAATCACTTTCCTCTCTTCCTACACGTACACATGCCTTACATTCTCGATAAAAACTTTTCACTGCTTCTAACAACTTGCCTCCCACACCATATATTGTTAATACCTTCCACAGAGCATCTCTATCAACTCTATCATATGCCTTCTCCAGATCCATAAATGCTACATATAAATCCATTTGCTTTTCTAAGTATTTCTCACATACATTCTTCAAAGCAAACACCTGATCCACACATCCTCTACCACTTCTGAAACCACACTGCTCTTCCCCAATCTGATGCTCTGTACATGCCTTCACCCTCTCAATTGATACCGTCCCATATAATTTACCAGGAATACTCAACAAACTTATACCTCTGTAATTTGAGCACTCACTCTTATCCCCTTTGCCTTTGTACAATGGCACTATGCACGCATTCCGCCAATCCTCAGGCACCTCAACATGAGTCATACATACATTAAATAGCCTTACCAACCAGTCAATAATACAGTCACCCCTTTTTTTAATAAGTTCCACTGCAATACCATATATATATATATATATATATAAGAATATATAGTGTGGGAGGCAAGTTGTTAGAACCAGTGAAAAGTTTTTATCGAGGATGTAAGGCATGTGTACGTGTAGGAAGAGAGGAAAGTGATTGGTTCTCAGTGAATGTAGGTTTGCGGCAGGGGTGTGTGATGTCTCCATGGTTGTTTAATTTGTTTATGGATGGGGTTGTTAGGGAGGTGAATGCAAGAGTTTTGGAAAGGGGCAAGTATGAAGTCTGTTGTGGATGAGAGAGCTTGGGAAGTGAGTCAGTTGTTGTTAGCTGATGATACAGCGCTGGTGGCTGATTCATGTGAGAAACTGCAGAAGCTGGTGACTGAGTTTGGTGAAGTGTGTGAAAGAAAGTTAAGAGTAAATAAATGTGAATAAGAGCAAGGTTATTAGGTACAGTAGGGTTGAGGGTCAAGTCAATTGGAAGGTAAGTTTGAATGGAGAAAAACTGGAGGAAGTAAAGTGTTTTAGATATCTGGGAGTGGATCTGGCAGCGGATGGAACCATGGAAGCGGAAGTGAATCATAGGGTGGGGGAGGGGGCGAGAATCCTGGGAACATTGAAGAATGTGTGGAAGTCGAGAACATTATCTCGGAAAGCAAAAATGGCTATGTTTGAAGGAACAGTGGTTCCTTCAATGTTGTATGGTTGTGAGGTGTGGGCTATGGATAGAGTTGTGCACAGAATGGTGGATGTGCTGGAAATGAGATGTTTGAGGACAATATGTGGTGTGAGGTGGTTTGATCGAGTAAGTAATGTAAAGGTAAGAGAGATGTGTGGAAATAAAAAGAGTATGGTTGAGAGAGCAGAAGAGTGTGTTTTGAAATGGTTTGGGCACATGGAGAGAATGAGTGAGGAAAGATTGACCAAGAGGATGTATGTGTCGGAGGTGGAGGGAACGAGGAGAAGTGGGAGACCAAATTGGAGGTGGAAAGATGGAGTGAAAAAGATTTTGAGTGATCGGAGCCTGAACATGCAGGAGGGTGAAAGGCGAGCAAGGAATAGAGTGAATTGGATCGATGTGGTATACCGGGGTCGACGTGCTGTCAATGGATTGAATCAGGGCATGTGAAGCGTCTGGGTAGACCATGGAAAGTTGTGTGGGGCCTGGATGTGGAAAGGGAGCTGTGGTTTCGGGCATTATTGCATGACAGCTAGCGACTGAGTGTGAACAGATGGGGCCTTTTTGTCCTTTCCAAGCGCTACCTCGCACACATGAGGGGGGAGGGGGATGTTATTCCATGTGTGGCGAGGTTGCAATGGGAATGAATAAAGGCAGCCAATGTGAATTGTGTGCATGTGTATATATGTATGTGTCTGTGTGTGTATATATATGTGTACATTGAGATGTATGGGTATGTATATTTGCGTGTGTGGACGTGTATGTATATACATGTGTATGGGGGTGGGTTGGGCAATTTCTCTCGTCTGTTTCCTTGCGCTACCTCGCAAATGCGGGAGAGAGCGACAAAGCAAAATAATATAATAATAATATATATATATATATATATATATATATATATATATATATATATATATATATATATATATATATATATATATATCTTTCTTTCATACTATTCGCCATCTCCCATGTTAGCGAGGTAGCGCTAAGAACAGAGGACTGGGCCTTTGAGGGAATATCCTCACTTGGCCCCCTTCTCTGTCCCTTCTTTTGGAAAAATAAAAAAACGAGAGGGGAGGATTTCTTTCATACTATTCGCCATTTCCCGCGTTAGCGAGGTAGCGTTAAGAACAGAGGACTGGGCCTTTGAGGGATTATCCTCATCTGGCCCCCTTCTCTGTTCCGTCTTTGGGAAAAAGAAAAAAAAAAAAACGAGGGGAGGATTTCCAGCCCCCCGCTCCCTTCCCTTTTAGTCGCCTTCTACGACACGCAGGGAATACTTGGGAAATATTCTTTCTCCCCTATCCCCAGGGATAAGATATATATATATATATATATATATATATATATATATATATATATATATATACATATATATATTTTTTTTTTTTTTTTTCTCTTTTTCTTTCAAACTATTCGCCATTTACCGCATTAGCGAGGTAGCGTTCAGAACAGAGGACTGGGCCTTTGAGGGAATACCCTCACCTGGCCCAATTCTCTGTTCCTTCTTTTGGAAAATTAAAAAAAAACGAGAGGGGAGGATTTCCAGCCCCCCGCTCCCTCCCCTTTTAGTCGCCTTCTACGACACGCAGGGAATACGTGGGAAGTATTCTTTCTCCCCTATCCCCAGGGATATATATATATTATTTATTTTGCTCTATCGGTGTCTCCCGCGTTAGCGAGTTAGCACAAGGAAACAGACGAAAGAATGGCCCAACCCACACACATGTATATACATACTCGTCCACACACGCAAATATACATACTTGTACATCTCAACGTATACATATATACACGCACATATACATTTATACACATGTACATAATTCATACTGTTTGCCTTTATTCATTCCCATCGCCACCTCACCACACATGACATAACAACCCCCTCCCTCCGCATGTGCGCTAGGTAGCGCTAGGAAAAGACAACAAAGGCCACATTCGTTCACACTCAGTCTCTAACTGTCATGTATAATGCACTGAAACCACAGCTCCCTTTCCACATCCAGGCCCCACAGAACTTTCCTTGATTTACCCTGGTTTACCCCAGACGCTTCACATGCTCTGGTTCAATCCATTGACCCCGGTAAACCACATCGTTCCAATTCACTCTATTCATTATTCATTGCACGCCTTTCACCCTCCTGCATGTTCAGGCCCCAATCACTCAAAATCTTTTTCACTCTATCTTTCCACCTCCAATTTGGCCTCCCACTTCCTTCTTGTTCCCTCCACCTCTGAAACATATATCCTCTTGGTCAATCTTTCCTCACTTGTTCTCTCCATGTGACCAAACTATTTCAAAGCACTCTCTTCTGCTCTCTCAACCACACTCTTTTTATTACCACGCATCTCTCTTACCCTTTTATTATTTACTCGATCAAACCACCTCACACCACATATAGTGCTCAAACATCTCATTTCCAGCACGTCCACCCTCCTCTGCACTACTCTATATATAGCCAATGCCTCGTAACCATATAACATTGTTGGAACCACTATTCCTTCAAACATACCCATTTTTGCTTTCCGAGATAATGTTCTCGACTTCCACGCATTCTTCAACGCTCCCAGAACTTTCGCCCCCTCCCCCACTGTGTGACTTACTTCCGCTTCCATGGTTCCATCCACTGCCAAATCCACTCCCAGATATCTAAAACACTTCACTTCCTCCAGTTTTTCTCCAAACTTACCTCCCAATTGACTTGACCCTCAACCCTACTGTACGTAATAACCTTACTCTTATTCAAATTTACTCTCAGCTTTCTTCTCTCACACACTTTACCAAAGTCAGTCACCAGCTTCTGCAGTTTCTCTCACGAATCAGCCACCAGCGCTGCATCATCAGCAAACAACAACTGACTCACTTCCCAAGCTCTCTCATCCACAACAGACTGCATAAATGCCCCACTTAACAAAACTCTTGCATTCACTTCCCTAACAACCCCATCCATCAACAAATTGAACAACCATGGAGACATCACACCCCTGCCGCAAACCAACATTCACTGAGAACCAATCACTTTCCTCTCTTCCTACACGTACACATGCCGTACATCCTCGATAAAAACTTTTCACTGCTTCTAACAACTTGCCTCCCACACCATATATTGTTAATACCTTCCACAGAGCATCTCTATCAACTCTATCATATGCCTTCTCCAGATGCATAAATGCTACATACAAATCCATTTGCTTTTCTAAGTATTTCTCACATACATTCTTCAAAGCAAACACCTAATCCACACATCCTCTACCGCTTCTGAAACCACACTGCCCTTCCCCAATCTGAATATATATATATATATATATATATATATATATATATATATATATATATATATATATATATATATATATATATATTTTTTTTTTTTTTTTTTATACTTTGTCGCTGTCTCCCGCGTTTGCGAGGTAGCGCAAGGAAACAGACGAAAGAAACGGCCCAACCCCCCCCATACACATGTATATACATACGTCCACACACGCAAATATACATACCTACACAGCTTTCCATGGTTTACCCCAGACGCTTCACATGCCTTGATTCAATCCACTGACAGCACGTCAACCCCGGTATACCACATCGCTCCAATTCACTCTATTCCTTGCCCTCCTTTCACCCTCCTGCATGTTCAGGCCCCGATCACACAAAATCTTCTTCACTCCATCTTTCCACCTCCAATTTGGTCTCCCTCTTCTCCTCGTTCCCTCCACCTCCGACAAATATATCCTCTTGGTCAATCTTTCCTCACTCATTCTCTCCATGTGCCCAAACCACTTCAAAACACCCTCTTCTGCTCTCTCAACCACGCTCTTTTTATTTCCACACATCTCTCTTACCCTTACGTTACTCACTCGATCAAACCACCTCACACCACACATTGTCCTCAAACATCTCATTTCCAGCACATCCATCCTCCTGCGCACAACTCTATCCATAGCCCACGCCTCGCAACCATACAACATTGTTGGAACCACTATTCCTTCAAACATACCCATTTTTGCTTTCCGAGATAATGTTCTCGACTTCCACACATTCTTCAAGGCCCCCAGAATTTTCGCCCCCTCCCCCACCCTATGATCCACTTCCGCCTCCATGGTTCCATCCGCTGCCAGATCCACTCCCAGATATCTAAAACACTTCACTTCCTCCAGTTTTTCTCCATTCAAACTCACCTCCCAATTGACTTGACCCTCAACCCTACTGTACCTAATAACCTTGCTCTTATTCACATTTACTCTTAACTTTCTTCTTCCACACACTTTACCAAACTCAGTCACCAGCTTCTGCAGTTTCTCACATGAATCAGCCACCAGCGCTGTATCATCAGCGAACAACAACTGACTCACTTCCCAAGCTCTCTCATCCCCAACAGACTTCATACTTGCCCCTCTTTCCAAAACTCTTGCATTTACCTCCCTAACAACCCGATCCATAAACAAATTAAACAACCATGGAGACATCACACACCCCTGCCGCAAACCTACATTCACTGAGAACCAATCACTTTCCTCTCTTCCTACACGTACACATGCCTTATATATATATATATATATATATATATATATATATATATATATATATATATATATATATATATATTTTTTTTTTTTTTTTTCATACTGTTCGCTATTTCCCGCGATAGCGAGGTAGCGTTAAGAACAGAGGACTGGGCCTTTGAGGGAATATCCTCACCTGGACCTCTTCTCTGTTCCCTCTTTTGGAAAAAAAAAAAAAAAAAACGAGAGGGGAGGATTTCCAGCCCCCCGCTCCCCTCCCTTTTAGTCGCCTTCTACGACACGCAGGGAATACGTGGGAAGTATTCTTTCTCCCCTATCCCCAGGGAAATATATATATATATATATATATATATATATATATATATATATATATATATATATATATATATTTCGCCATTTACCGCGTTAGCGAGGTAGCGTTAAGAACAGAGGACTGGGCCTTTGAGGGAATAACCTCACCTGGCCCCTTTCTCTGTTCCTTCTTTTGGAAAATTAAAAAAAATTTCCAGCCCCCTGCTCCCTCCCCTTTTAGTCGCCTTCTACGACACGCAGGGAATACGTGGGAAGTATTCTTTCTCCCCATCCCCAGGGGTAAGGAAATATATACAGATGCCATATATCAAAATGTCTCAAAATTTTATCAAAATGTGTCTGTGGTTGGCATGTTCAACTTGCTCATAAAAGAGTCAAACTTGGAATGTGGATACCAGGCATAAACAAACACCAAAATAATCATCCACACATGAAAGCAATGCTTTCCTAATTACCATCCACTCCTATCCCTACTCTTGTTTCATTTACCATATGCCACTTGCCAATCCTTCTCTCATGGTTTTTCTCATCCAGTAGTCTTCTACCACTTCTTTCACATACCATTTCCTCTTTTCCTAAACCCATTAAAGACTTTCAAACTCACCGATTCCAAAAAATAAGCACATTCACATCCAACAACCTCTCATTTGCACACCAGTCAATCAGCACATAATCTGATACCGATAGTTGACCACCAAGCCCAATCACCCATGTAAACATCTGTATGTATCTTTTTAAACTAAATACTCCTAACAATCGTCTTTCAGTGCACAACCATACCCTCAATATGCCACATCAGCCCTTTTTTTTGGAAAAAGAGTCCCTAACATCAAAAATGCCAGAGCACTCACTTATCTTCCCCCATGAAATCTCTCCTTTCAGCTTCATTGTTATCAAAATGCTTCAGTATGATGACAACCCATGAACATGACAAAACCCTCGAACACAATGGTATGAAGCTTCAGTACGACAACACGACCCTTGAATAAGACAGTACGATGCTTTAGCAAGACATCGCAGTTCTCTGCTGTTCACACACAACAATCATTCACTGTTTGCCATATACTTCGACCTTAACCCACATCATTCTTGACCCCACTTTCTGACAGTCATACAGATCTTTCATCAGAAATGCCAACATCTCTTGCTCTCATCCTCTCACTAATATGAGACGTTAACAGTAAAATGTTCCGTTCTCCCTTGCCTCGTTTTACCCAAGGTCATAAGATCCAGGTTCCTCTCATAAAACATAGCACCTGTCTCTCCCTTCTCATCCTGGTTATAACTAAAAGCACATTTGAACACCTAAGCCTGATATTTGTCTAAATCTTTTTACTGGTAATGTTTTTCCAAAGAGATAACGTAAGGATGGGAATGTTTCTAGCTCCCCACTCCTGTCTTTATCAGCTGCCTTCAGTGACATGCAGGAGATATGCAGCTAGCATTCTTTCTCCCCTTATCTCCATAGATACATACATAAATACATGAGTATCAGCCAAATCTTGTGGTTAAGACATCAAGGAGCCAAAGCTACAATTAAACTATACTAAAGGCTAGAGATGCATTCAGAAGGATCTTGTCAAATCTTTCATTATACTGTCCAGGTAAAGCATTGTAAGCTGTCGTGTAACCTCTACATGTAAGATTAATCTTATACTAGCAATCCCGAACCCCTCTTCGTTTAATTAGTAAATACAGTTATATAAAGTCATATAATTTACAAACATTAGACTTCCAGCTAACGCTGAGAAGAAAAAGAAAGCATATATACATACACACACACACACACACACACACACACATATATATATATATATATATATATATATATATATATATATATATATATATATATATAATATATATATCCCTGGGGATAGGGGATTAAGAATACTTCCCACGTATTCCCTGCGTGTCGTAGAAGCCGACTAAAAGGGGAGGGAGCGGGGAGCTGGAAATCCTCCCCTCTCGTTTTTTTTTTTTAATTTTCCAAAAAAAGGAACAGAGGGGGCCAGGTGAGGATATTCCAAAAGAGGCCCAGTCCTCTGTTCTTAACGCTACCTCGCTAACGCGGGAAATGGCGAATAGTTTAAAAGAAAGAATATATATATATATATATATATATATATATATATATATATATATATATATATATATATATATATATATTTATTTATTTATTTTGCTTTGTTGCTGTCTCCCGCGTTAGCGAGGTAGCGCAAGGAAACAGACGAAAGAATGGCCCAACCCGCCCACATACACATGCATATACATACACGTCCACACACGCAAATATACATACCTATACATCTCAATGTACACATATATATACACACAGACATATACATATATATACACATGTACATAATTCATACTGTCTGCCTTTATTTGTTCCCATCGCCACCTCGCCACACATGGAATAACAACCCCCTCCCCCCTCATGTGTGTGAGGTAGCGCTAGGAAAGACACCAAAGGCCCCATTCGTTCACACTCAGTCTCTAGCTGTCATGTAATAATGCACCGAAACCACAGCTCCCCTTCCACATCCAGGCCCCACACACATTCCATGGTTTACCCCAGACGCTTCACATGCCCTGGTTCAATCCATTGACAGCACGTCGACCCCGGTATACCACATCGTTCCAATTCACTCTATTCCTTGCACGCCTTTCACCCTCCTGCATGTTCAGACCCCGATCACTCAAAATCTTTTTCACTCCATCTTTCCACCTCCAATTTGGTCTCCCACTTCTCCTCGTTCCCTCCACCTCCGACACATATATCTTCTTGGTCAATCTTTCCCCACTCATTCTCTCCATGTGACCAAACCATTTCAAAACGCCCTCTTCTGCTCTCTCAACCACACTCTTTTTATTTCCACACATCTCTCTCACCCTTACATTACTTACTCGGTCAAACCACCTCACACCACATATTGTCCTCAAACATCTCATTTCCAGCACATCCACCCTCCTGCGCACAACTCTATCCATTGCCCACGCCTCGCAAGCATACAACGTTGTTAGAACCACAATTCCTTCAAACATACCCATTTTTGCTTTCCGAGATAATGTTCTCGACTTCCAAACATTCTTCAAGGCTCCCAGAATTTTCGCCCCCTCCCCCACCCTATGATTCACTTCCGCTGCCATGGTTCCATCCGCTGCCAGATCCACTCCCAGATATCTAAAACACTTTACTTCCTCCAGTTTTTCTCCATTCAAACTTACCTCCCAATTGACTTGACCCTCAACCCTACTGTACCTAATAACCTTGCTCTTATTCACATTAACTCTTAACTTTCTTCTTTCACACACTTTACCAAACTCAGTCACCAGCTTCTGCAGTTTCTTACATGAATCAGCCACCAGCGCTGTATCATCAGCGAACAACAACTGACTCACTTCCCAAGCTCTCTCATCCACAACAGACTGCATACTTGCCCCTCTTTCCAAAACTCTTGCATTCACCTCCCTAACAACCCCATCCATAAACAAATTAAACAACCATTGAGACATCACAAACCCCTGCCGCAAACCTACATTCACAGAGAACCAATCACTTTCCTCTCTTCCTACACGTACACATGCCTTACATCCTCGATAAAAACTTTTCACTGCTTCTAACTACTTGCCTCCCACACCATATATTCTTAAAACCTTCCACACAGCATCTCTATCAACTCTATCATATGCCTTCTCCAGATCCATAAATGCTACATACAAACCCATTTGTCTTTCTAAATATTTCTCACATACATTCTTCAAAGCAAACACATAATCCACACATCCTCTACCACTTCTGAAATCACACTGCTCTTCCCCAATCTGATGCTCTGTGCACGCCTTCACCCTCTCAATCAATACCCTCCCATATAATTTACCAGGAATACTCAACAAACTTATACCTCTGTAATTTGAGCACTCACTCTTATCCCCTTTGCCTTTGTACAATGGCACTATGCACGCATTCCGCTAATCCTCAGGCACCTCACCATGATTCATATATACATTAAATAACCTTACCAACCAGTCAACAATACAGTCACCCCCTTTTTCAATAAATTCCACTGCAATACCATCCAAACCTGCTGCTTTGCCGGCTTTCATCTTCCGTAAAGCTTTTACTACCTCTTCTCTATTTACCAAATCATTTTCCCTAACCCTCTCACTTTGCACACCACCTCGACCAAAACACCCTATATCTGCCACTCTATCATCAAACACATTCAACAAACCTTCAAAATACTCACTCCATCTCCTTCTCACATCACCACTACTTGTTATCACCTCCCCATTAGCGCCCTTCACTGAAGTTCCCATTTGCTCCCTTTTCTTACGCACTTTATTTACCTCCTTCCAAAACATCTTTTTATTCTCCCTAAAATTTAATGATACTCTCTCACCCCAACTCTCATTTGCCCTCTTTTTCACCTCTTGCACCTTTCTCTTGAAATCCTGCCTCTTTCTTTTATACCTTTCCCACTCATTTGCATTTTTTCCCTGCAAAAATAGTTCAAATGCCTCTCTCTTCTCTTTCACTAATAATCTTACTTCGTCATCCCACCACTCACTACCATTTTTAATCAACCCACCTCCCACGCTTCTCATGCCACAGGCATCTTTTTCGCAAGCCATCACTGCTTCCCTAAATACATCCCATTCCTCCCCCACTCCCCTTACCTCCTTTGTTCTCACCTTTTTCCATTCTGTACTCAGTCTCTCCTGGTACTTCCTCACACAAGGCTCCTTCCCAAGCTCACTTACTCTCACCACTCTCTTCACCCCAGCATTCTCTTTTCTTTTCTGAAAACCCCCACAAATCTTCACCTTCGCCTCCACAAGATAATGATCAGACATCCCTCCAGTTGCACCTCTCAGCACATTAACATCCAAAAGTCTCTCTTTTGTGCGTCTATCAATTAACATGTAATCCAATAACGCTCTCTGGCCATCTCTCCTACTTACATACGTATACTTATGTATATCTCGCTTTTTAAACCAGGTATTCCCAATCACCAGTCCTTTTTCAGCACATAAATCTACAAGCTCTTCACCATTTCCATTTACAACACTGAACACTCCATGTATACCAATTATTCCCTCAACTGCCACATTACTCACCTTTGCATTCAAACCACCCATCACTATAACCCGGTCTTGTGCATCACACTCATTCAGCTGCTCCCAAAACACTTGCCTCTCATGATCTTTCTTCTCATGCCCAGGTGCATATGCACCAATAATCACCCATCTCTCGCCATCAACTTTCAGTTTTACCCATATCAATCTAGAATTTACTTTCTTACACTCTATCACATACTCCCACAACTCCTGATTCAGGAGTAGTGCTACTCCTTCCCTTGCCCTTGTCCTCTCACTAACCCCTGACTTTACTCCCAAGACATTCCCAAACCACTCTTCCCCTTTACCCTTGAGCTTCGTTTCACTCAGAGCCAAAACATTCAGGTTCCTTTCCTCAAACATACTACCTATCTCTCCTTTTTTCACATCTTGGTTACATCCACACCCATTTAGACACCCCAATCTGAGCCTTCGAGGAGGATGAGCACTCCTCGCGTGACTCCTTCTTCTTTTTCCCCTTTTAGAAACCCTGGGGATAGGGGAGAAAGAATACTTCCCACGCATTCCTCACGTGTCGTAGAAGGCGACTAAAGGGGACGGCAGCGGGGGGTCAGAAACCCTCCCCTCCTTGTATTTTAACTTTCTAAAAGGGGAAAAAGATATATGTATATATATATATATATATATATATATATATATATATATATATATATATATATATATATATATATATTATCCCTGGGGATAGTGGAGAAAGAATACTTCCCACGTATTCCCTGCGTGTCGTAGAAGGCGACTAAAAGGGAAGGGAGCGGGAGGCTGCAAATCCTCCCCTCTCCTTTTTTTTTTTTTTTTCCAAAAGAAGAAACAGAGAAGGGGGCCAGGTGGGGATGTTCCCTCAAAGGCCCAGTTCTCATCCTCGGTGTTGACGCTACCTCGCTAATGCGGGAAATGGCGATTAGTATAATATATATATATATATATATATATATATATATATATATATATATATATATATATATATATATATATATATATATATAAAGAGGAAAGGATCACAATTTTGCCCCAAGTGCACTTTCGTGTAATAATCACATCATCATGGGAGAGACAAGAGAGAAATATTCAGTTGATATACATCGAAGAGACGAAGCTAGGACGCCATTTGGTAAACATGCGATTGTCCAAGACAGAGCGTTCGTAAACTTATCATTTTACAAATTTTATCAACAAAGTTATCTAATTTGTATTGACCATCACTAATATTAAGATTGTAATTCTTTGCGTATCTAATAATAGAAGATTCAGTGATATTTCTCGTGGTAATAGTGTATGCCAGTTTGTCAAAACCAGTGGAAGCTAATTGCCCTAAAAGATTCATAAGAGCTATTAACACCTTAAAAAAAGACAAGGATATACATATTACTAAAGCAGATAAGGCTAACACTGTTGTGATTTTAGACAAATGTAACTATTTATCTAAAATGAATGATCTTCTAAATGATAACACAACATATTGTAAACATAGTAAATATCCCTTAGAAGCAGTTAATTCCCATTTCAATAAAGAAATGAAGTTGTTGTTGAAAGGTAATGATTCTCTTATCAAAATTTTGTCATCTTTGTCCCCTTCATTGCCATATATGTATGGACTTATCAAAACACATAAACAGAATTTTCTTGCAAGACCTATAGTGAGTTCAGTAGACTCCATCACATATAAATTGTCAAAATGGTTAGTTTCTTTATTAAGCCCTTTAGTGGGTAAGGTATCAAATTCTAATATCATGAACAATGTAGATTTAGTCAACAAGCTTAACAATATCAATGTTGATTTTGATTTCAAACTAGTTAGCTTTGATGTTTCCTCACTTTTCACTAAAGTTCCAGTTGATGACCTTTTAGAATATTTATTTGATGTCTTGGATGATATTCATTTACCTGTTTCAAAGTCTAATTTCATTGAACACATAAAATTGTGTATAAAAGACTGTGTATCTTAATTTAATGGAGATTGTTATGCTCAAAAATTTGGTATGGCAATGGGTAACCCTCTTTCACCTGTACTAAGTAATCTTTATATGGAATTTTTTGAAACAAATTTACTAAAGGATATCTTACCCTCTAATGCAATTTGGTTTAGGTATGTAGATGATGTTCTTTGTGTTTGGCCAACAAATGAAAATTTACAAGTACTTCTCCCCTTACTTAATAATTTAGTACCTTCCATCAAATTTACTGTAGAAAATGAAAATAATGGTATGTTACCATTTTTAGATTGCATGATCCATAGACAAAGAAACAAGTTTAAGTTTAGCATATACAGAAAACCCACCAATGTATGCTCATATATCCATTATTACTCATCTCAACATGACAGTTGAATTATCATCATTTCAATCTATGTTCCTTAGGGCATTACGTATTTGCAGTCCAGAGTTTATTGATGATGAGTTTGAGAGGATATATTCTATTGGATCTAAGTTAAAATACCCTAGATCTTTCATTGATAAATCTCTTAAGTTAGCAAAGAAATCATTTTATAGAGTTGAGCCCAAACCTCCCATTGACATCAAGAATCTTTTAGTTCTCCCTTTTAATAATAATTTCACTTTGCTTCCCATGTTGCTTAAATCCTTTAATGTAAATGTTGCCTTCAGCAACAATAATACTATAAAGAATATCTTAATCAGGAATTCACCAGAATATATATATATATATATATATATATATATATATATATATATATATATATATATATATATATATATATATATATATTCTATTTATTTTGCTTTGTCGCTGTCTCCCGCGTTACCGAGGTAGCGCAAGGAAACAGACGAAAGAATGACCCAACCCACCCACATACACACGTATATACATACACGTCCACACATGAACATATACATACCTATACATCTCAACGTATACATATATATACACACAGACATATACATATATACGCATGTACATAATTCATACTGTCTGCCGTTATTCATTCCCATCGACACCCCGCCACACATGAAATAACAACCCCCTACCCCCTCATATGTGCGAGGTAGCGTTAGGAAAAGACAACAAAGGCCACATTCGTTCACACTTAGTCTCTAGCTGTCATGTATAATGCACTGAAACCACAGGTCCCTTTCCACATCCAGGCCCCAGAGAACTTTCCATGGTTTACCCCAGACGCTTCACATGCCCTGGTTCAATCCATTGACAGCACGTCGACCCCGGTATACCACATCGTTCCAATTCACTCTATTCCTTGCACGCCTTTCACCCTCCTGCATGTTCAGGCCCCGATCACTCAAATCTTTTTCAATCCATCTTTCCACCTCCAATTTGGTCTCCCACTTCTCGTTCCCTCCACCTCTAACACATATATCCTCTTTGTCAATCTTCCCACACTCATTCTCTCCATGTGACCAAACCATTTCAAAACACCCTCTTCTGCTCTAGTGCTCTCTCAACCACACTCTTTTTATTACCAAACATCTCTCTTACCCTATTATTACTTACTCGATCAAACTACCTAACACCACATATTGTCCTCAAACATCTCATTTCCAGCACATCCACCCTCCTGCGCACAACTCTATCCATAGCCTACGCCTCGCAACCATATAACATTGTTGGAACCACTATTCCTTCAAATATACCCATTTTTGCTTTCCGAGATAATGTTCTCGACTTCCAAACATTCTTCAACGCTTCCAGAACTTTCGCCCCCTCTCCCACCCTATGATTCACTTCCACTTCCATGGTTCCATCCGCTACCTAATCCACTCCCAGATATGTAAAACACTTCACTTCCTCCAGTTTCTCTCCATTCAAACTTAACTCCCAATTGACTTGTCCATCAACCCTACTGTACCTAATTACATTGCTCTTATTCACATTTACTCTCAGCTTTCTTCTTTCACACACTTTACCAAACTCAGTCACCAGCTTCTGCGGTTTCTCACCCGTATCAGACAACAGCGCTGTATCATCAGCGAACAAGAACTGACTCACTTCCTAATCTCCCTCATCCACAACAGACTGCACACTTGCTCCTCTTTCCAAAACTCTTGCATTCACCTCCCTAACAACCCCATCCATAAACAAATTAAACAACCAAGGAGACATCACGCACCCCTGCCGCAAACCAACATTCACTGAGAACCAATCACTTTCCTCTCTTCCTACACGTTCACATGCTCGACATCCTCGATAAAAACTTTTCACTGCTTCTAACAACTTGCCTCCCACACCATATATTCTTAATACCTTCCACAGAGCATCTCTATCAACTCTGTCATATGCCTTCTCCAGCTCCATGAATGCTACATACAAATCCATTTGCTTTTCTAAGTTATTTCTCACATACATTCTTCAAAGCAAACACCTGGTCCACACATCCTCTACCACTTCTGAAACCACACTGCTCTTCCCCAATCTGATGCTCTGTTCATGCCTTTACCCTCTGAATCAATACCCTCCCATATAATTTACTAGGAATACTCGACAGACTTATACCTCTGTAATTTGAGCACTTACCTTTATCCCCTTTGCCTTTGTACAATGGCACTATGCAAACATTTCGGCAATCCTCAGGCACCTCACTATGAGTCATACATACATTAGATAACCTTACTAACCAGTCAACAATACAGTCACCCCCTGTTTTTAATAAATTCAACTGAAATGCCATCCAAATCCTCCGCCTTGTCAACTTTCATCTTCCGCAAAGCTTTTACTACCTCTTCTCTGTTTACCAAATCATTCTCCCTAACCCTCTCATTTTGTACACCACCTCGACCAAAACACCCTATATCTGCCACTCTATCATCAAACACATTTAACAAACCTTCAAAATACTCACTACATCTCCTATTCACATCACCACTACTTGTTATCACCTCCCCATTAGCCCCCTTCACTGAAGTTCCCATTTGTTCCCTTGTCTAACGCACTTTATTTACCTCCTTCCAAAACATCTTTTTAATCTCCCTAAAATTTAATGATACTCTCTCACCCCAACTCTCATTTGCCCTCTTTTTCACCTCTTGCACCTTTCTCCTGGCCTTCTGCCTCTTTCTTTTTTATATATCTCCCAGTCATTTGCATTATTTCCCTGCAAAAATCGTTCAAATGCCTCTCTCTTCTCTTTCACTAATAATTTTACTTCTTCATCCCACCACTCACTACCCTTTCTAATCTGCCCACCTCCCACGCTTCTCATGCCACAAGTATCTTTTGTGCAGGCCATCACTGCTTCCTTAGATACATCCCATTCACCCCTCACTCCCCTTGGGATAGGGGAGAAAGAATACTTCCTACATATTCCCTGCGTGTCGTAGAAGGCGACTAAAAGGGGAGGGAGCGCGTGGCTGGAAATCCTCCCCTCTGTTTTTTTTTTTTTTTCTTAATTTTCCAAAAGAAGGAACAGCAAAGGGGCCAGCTGAGAATATTCTCTTAAAGGCCCAGTCCTCTGTTCTTAACGCTAACTCGCTAACACGTGAAATGGCGAATAGTATGAATGAAAGAATATATGTATAAATATATATATATATATATATATATATATATATATATATATATATATATATATATATATATATATATATATATATATATTTTTTTTTTTTCTCAAACTTCGCCATTTCCCGCATTAGCGAGGTAGCGTTAAGAACAGATGACTGGGCCTTTGAGGGAATATCCTCACCTGGCCCTCTTCTCTGTTCCTTCTTTTGGAAAATTAAGAAAAAAAAAAAAAAAAGAGGGGAGGATTTCCAGCCCCCGCTCCCTCCCCTTTTAGTCGCCTTCTACGACACGCAGGGAATACGTGGGAAGTATTCTTAATCCCCTATCCCCAGGGATGTATATATATATATATATATATATATATATATATATATATATATATATATATATATATATATATATATATATACATGTGAAGCGTCTGGGGTAAACCATGGAAAGCTGTGTAGGTATGTATATTTTGCGTGTGTGGACGTATGTATATACATGTGTATGGGGATGGGTTGGGCCATTTCTTTCGTCTGTTTCCTTGCGCTACCTCGCAATCGCGGGAGACAGCGACAAAAAAAAATATATATATATGTATATATATATATATATATATATATATATATATATATATATATATATATATATATATATATATATATATGTATTATATTATATTAGTTATCATACTTGTCGCTGTCTCCCGCGTTAGCGAGGTAGCGCAAGGAAACAGACGAAAGAATGGCCCAACCCACCCACATACACATGTATATACATACACGTCCAAACACGCACATATACATACCTATACATCTCAACGTAAACATATATATACACACACAGACATATACATAGATACACATGTACATAACGCATACTGTCTGCCCTTATTCATTCCCGTCGCCACCCCGCCGCACATGAAATAAGAACCCCCTCCCCCCGCATGTGCGCGAGGTACCGCTAGGAAAAGACAACAAAGGCCCCATTCGTTCACACTCAGTCTCTAGCTGTCATGTACAATGCACCGAAACCACAGCTCCCTTTCCACATCCAGGCACCACAGAACTTTCCATGGTTTACTCCAGACGCTTCACATGCCCTGGTTCAATTCATTGACAGCACGTCGACCCCGGTATACCACATCGTTCCAATTCACTCTATTCCTTGCACGCCTTTCACCCTCCAGCATGTTCAGGCCCCGATCACTCAAAATCTTTTTCACTCCATCTTTCCACCTCCACTTTGGTCTCCCACTTCCCTCTCGTTCCCTCCACCTCTGAGACGTATATCCTCTTGGTCAATCTTTCCTCACTCATTCTTTCCATGTGACCAAACCATTTCATAACGCCCTCTTTTGCTCTGTCAACCACACTCTTTTTATTGCCACACATCTCTCTTACCATTTCATTACTTACTCGATGAAACCACCTCACACCACATATTGTCCTCAAACATCTCATTTCCAGCACATCCACCCTGCTCCGCATAACTCTATCTATAGCCCACGCCTCGCAACCATATATCATTGTTGGAACCACCATTCCTTCAAACATACCCATTTCCGCTTTCCAAGATAACATTCTCGACTTCCACACATTCTTCAACGCTCCCAGAACTTTTTTCCCGTCCCCCATCCTATGATTCACTTCCGCTTCCATGGTTCCATACGCTGCCAAATCCACTCCCAGATATCTAAAACACTTCACTTCCTCCAGTTTTTCTCCATGGAAACTTACCTCCTAACTGACTTGTCCTTTAACCCTACTGTACCTAATAACCTTGCTCTTATTCACATTTATTCTCAGCTTTCTTCTTTCACACACTTTACCAAACTCAGTCACCAGCTTCTGCAGTTTCTCACCCGAAACAGCCACCAGCGCTGTATCATCAGCGAACAACTGACTCACTTCCCGAGCTCTCTCATCTCTGGGGATAGGGGAGAAAGAATGTTTCCCACTTATTCCTCACCTGTCGTAGAAGGCGACTAAATGGGACGAGAGCGGGGGTCTAGAAACCCTCCAATCCTTGTATTTTAATTTTCTAAACGGGGAAACAGAAGGAGTCACGCGGGGAGTGCTCATTCTCTTCGAAGGCTCAGACTGGGGTGTCTAAATGTGTGTGGATGTAACCAAGATGAGAAAAAAAGGAGAGATAGGTAATACGTTTGAGGAAAAGAACCTGGATTTTTTGGCTCTGAGTGAAACGAAGCTCAAGGGTAAAGGGGAAGAGTGGTTTGGGCATGTCTTGCAAGTAAAATCAGGGGTTAGTGAAAGGACGAGAGCAAGGGAAGGAGTAGCACTAATCCTAAAACAGGAGTGGTGGGAGTATGTGATTGAGTGTAAGAAAGTAAACTCCAGATTGATATGGGTAAGACTGAAAGTGAATGGAGAGATGGGTGATTATTGGTGCATATGCACCTGGGCATGAGAAGAAAGATTATGAGAGGCAAGTGTTTTGGGAGCAGCTGAGTGAGTGTGTTAGTAGTTTTGATGCACGAGATTGGGCTATAGTGATGGGTGATTTGAATGCAAAGGTAAGTAATGTGGCAGTTGAGGGAATAATTGGTGTACATGGGGAGTTCAGTGTAGTAAATGGAAATGATGAATAGCTTCCAGATTTATGTGCTGAAAAAGGACAGGTGATTGGGAATACCTGGCTTAAAAAGAGAGATATACATAAGTATACGTATGTAAGTAGGAGAGATGGCCAGAGAGCGTTATTAGATTACGTGTTAATTGATAGGCGCGCGAAAGAGAGACTTTTGGATGTTAATGTGCTGTGAGGTGCAACTAGAGGGATATCTGATCATTATCTTGTGGAGGCGAAAGTGAAGATTTGTAGAGGTTTTCAGAAAAGAGGAGAGAATGTTAGGGTGAAGAGAGTGGTGAGAGTAAGGGAGCTTGGGAAGGAGACTTGTGTGAGGAAGTACCAGGAGAGAGTGGGTACAGAATAGAAAAAGGTGAGAACAAAGTACGTAAGAGGAGTGGGGGAGGAATGGGATGTATTTAGGGAAGCAGTGATGGATTGCGCAAAATATGCTTGTGGCATGAGAAGCGTGGGAGGTGGGCAGATTAGAAAGGTTGTGAGTGGTGGGATGAAGAAGTAAGATTATTAGTGAAAGAGAAGAGAGAGGCATTTGGACGATTTTTGCAGGGAAATAATGAAAATGAGTGGGAGATGTATTAAAAAAAAGAGGCAGGAGGTCAAGAGAAAGGTGTAAGAGGTGAAAAAGAGGGAAAATGAGTGTTGGGGTGAGAGAGTATCATTAAGTTTTTGGGAGAATAAAAAGATGTTTTGGAAGGAGGTAAATAAAGTGCATAAGACAAGGGAACAAATGGGAACATCAATGAAGGGGGCTAATGGGGAGGTGATATCAAGTAGTGGTGATGTGAGAAGATGGAGTGAGTATTTTGAAGGTTTGTTGAATGTGTTTTTATGACAGAGTGGCAGATATAGGGTGTTTTGGTCGAGTTGGTGTGCAAAGTGAGAGGGTTAGGGAGAATGATTTGGTAAACAGAGAAGAGGTAGTAGAAGCTTTGCGGAAGATGAAAGCCGGCACGGCAGCAGGTTTGGATGGTATTGCAGTGGAATTTATTGAAAAAGGGGGTGACTGTATTGTTGACTGGTTGGTAAGGTTATTTAATGTATGTATGACTCATGGTGAGGTGCCTGAGGATTGGCGGAATGCTTGCATATTGCCATTGTACAAAGGCAAACGGGATAAGAGTGAATGCTTAAATTTCAGAGGTATATGTTTGTTGAGTGTTCGTTGAAATTATATGGGGGGGGGGGGTTGGGGGGCGTTATTGATTGAGAAGGTGAAGGCATGTAGAGAGCATCAGATTGGGGAAGAGCAGTGTGGTTTCAGAAGTGGTAGAGGATGTGTGGATCAGGTGTTTGCTTTGAAGAATGTATGTGAGAAATACTTAGAAAAGCAAATGGATTTGTATGTAGCATTTATGGATCTGGAGAAGGCATATGGTAGAGTTGATAGAGATGCTCTGTGGAAGGTATCAAGAATATATGGTGTGGGATGGAAGGTTTTAGAAGAAGTGAAAAGTTTTTATCGAGGATATAAGGCATGTGTACGTATAGGAAGAGAGGAAAGTGATTGGTTCTCAGTGAATGTTGGTTTGCGGCAGGGGTGCGTGATGTCTCCATGGTTGTTTGATTTGTTTATGGATGGGTTTGTTAGATAGGTGAATGCAAGAGTTTTGGAAAGAGGGGCAAGTATATATATATATATATATATATATATATATATATATATATATATATATATATATATATATATATATATATATATATATATATTCTTATCTCCTTATATTCAAACTTATCTCCCAGTTTACTTGTCCCTCAACCTTACTGAACCTAATAGCCTTGCTCTTATTCATATTTACTCTCAATTGTCTTCTTTCACACACTTTACTAAACTCAGTCACAAACTTCTGCAGTTTCTCACCGGAATCAGCCATCAGCGCTGTATCATCAGCGAATAACATCTGACTCACTTCCCAAGCCCTCTCATCCACAACAGACTGCATACTTGCCCTTCTCTCCAAAACTCTTGCATTCACTTCCCGAACAACCCCATCCACCAACGAATTATACAACCATGGAGATATCACGCACCCCTATGGATAGGGGAGAAAGAATACTTCCCACGCATACCCCGCGTGTCGTAGAAGGCGACTAAAGGGGATCAGAGCGGGGGAGTATAAACCCTCCCCTCCTTGCATTTTAACTTCCTAAAAGGGGAAACATATATATATATATATATATATATATATATATATATATATATATATATATATATATATATATATTTATTTATTTATTCATTTTGCTTTGTCGCTGTCTCCCGCGTTAGCGAGGTAGCGCAAGGATACAGACGAAAGAATGGCCCAACCCGCCCACATACACATGTATATACATACACGTCCTCACACGCAAATATACATACCTATACATCTCAATGTACATATATATATATACACACACAGACATGTACATATATACACATGTACATAATTCATACTGCCTGCCTTTATTCATTCCCATCGCCACCTCGTCGCACATGGAATAACAACCCCCTCCCCCTCATGTGTGCGAGGTGGCGCTAAGAAAAGTCAACAAAGGACACATTCGTTCACACTCAGTCTTTAGCTGTCATGTAATAATTCACCGAAACCACAGCTCCCTTTCCACATCCAGGCAACACAGAACTTTCCATGGTTTACCCCAGACGCTTCACATGCCCTGGTTCAATCCATTGACAGCACATCGACCCCGGTATACCACATCGTTCCAATTCACTCTATTCCTTGCACGCCTTTCACCCTCCTGCATGTTCAGGCCCCGATCACTCAAAATCTTTTTCACTCCATCTTTCCACCTCCAATTTGGTCTCCCACTTCTCTTCGTTCCCTCCACCTCTGACACATATATCATCTTGGTCAATCTTTCCTCACTCATTCTCTCCATGCGACCAAACCATTTCAAAACACACTCTTCTGGTCTCTCAACCACACTTTTTTATTTTCACACATCTCTCTTACCCTTACATTACTTACTCGATCAAACCACTTCACATCACATATTGTCCTCAAACATCTCATCCACCCTCCTGCGCGCAACTCTATCCATAGCCCACGCCTCGCAACCATACAACATTGTTGGAACCACTATTCCTTCAAACATATCCATTTTTGCTTTCCGAGATAATACTCTCGACTTCCAAACATTCTTCAAGGCTCCCAGAATTCTCGCCCCTTCCCCTACTCTATGATTCACTTCTGCTTTCATGGTTCCATCCACTGCCATATCCACTTCCAGATATCTAAAACACTTTACTTCCTCCAGTTTTTCTCCATTCAAACTTCCCTCCCATTTGACTTGACCCTCAACCCTACTGTACCTAATAACCTTGCTCTTATTCAAATTTACACTTAACTTTCTTCTTTCACACACTTTACCAAACTCAGTCACCAGCTTCTGCAGTTTCTCACATGAATCAGCCACCAGCGCTGTATCATCAGCGAATAACAACTGAATCACTTCCCAAGCTCTCTCATCCACAACAGACTGCATACTTGCCCCTCTTTCCAAAACTCTTGCATTCACCTCCCTAACAACCCCATCCATAAACAAATTAAACAACCATGGAGACATCACACACCCCTGCCGCAAACCTACATTCACTGAGAACCAATTACTTTCCTCTCTTCCTACACGTACACATGCCTTACAGCCTCGATAAAAACTTTTCACTGCTTCTAACAACTTGCCTCCCACACCATATATTCTTAATACCTTCCACAGAGCATCTCTATCAACTCTATCATATGCCTTCTCCAGATCCATAAATGCTACATACAAATCCATTTGCTTTTCTAAGTATTTCTCACATACATTCTTCAAAGCAAACACCTGATCCACACATCCTCTACCACTTCTGAAACCACACTGCTCTTCCCCAATCTGATGCTCTGTACATGTGTTCACCCTCTCAATTGATACCGTCCCATATAATGTACCAGGAATACTCAACAAACTTATACCTCTGTAATTTGAGCACTCACTTTTATCCCCTTTGCCTTTGTACAATGGCACTATGCAAGCATTCCACCAATCCTCAGGCACCTCATCATGAATTACACATACATTAAATAACCTTACCAACCAATCAACCATACAATCACCCCCTTTTTTAATAAATTCCAGTGTAATATCTTCCAAACCTGCTACCTTGCCGGCTTTCATCTTTCGCAAAGCTTTTAGTTCCTCTTCTCTGTTTACCAAATCATTTTCCCTAACCCTCTCACTTTGCACACCACCTCGACCAAAACACCCTATTTTTTTTTTTTTTTTTGCTTTGTCCCTGTCTCCCGCGTTTGCGAGGTAGCGCAAGGAAACAGACGAAAGAAATGGCCCAACCCACCCCCATACACATGTATATACATACGTCCACACACGCAAATATACATACCTACACAGCTTTCCATGGTTTACCCCAGACGCTTCACATGCCTTGATTCAATCCACTGACAGCACGTCAACCCCGGTATACCACATCGCTCCAGTTCACTCTATTCCTTGCCCTCCTTTCACCCTCCTGCATATTCAGGCCCCGATCACACAAAATCTTTTTCACTCCATCTTTCCACCTCCAATTTGGTCTCCCTCTTCTCCTCGTTCCCTCCACCTCCGACACATATATCCTCTTGGTCAATCTTTCCTCACTCATTCTCTCCATGTGCCCAAACCATTTCAAAACACCCTCTTCTGCTCTCTCAACCACGCTCTTTTTATTTCCACACATCTCTCTTACCCTTACGTTACTTACTCGATCAAACCACCTCACACCACACATTGTCCTCAAACATCTCATTTCCAGCAAATCCATGCTCCTGCGCACAACTCTATCCATAGCCGACGCCTCGCAACCATACAACATTGTTGGAACCACTATTCCTTCAAACATACCCATTTTTGCTTTCGGAGAGAATGTTCTTGACTTCCACACATTCTTCAAGGCTCCCAGAATTTTCGCCCCCTCCCCCACCCTATGATCCACTTCCGCTTCCATGGTTCCATCCGCTGCCAGATCCACTACCAGATATCTAAAACACTTCACTTCCTCCAGTTTTTCTCCATTCAAACTCACCTCCCAATTGACTTGACCCTCAACCCTACTGTACCTAATAACCTTGCTCTTATTCACATTTACTCTTAACTTTCTTCTTTCACACACTTTACCAAACTCAGTCACCAGCTTCTGCAGTTTCTCACATGAATCAGCCACCAGCGCTGTATCATCAGCGAACCACAACTGACTCACTTCCCAAGCTCTCTCATCCCCAACAGACTTCATACTTGCCCCTCTTTCCAAAACTCTTGCATTCACCTCCCTAACAACCCCATCCATAAACAAATTAAACAACCATGGAGACATCACACACCCCTGCCGCAAACCTACATTCACTGAGAAACAATCACTTTCCTCTCTTCCTACACGTACACATGCCTTACATCCTCGATAAAAACTTTTCACTGCTTCTAACAACTTGCCTCCCACACCATATATTCTTAATACCTTCCACAGAGCATCTCTATCAACTCTATCATATGCCTTCTCCAGATCCATAAATGCTACATACAAATCCATTTGCTTTTCTAAGTATTTCTCACATACATTCTTCAAAGCAAACACCTGATCCACACATCCTCTACCACTTCTGAAACCACACTGCTCTTCCCCAATCTGATGCTCTGTACATGCCTTCACCCTCTCAATCAATATCCTCCCATATAATTTCCCAGGAATACTCAACAAACTTATACCTCTGTAATTTGAGCACTCACTCTTATCCCGTTTGCCTTTGTACAATGGCACTATGCACGCATTCCGCCAATCCTCAGGCACCTCACCATGAGTCATACATACATTAAATAACCTTACCAACCAGTCAACAATACAGTCACCCCCTTTTTTAATAAATTCCACTGCAATACCAACCAAACCTGCTGCCTTGCCGGCTTTCATCTTCCGCAAAGCTTTTACTACCTCTCCTCTGTTTACCAAATCATTTTCCCTAACCCTCTCACTTTGCACACCACCTCGACCAAAACACCCTATATCTGCCACTCTATCATCAAACACATTCAACAAACCTTCAAAATACTCACTCCATCTTCTTCTCACATCACCACTACTTGTTATCACCTCACCATTTGCGCACTTCACTGAACTTCCCGTTTGCTCCCTTGTCTTACGCACTTCCAGAACATCTTTTTATTCTCCCTAAAATTTAATGATACTCTCTCACCCCAACTCTCATTTGCTCTTTTTTTTCACCTCTTGCACCTTTCTCTTGACCTCCTGTCTCTTTCTTTTATACATCTCCCACTCAATTGTATTTTTTCCCTGCAAAAATCGTCCAAATGCCTCTCTCTTCTCTTTCACTAATACTCTTACTTCTTCATCCCACCACTCACTACCCTTTCTAATCAACCCACCTCCCACTCTTCTCATGCCACAAGCATCTTTTGCGCAATCCATCACTGATTCCCTAAATACATCCCATTCCTCCCCCACTCCCCTTACTTCCATTGTTCTCACCTTTTTCCATTCTGTACTCAGTCTCTCCTGGTACTTCCTCACACAAGTCTCCTTCCCAAGCTCACTTACTCTCACCACCCTCTTCACCCCAACATTCACTCTTCTTTTCTGAAAACCCATACAAATCTTCACCTTAGCCTCCACAAGATAATGATCAGACATCCCTCCAGTTGCACCTCTCAGCACATTAACATCCAAAAGTCTCTCTTTCGCGCGCCTGTCAATTAACACGTAATCCAATAACGCTCTCTGGCCATCTCTCCTACTTACATAAGTATACTTATGTATATCTCGCTTTTTAAACCAGGTATTCCCAATCATCAGTCCTTTTTCAGCACATAAATCTACAAGCTCTTCACCATTTCCATTTACAACACTGAACACCCCATGTATACCAATTATTCCCTCAACTGCCACATTACTCACCTTTGCATTCAAATCACCCATCACTATAACCCGGTCTCTTGCATCAAAACCACTAACACACTCATTCAGCTGCTCCCAAAACACTTGCCTCTCATGGTCTTTCTTCTCATGCCCAGGTGCATATGCACCAATAATCACCCATCTCTCTCCATCAACTTTCAATTTTACCCATATCAATGGAGAATTTACTTTCTTACATTCTATCACATACTCCCACAACTCCTGTTTCAGGAGTACTGCTACTCCTTCCCTTGCTCTTGTCCTCTCACTAACCCCTGACTTTACTCCCAAGGCATTCCCAAACCACTCTTCCCCTTTACCCTTGAGCTTCGTTTCACTCAGAGCCAAAACATCCAGGTTCCTTTTCTCAAACATACTACCTATCTCTCCTTTTTTCACATCTTGGTTACATCCACACACATTTAGGCACCCCAATCTGAGCCTTTGAGGAGGATGAGCACTCCCCGCGTGACTCCTTCTTCTGTTTCCCATTTTAGAAAGTTAAAAAAAATACAAGGAGGGGAGGCTTTCTGGCCCCCCGCTCCCGTCCCCTCTTGTCGCTTTCTACGACACGCGAGGAATGCGTGGGAAGTATTCTTTCACCCCTGTCCCCAGGGATAATATATATATATATATATATATATATATATATATATATATATATATATATATATATATATATATATATATATATATACACACACATACACACACATACACATACATACGCACATATACACACACACACTCACATACATATATATACATATGAAAAATGTAAGAAACAATTTAGAAAACTGAAACTTCTAGCTTGAAATGAAATGAAAAAATGAATGTCACATAATGGTTCAACCTCTGGCTATGGAAAAAGGAAATGAATAATTTATTTACACAAACGTCAATAGTAGTTCTCATCAATTTAACCACTGTATCAATAAGCTTCAATGTCTAAGCTACATTTTTTTTCCAATTTCACTATTTTCTTGTCAAAGCACCATGTATGAAAACTATCACTCCAGTAACACAACTATAAACATTTACTTTCCCTTTAAAAAAGTTCTGGGGAAGTCTGTCTCGATACACTGCGGGACACTCTACCACCTGGCGAGGTTTGTGTTGCAATGGTTCTTGATTCACAAACGTAGTAGCATCACTGGTGGGCCAAGGTAGTTCCGTTGGCGAAGAGGAGCTCATGAAACATGTCGGAAAGCATGCTACTGCAGGCAGGAGTGAAGGCTGATGCAAACTGGTATCGCTTCTCGGGCATGAAGGAGGCCATGGTGGCTGCGGCCACATATATAGTTCACTTTCTGGAGTTGTAGATCCAGCTGGCGTCACCTGGAGATGTTGTGGATCCAGCTGGTGTCATCTGGAGATGTTGTAGATCCAGCTGGCGTCATCTGGAGATGTTGTAGATCCAGCTGGCGTCACCTTGCTTGGCGAACTTGCTCCTGTTGACCGCCCGAGTAATGTTTTTTCTTGGCGTCCTCTGGGCTGGATTGCTGCATGAGGGTCTGCGTGTGTACCACTTGGTGGGAGGCGGGAGGCGGGAGGCGGCGGAATATCCATGGTAATCATGAAGAGCGCTTCTTCTGCCACGGTTACAGCAGGAACACACTGGGCCAGGGCAGAGGTGGGAGCCCGTTTATATATATATATATATATATATATATATATATATATATATATATATATATATATATATATATATATATATTGGAAAGAATCACAATTTTGCGCGTGATCAAGTGTATTTCTATGAGTCCACGGGGAAAATGAAACACGATAAGTTCCCAAGTGCAATTTCGTGTAATAATTACATCATCAGGGGAGACACAAGAAAGAAATATAACAGTCGGTTGATATACAACGAAGAGACTTAGCTAGGACGCCATTTGGTAAACAAGTGATGAAGAGAGACAACGAGCGTATCGTAAACTTATTAGGTGGACATGAAGGGGAATTGTTTACAAATTTCATCAACAATAACGTTATTCAATTTGTATAGACTTTCACTAATATTAAGGTCATAATTCTTTGTGTATTTAATAATAGAAGATTCAATAATATTTCTCGTGGTACTGGAGTTAGAGTTAATAACTAAGATGGCATTACTCCAGTTAACACAATGATCATAGTTTTTTACGTGATTAAACAAGGCATTTGATTCTTGTCCTTTTTTATACTATATTCATGTTGCTCAAGTCTAACAGAAAGACCCTTACTGGTCTGCTCAACATAAAATTTATCAATTTCTACATGGCACTTTATAGATGCATCCAGAAGAATTTTCCGGTGAGTTCCTGATTAAGATATTCTATATAGTATTATTGTTGCTGAAGGCAACATTTACATTAAAGGATTTAAGCACCATGGGAAGTAAAGTAAAATTATCAGAAGGGAGAACTAAAAAGAATCTTGTCAACGGGAGGTTTGGGTTCAACTCTATAAAATTATTTCTTTGCTAACTAAAGGGATTTATCAATGAAAGATCTAGGGTACTTTAACTTAGATCCAATAGAATGTATCTTCTCAAACTCATCATCAATAAACTCTGTACTGCAAATACGTAATGCCCTAAGGAACATAGATTGAAAGGATGATAATTTAACTATCATGTTGAGATGAGTAATAATGGCCATATGAGCACACATTGGTAGGTTTTCTGTATATGCTAAACTTAAACTTGTTTCCTTGCCTATGGATCATGGAATCTAAAAATGGTAACATACCATTATTTTCATTTTCTACAATAGATTTGATGGAAGGTACTAAATTATTAAGTAAGGGGAGAAGTGTTTGTAACTTTTCATTTGTTGGCCAAACACAAAGAACATCATCTACATACCTAAGCAATATGCGTTAGCATGCAAGATATCCCTTAGAAATTTTGTTTTTCAAAGAATTCCATATTAAGATCACTTAGTACAGGTGAAAGAGTTTTACCAATTGCCATACCAAATTTTTGAGCATGATATTCACCATTGAATTGAAATACACAGTCTTTTATACACAATTCTATCAGTTCAATGAAAACAGACTTTGAAACAGGTTGTGGATCAACTGACTGCTATATTTCTTTCGTGTAACATGATGTGATTTGATTATTACACGGAAGTGCACTTGGGAACTGATCGTGTTTCATTTTCCCCGTGGACTCATACAAATATATATATATATATATATATATATATATATATATATATATATATATATATATATATATATATATATATATATATATGTATATATATATATATATATATATATATATATATATATATATATATATATATATATATATATATATATATATATATATATATATAGAGAGAGAGAGAGAGAGAGAGAGAGAGAGAGGAAATAGATGAAAGAATGGCCCAACCCACCCACATACACATGTGTATACATATACGCCCACAAGCACATATACATACCTATACATTTCAACGTACACATACATATACAAACTCAGACATATACATATATACTCATGTACATATTCATACTTGCTGCCTTCATCCATTCTCGTCGCCACCCCGCCACACATGAAAAACCATGGAAGCGGAAGTGAGTCACAGGTTGGGGGAGGGAGCGAAGGTTTTGGGAGCGTTGAAGAAGGTGTCGAAGGCGAAAACGTTATCTCGGAAAGCAAAAATGGGTATGTTTGAAGGAATAGTGGTTCCAACAATGTTATATGATTGTGAGGCATGGGCTATAGATAGGGTTATATGGAGGAGGGTGGATGCGTTGGAAATGAAATGTTTGATGACAATATGTGGTGTGGGGTGTTTTGAACGAGTAAGTAATGAAAGGGTAAGAGGGATGTGTGGTAATAAAAAGAGTTTGGTTGAGAAAGCAGAAGAGAGTGTGTTGAAATGGTTTAGACACATGGAGAGAATGAGTGAGGAAAGATTGACAAAGAGGATATGTGTCAGAGGTGGAGGGAAGAAGGAGAAGTGGGAGACCAAATTGGAGGTGGAGGGATGAAGTGAAAAAGATTTTGAGCAATCGGAGCCTGAACATACAGGAGGGTGAAAGGCGAGAAATGAATAGTGAATTGGAACGATGTGGTATACCGATGTCGACGTGCTGTCAATGGATTGAACCAGGGCATGTGAAGCGTCTGGGATAAACCATTGGAAAGTTTTGTAGGGCCTGGATGTAAAAAGGGACCTGTGGTTTCGGTGCATTATACATGACAGCTAGAGACTGAGTGTGAACGAATGTGGCCTTTGTTGTCTTTTCCCAGCGCTACCTTGCGCGCGTGCGGGGAGAAGGGGTTGTTATTTCATGTGTGGTGAGGTGGCGACGGGAATGAATAAAGGCAGCAAAGATGAATTATGTCCATATGTATATATGTATATGTCTGTATGTATATATATGTATACCTTGAAATGTATACGTATGTATATGTGCGTATGTGGACGTGTATGTATATACATGTGTATGTGGGTGGGTTGGGCCATTCTTTCGCCTTTTTCCTTGCGCTATCTCGCTAACACGAGACAGCGACAAAGTATAATAATATATATATATATATATATATATATATATATATATATATATATATATATATATATATATATATATATATATATATTACATATATATATTCATTTATTTTTATCTATTTTCCTTTGTCGCTGTCTCCCGCGTTTGCGAGGTAGCGCAAGGAAACAGACGAAAGAAATGGCCCAACCCACCCCCATACACATGTATATACATACACGTCCACACACGCAAATATACATACCTATACATCTCAATGTACACATATATATACACACACAGACACATACATATATACCCATGCACACAATTCACATTGTCTGCCTTTATTCATTCCCATTGCCACCTCGCCACACATGGAATACCATCCCCCTCCCCCCTCATGTGTGCGAGGTAGCGCTAGGAAAAGACAACAAAGGCCCCATTCGTTCGCACTCAGTCTCTAGCTGTCATGCAATAATGCCCGAAACCACAGCTCCCTTTCCACATCCAGGCCCCACACAACTTTCCATGGTTTACCCCAGACGCTTCACATGCCCTGATTCAATCCACTGACAGCACGTCAACCCCGGTATACCACATCGATCCAATTCACTCTATTCCTTGCCCGCCTTTCACCCTCCCGCATGTTCAGGCCCCGATCACTCAAAATCTTTTTCACTCCATCTTTCCACCTCCAATTTGGAAAAGTTTTTATCGAGGATGTAAGGCATGTGTACGTGTAGGAAGAGAGGAAAGTGATTGGTTCTCAGTGAATGTAGGTTTGCGGCAGGGGTGTGTGATGTCTCCATGGTTGTTTAATTTGTTTATGGATGGGGTTGTTAGGGAGGTGAATGCAAGAGTTTTGGAAAGAGAGGCAAGTATGAAGTCTGTTGGGGATGAGAGAGCTTGGGAAGTGAGTCAGTTGTTGTTCGCTGATGATACAGCGCTGGTGGCTGATTCATGTGAGAAACTGCAGAAGCTGGTGACTGAGTTTGGTAAAGTGTGTGAAAGAAGAAAGTTAAGAGTAAATGTGAATAAGAGCAAGGTTATTAGGTACAGTAGGGTTGAGGGTCAAGTCAATTGGGAGGTGAGTTTGAATGGAGAAAAACTGGAGGAAGTGAAGTGTTTTAGATATCTGGGAGTGGATCTGGCAGCGGTTGGAACCATGGAAGCGGAAGTGGATCATAGGGTGGGGGAGGGGGCGAAAATTCTGGGAGCCTTGAAGAATGTGTGGAAGTCGAGAACATTATCTCGGAAAGCAAAAATGGGTATGTTTGAAGGAATAGTGGTTCCAACAATGTTGTATGGTTGCGAGGCGTGGGCTATGGATAGAGTTGTGCGCAGGAGGATGGATGTGCTGGAAATGAGATGTTTGAGGACAATGTGTGGTGTGAGGTGGTTTGATCGAGTAAGTAACGTAAGGGTAAGAGAGATGTGTGGAAATAAAAAGAGCGTGGTTGAGAGAGCAGAAGAGGGTGTTTTGAAATGGTTTGGGCACATGGAGAGAATGAGTGAGGAAAGATTGACCAAGAGGATATATGTGTCGGAGGTGGAGGGAACGAGGAGAAGAGGGAGACCAAATTGGAGGTGGAAAGATGGAGTGAAAAAGATTTTGTGTGATCGTGGCCTGAACATGCAGGAGGGTGAAAGGAGGGCAAGGAATAGAGTGAATTGGAGCGATGTGGTACACCGGGGTTGACCTGCTGTCAGTGGATTGAATCAGGGCATGTGAAGCGTCTGGGGTAAACCATGGAAAGCTGTGTAGGTATGTATATTTGCGTGTGTGGACGTATGTATATACATGTGTATGGGGGTGGGTTGGGCCGTTTCTTTCGTCTGTTTCCTTGCGCTACCTCGCAAACGCGGGAGACAGCGGCAAAAAAAAAAATATATATATATATATATATATATATATATATATATATATATATATATATATATATATATATATTCTGACATGAATCAGCCACCAGCGCTGTATCATCAGCGAACAACAACTGACTCACTTCCCAAGCTCTCTCATCCCCAACAGACTTCATACTTGCCCCTCTTTCCAAAACTCTTGCATTCACCTCCCTAACAACCCCATCCATAAACAAATTAAACAACCATGGAGACATCACACACCCCTGCCGCAAACCTACATTCACTGAGAACCAATCACTTTCCTCTCTTCCTACACGTACACATGCCTTACATCCTCGATAAAAACTTTTCACTGCTTCTAACAACTTGCCTCCCACACCATATATTCTTAATACCTTCCACAGAGCATCTCTATCAACTCTATCATATGCCTTCTCCAGATCCATAATGCTACATACAAATCCATTTGCTTTTCTAAGTATTTCTCACATACATTCTTCAAAGCAAACACCTGATCCACACATCCTCTACCACTTCTGAAACCACACTGCTCTTCCCCAATTTGATGCTCTGTACATGCCTTCACCCTCTCAATCATGTGAGAAACTGCAGAAGCTGGTGACTGAGTTTGGTAAAGTGTGTGAAAGAAGAAAGTTAAGAGTAAATGTGAATAAGAGCAAGGTTATTAGGTACAGTAGGGTTGAGGGTCAAGTCAATTGGGAGGTGAGTTTGAGTGGAGAAAAACTGGAGGAAGTGAAGTGTTTTAGATATCTGGGAGTGGATCTGGCAGCGGATGGAACCATGGAAGCGGAAGTGGATCATAGGGTGGGGGAGGGGGCGAAAATTCTGGGAGCCTTGAAGAATGTGTGGAAGTCGAGAACATTATCTCGGAAAGCAAAAATGGGTATGTTTGAAGGAATAGTGGTTCCAACAATGTTGTATGGTTGCGAGGCGTGGACTATGGATAGAGTTGTGCGCAGGAGGATGGATGTGCTGGAAATGAGATGTTTGAGGATAATGTGTGGTGTGAGGGGGTTTGATCGAGTAAGTAACGTAAGGGTAAGAGAGATGTGTGGAAATAAAAAGAGCGTGGTTGAGAGAGCAGAAGAGGGTGTTTTGAAATGGTTTGGTCACATGGAGAGAATGAGTGAGGAAAGATTGACCAAGAGGATATACATGTCGGAGGTGGAGGGAACGAGGAGAAGAGGGAGACCAAATTGGAGGTGGAAAGATGGAGTGAAAAAGATTTTGTGTGATCGGGGCCTGAACATGCAGGAGGGTGAAAGGAGGGCAAGGAATAGAGTGAATTGGAGCGATGTGGTATACCGGGGTTGACGTGCTGTCAGTGGATTGAATCAAGGCATGTGAAGCGTCTGGGGTAAACCATGGAAAGCTGTGTAGGTATGTATATTTGCGTGTGTGGACGTATGTATATACATGTGTATGGGGGTGGGTTGGGCCATTTCTTTCGTCCGTTTCCTTGCGCTACCTAGCAAACGCGGGAGACAGCGACAAAGCAAAAAAAAAAAAAAAGATATATATATATATATATATATATATATATATATATATATATATATATATATATATATATATATATATATATATTATCCCTGGCGATAGGGGATTAAGAATACTTCCCACGTATTCCTGCGTGTTGTAGAAGGCGACTAAAATGGGAGGGAGCGGGGGGCTGGAAATCCTCCCCTCTCGTTTTTTTTTTTAATTTTTCAAAAGAAGGAACAGAGGGGGCCAGGTGAGGATATTCCAAAAAAGGCCCAGTCCTCTGTTGCTAACGCTACCTCGCTAACGCGGGAAATGGTGAATAGTTTAAAAAAAAGAAAAAGAATATATATATATATATATATATATATATATATATATATATATATATATATATATATATATATATATATATATATATATATATATACATACACGTACACACATACACACACTTGCTGCCTCCATCAATTCTCGTCGCCACCCCACCAGGGTCGTCGTGCTGCCAATGGACTGAACCGGGGCATGCGAAACGTCTTGGGTAAACCATGGAAATGTCTATAAGGCCTGGATGTGGAAAGGGAGCTGTGGTTTCGGTGAATCACACGACAGCTAGACACTGAGTATGAACGAATGTGGCTTTTGTTGTCTGTTTTCCTGGGGGGTAGGGTAGAAAGAATACTTCCCATGTATTCCCTGAGAGTCGTAGAAGGCGACTATAGCTGGCGCGAGCAGGGGGCTGTAAACTTCCCTACTTGTATTTAGATTTCTAAAAAGGGAAACAGGAGAAGGAGTCAAGCGAGGAGTGCTCATCCTTTTTGGGGTTCCTGAATGCGTGTGGATTTAAGGAAGATGAAAAGAAGGGAGAGATAAGCAGTTTGAGGATAGAAACCTGGATGATTTGGCTCTGAGTGAAACGAAGCTCAAGGGTAAAGGGGAAGAGTCGTTTGGAAAAGTATTGGGAGTCAAGTCAGGGGTTGGTGAGAGGACAAGAGCTAAGGAAAGAGTAGCACTACCCCTGAAGCAGGAGTTGTGGGAGTATGTGAGAGAGTGTAGTAAAGTAAACTCTAGATTGAAGTAATGTAAATGACTGGGAAATGTATAAAAGAAAGCTGCAGGTCGAGCGAAAAGTGCAAGAGGTGAAAAAGAGGCCAAATGAGAGTTAGGGCGAGAGAGTATCATTAAATTTAAGGGAGAATAAAAAGATGTTTTGGAAGGAAGTAAATAACGTTCGTAAGACAAGAGAACAAATGGGAACATCAGTGAAGGGGGTAAGTGGGAAGGTTATAACAAGGAGTGATGAAGGAGATGGATTGAGTATTTTGAGGATTTATTGAATGTGTTTGATGATAGAGTGGCAGATATAGTGAATTTTGGTTGGGTGGGGAGTGGGGGGCTGTGTGCGAAGTGAGAGGGTCAGGAAGAATGGTTTCGTAAAGAGAGAAGAGGTAGTGAAAGCTTCGTCTAAGATGAAATACGGCAAGGATGGTGATGAAGTGGAATTTATCAAAAATGGGGGTGATTGTAGTTGATTGGGTGGTAAGGATATTCAATGTATGTGAAGTGCCAGAGGAGAGGCGGAATGCATACATAGTGCCATTGTACAATTGCGAAGAGGACAAAGATAAGTTTGTTGAGTATTCCTGGGAAATTATATGGTAGGGTGTTGAATGAGAAGGTGAAGGCATGTATATAACATCAGATTGAGGAAGGGCAGTGTATATTCAGGAGTGGTAGAGGATGTGTGGATCAGGTGTTTGCTTTCAAGAATGGATGTGTGGATACTTAGAAACACAGATGGATTTGTATGTAGCATTTTCGGATCTGGAGAAGTTATATGATAAGGTTGATAGACATGCTTTCTGGAAGGTATTAAGAGTATATGGTGTGGGAGGTAAGTTGCTAGAAGCAGTGAAAAGTTTTTACCAAGGATGTAAGTCATGTGTACGAGTAGGAAGAAAGGAAAGTGATTGGTTCCAAGTGAATGTCGCTTTGCGTCAAGGGTGAGTGATGTCCAAATGGTTGTTTGATTTGTTTATGGATGGGGTAGTCAGGGAGGTGTATACAAGAGTTTTGGAGACAGGGGCGAGTATGCATTCTGTTGTGGATGAGAGGGACTGGGAAGTGAGCCAGTTGTTCGCTGATGATACAGCGCTGGTGGCTGATTCAGGTGAGAAGCTGCAGAGGTTGGTGAATGAGTTTGGAAAAGTGTGTTACAGATAAAATTTGAAAGCAAATGTGAATAAGAGCAAGGTTATTAGGTTCTGTAGGGTTGAGGGACAAGTTAATTGGGATGTTAGTTTGAATAGAGAAAAATTGGAGAAAGTGAAGTGTTTTGGATATGTGGTAGTGGACTTAGCAGCGGATGGAACCATGGAAGCGGAAGTGAGACATAGGGTGGGGGAGGGGTCAAAGGTTCTGGAAGCGACGAAGAATGTGTGAAAGGAGAAAACGTTATCTCGGAGAGCAAAAATGGGTATGTTTGAAGGAACAGTGGTTCCAACAATATTATATGTTTGCAAGGAGTGGGCTATAGATAGGGTTGTACTGAATAGGGTGGATATGTTGGAAATGAAATGTTTGAGGACAATATGTGGTGTGAGGTTGTTTGATCGAGTAAGTAAGTAATAGATGGGTTAGAGAGATATGCGGAAATATAAAGTGTGGTTGAGAGAGCAGACGAGGGTGTGGTCTGGACATATGGAGAGAATGAGTGAGGAAAGATTGACAAAGAAAATAAATGTTTCCAAGGAGAAGGAAACAAGGAGAAGCGGGAGACCAAATTGGAGATGCAAGGATTGAGTGAGAAACATTTTTGAGCGGTCAAGGCATGAACATATAGGAGGGTGAAAGGCATGCAAGGAATAGAGTGAATTGGAACGATGCGGTATGCTGGGATCGACGTGCTATCACTGGACGGAACTAGGGTATGTGGAGCGTCTGGGGTAAACCAAGGAAAGTTTTATGGGGCCTGTATATGGAAAGGGAGCTGTGGTTACGGTACATTACACATGACAGCTAGAGATTGAGTGTGAGCGAATATGGCCTTTTTTGTCTGCTTTTCGGGCGCTACCTCGGTGAAGGTGTGGGGGGGGGGGGGGGGGGGGAAGCGATGCTATTTCCTGTGTGGCAGGGTAGCAGTAGGAATGGATGAAGGCAAGCAAGTAGGAATATGTAGATGTGCATATATGTATATGTGCGTGTATGGGAGTTTTAGTATTTATATGTGTATATGACTGGATGGCCCTCTGTTTCCAGCACTACCTCGCTGAAGGCAGGAAACGGATTGAGTATAAGAAAAATAATATATATATATTATTTTATTCATTTATTTATTCATTTATTATTATTTCATTTATTTTGTATATATGTATATATATATATATATATATATATATATATATATATATATATATATATATATATATATATATATATATATATATATATGTATATATATATATATATATATATATATATATATATATATATATATATATATATATATATATATATATATATATATATATATATATATATATATATATATATATATATATATATATATATATATTTATTATACTTTGTCGCTGTCTCCCGCGTTTGCGAGGTAGCGCAAGGAAACAGACGAAAGAAATGGCCCAACCCCCCCCATACACATGTATATACATACGTCCACACACGCAAATATACATACCTACACAGCTTTCCATGGTTTACCCCAGACGCTTCACATGCCTTGATTCAATCCACTGACAGCACGTCAACCCCGGTATACCACATCGCTCCAATTCACTCTATTCCTTGCCCTCCTTTCACCCTCCTGCATGTTCAGGCCACGATCACACAAAATCTTTTTCACTCCATCTTTCCACCTCCAATTTGGTCTCCCTCTTCTCCTTGTTCCCTCCACCTCCGACACATATATCCTCTTGGTCAATCTTTCCTCACTCATCCTCTCCATGTGCCCAAACCACTTCAAAACACCCTCTTCTGCTCTCTCAACCACGCTCTTTTTATTTCCACACATCTCTCTTACCCTTACGTTACTCACTCGATCAAACCACCTCACACCACACATTGTCCTCAAACATCTCATTTCCAGCACATCCATCCTCCTGCGCACAACTCTATCCATAGCCCACGCCTCGCAACCATACAACATTGTTGGAACCACTATTCCTTCAAACATACCCATTTTTGCTTTCCGAGATAATGTTCTCGACTTCCACACATTCTTCAAGGCCCCCAGAATTTTCGCCCCCTCCCCCACCCTATGATCCACTTCCGCTTCCATGGTTCCATCCGCTGCCAGATCCACTCCCAGATATCTAAAACACTTCACTTCCTCCAGTTTTTCTCCATTCAAACTCACCTCCCAATTGACTTGACCCTCAACCCTACTGTACCTAATAACCTTGCTCTTATTCACATTTACTCTTAACTTTCTTCTTCCACACACTTTACCAAACTCAGTCACCAGCTTCTGCAGTTTCTCACATGAATCAGCCACCAGCGCTGTATCATCAGCAAACAACAACTGACTCACTTCCCAAGCTCTCTCATCCCCAACAGACTTCATACTTGCCCCTCTTTCCAAAACTCTTATATATATATATATATATATATATATATATATATATATATATATATATATATATATATATATATATATATATATATATATATATATATATTTCTTGATTATACTTTGTCGCTGTCTCCCGCGTTAGCGAGGTAGCGCAAGGAAATAGACGAAAGAATGGCCCAACCCACCCACATAAACATGTATATACATATACGTCCACACACCCACATATACATACCTATATATCTCAACTTATACATATATATACACACTCAGACATATACATATATACACATGTACATAATTTATACTGTCTGCCCTTATTCATTCCCGTCACCACCCCGCCACACATGAAATGACAGCCACCTCCCCCCACATGTGCGCAAGGTAGCGCTAGGAAAAGACAACAAAGGCCACATTCGTTCACACTCAGTCTCTAGCTGTCATGTATAATGCACCGAAACCACAGCGCCCTTTCCACATGCAGGCCCCACAAAACTTTCCATGGTTTACCCCAGACGCTTCACATGCCCTGGCTCAATCCATTGACAGCACGTCCACCCCGGTATACCACATCGTTCCAATTCACTCTATTCCTTGCACGCGTTTCACCCTCCCGCATGTTCAGGCCCCGATCACTCAAAATCTTTTACACTCCATCTTTTCACCTCCAATTTGGTCTCCCACTTCTCGTTCTCTTCACCTCTGACACATATATCCTCATTGTCAATCTTTCCTCACTCATTCTCTCCATGTGCCCAAACCATTTCAAAACACCGTCTTCTGCTCTCTCAACCACACTCTTTTCATTACCACACATCTCTCTTACCCTTTCATCATTTACTCGATCAAACCACCTCACACCACATACTGTCCTCAAACATCTCATTTCCAGCACATCCACCCTCCTCCGTACAACCCTATCTATAGCCCACGCCTCGCAACCATATAACATTGTCGGAACCACTATTCCTTCAAACATACCCAATTTTGCTTTCCAAGATAACGTTCTCGACTTCCACACATTCTTCAACGCTCCCAGAACTTTCGCCCCCTCTCCCACCCTATGATTCACTTCCGCTTCCATGGTTCCATCCACTGCCAAATCCACTCCCAGATATCTGAAACACTTCACTTCCTCCAGTTTTTCTCCATTCAAACTTGCCTCCCAATTGACTTGCCCCTCAACCCTACTGACCTAATAAACTTGCACTTATTCACATTTACTCTTAGCTTTCTCCTTTCACTCACTTTACCAAACTCAGTCACCAGCTTCTGCAGTTTCTCACAAGTATCAGCCACCAACGCTGTATCATCAGCGAACAACAACTGACTCACTTCCCAAGCTCTCCCATCCACAACATGCTGCATACTTGCCCCTCTTTCCAAAACTCTTGCATTCACCTCCTTAACCACCCCATTCATAAACAAATTAAACAACCATGGAGACATCAGGCACCCCTGAAGCAAACCAACATTCACTGTGAACCAATCACTTTCCTCTCTTCCTACACGTACACATGCCTTACATCCTCGATAAAAACTTTTCACTGCTTCTAACAACTTGCCTCCCACACCATATATTGTTAATACCTTCCACAGAGCATCTCTATCAACTCTATCATATACCTTCTTCAGATCCATAGATGCTACATACAAATCCATTTGTTTTTCTAAGTATTTCTCACATACATTCTTCAACGTATTCACCTGATCCACACATCCTCTTCCACTTCTGAAACCACACTACTCTTCTCCAATCTGATGCTCTGTACATGCCTTCACCTTCTCAATCAATACCCTCCCATATAATTTCCCAGGAATACTCAAGAAACTTATACCTCTGTAATTTGAGCACTCTCTTTTAACCATTTTGCCTTTGTACAATGGCAATATGCAAGCATTCCGCCAGTCCTCAGGCACCTCCCCATGAGTCATTCATACATTGATTAACCTTACCAACCAGTCAACACTACAGGTACCCCCTTTTTTTGATAAATTCCACTGCAATATCTTCCAAACCCGCTGCCTTGCTGGCTTTCATCTTCCGCAAAGCTTTTATTACCTCTTCTTTGTTTACCAAATAATTCTCTCTAACCCTCTCACTTTGCACACCACCTCGACCAAAACACCCTATATCTGCCACTCTATCATCAAACACATTCAATAAACCTTCAAAATACTCACTCCATCTCCTTCTCACATCACCACTACGTGTTATCACCTCCCCATTAGCCCCCTTCACTGATGTTCCCATTTGTTCTCTTGTTTCACGCACTTTATTTATCTCCTTCCAAAACATCTTTTTATCCTCCCTAAAATTTGATGATACTCTCTCATCCCAACTCTCATTTGCCCTCTTTTTCACCTCTTGCACTTTTCTCTTGACCTTTTACCTCTTTCTTTTATACATCTCCCAGTCATTTGCATTATTCCCCTGCAAAAATCGCCTAAATGCCTCTCTCTTCTCTTTCACTAGTAATCTTACTTCTTCATCCCACGACTCACTACCCTTTCTAATCTGCCTACCTCCCACGCTTCTCATGCCACAAGCATCTTTTGCGCAAGTCATCACTGCTTCCCTAAATACATCCTATCCCTCCACTCCCCTTACGTCCTTTGTTCCTACTTTTTTCCATTCTGTACTCAGTCTCTCTTGGTAATTTCTCACACAAGTCTCCTTCCCAAGCTCACTTACTCTCACCACTCTCTTCACCCCAACATTCTCTCTTCTTTCCTGAAAACTTCTATAAATCCTCACCTTTGCCTCCACAAGATAATGATCAGACATCCCTCCAGTTGCACCACTCAGCACATTAACATCCAAAAGTCTCTCTTTTGCGCACCTATGAATTTACAAGTAATACAATAACGCTCTTTGGCCATCTCTCCTACTTACATACGTATACTTATGTATATCTCGCTTTTTAAACCAGGTATTCCCAATCACCAGTCCTTTTTCAGCACATAAATCTACAAGCTCTTCACCATTTCCATTTACAACACTGAACACCCCAAGTACACCAATTAATTCCACAGCTGCCACATTACTCACCTTTGCATTCAAATCACCCATCACTATAACCCGGTCTCGTGCATCAAAATTAATATTACACTCACTCAGTTGCTCCCAAAACACTTACCTCTCATGATCTCTCTTCTTATGCCTAGTTGCATATGCACGAATAATCACCCATCTCTCGCCATCCACTTTCAGTTTTACCTATATCAATCTAGAGTTTACTTTCTTACACTCTATCACATACTCCCACGACTCCTGTTTCAGGAGTAGTGCTACTCCTTCCCTTGCTCTTGTCCTCTCACTAACACCTGACTTTACACCCAAGACATTCCCAAACCACTCTTCCCCTTTACCCTTGAGCTTCGTTTCTCTCAGAGCCAAAACATCCAGGTTCCTTTCCTCAAACATACTACCTAACTCTCCTTTTTTCTCATCTTGGTTACATCCACATACATTTAGACACCCCAATCTGAGCCTTCGAGGAGGATGAGCACTCCTCGCGTGACTCCTGTTTCCCCATTTAGAAAGTTATAGTACCATTAGGGGACCGTTTCTAGCCCCCGCTCCCGTCCCCTTTCGTCGCTTTCTACGACACGTGAGGAATGTTTGGGAAGTATTCTTTATCCCCTATCCCCAGATATATATATATATATATATATATATATATATATATATATATATATATATATATATATATATATATATATATATATATATATATATATATAACCTAACCTAACCTAACCTAACCTAACCTAACCTAACCTAACCTAACCTAACCTAACCTTCCACAGAGCATCTCTATCAACTCTATCATATGCCTATATATATATATATATATATATATATATATATATATATATATATATATATATATATATATATATATATATATATATATATATATATATATATATATATATTATCCCTGGGGATAGGGGAGAAAGAATACTTCCCACGTATTCCCTGCGTGTCGTAGAAGGCGACTAAAAGGGAAGGGAGCGGGGGGCTGGAAATCCTCCCCTCTCATTTTTTTTTTTATTTTTTTTTTATTTTTTTTTTTTTTTTTTTTTTCCAAAAGAAGGAACAGAGAAGGGGGCCAGGTGAGGATATTCCCTCAAAGGCCCAGTCCTCTGTTCTTAGCGCTACCTCGCTAATGCGGGAAATGGCGAATAGTATGAAAAAAAAAAAAAATATATATATATATATATCCCTGGGGATAGGGGAGAAAGAATGCTTCAGTACAACCCTATCTAGAGCCCACGCCTCGCAACCGTATAACATTGTTGGAATCACTATTCCTTCAAACATACATATTTTTGCTTTCGGAGATAATGTTCTCGCCTTCCACACATTTATTTCTTCCTTACACTCTATCACATACTCCCAGCACTCCTGTTTCAGAAGTTGTGCTACTCCTTCTATTGCTCTTGTCCTCTCATTAACCCCTGACTTAACTCCCAAGGCATTCCCAAACCACTCTTCCCCAAAACATCCAGGTTCCTTTCCTCAAACATACTACCTATTTCTCGTTTTTTCTCATCTTGGTTACATTCACACACATATAGACACCCCAGTCTGAGCCTTCGAGGAGGATGAGCACTCCCCGCGTGACTCCTTCTGTTTCCCTTTTTAGAAAGTTGAATTACAAGGAGGGGAGGGTTTCTAGCCCCCCGCTCCCGTCCCCTTCAGTCGCCTTCTACGACACGTGAGGAATGCGTGGGAAGTATTCTTTCTCCCCTATCCCCAGGGATATATATATATATATATATATATATATATATATATATATATATATATATATATATATATATATATATATATATATATATATATATATTTTTTTTTTTTAATTTTCCAAAAGAAGGAACAGAGAAGGGGGCCAGGTGAGGATATTCCCTCAAAAGCCCAGTCCTCTGCTCTTAACGCTACCTCGCAATTACGGGAAATGGCGAATATTATGAAAAAAAATATATATATATATATATATATAAAATGCACAGAAACCACAGTTCCCTTTCTAAATCCAGGCCCCAAAAAACTTTTCATGGTTTACCCCAGACGCATCACATGCCCTGGTTCAATCCATTGACAGCGCGTCGACCCCGGTATATCACATCGTTCCAATTCACTCTATTCCATGCACACCTTTCATCCTCCTGCTTTCAGGCCCCGATCGCTCAAAATCTTTTTCATTCTATCCTTCTACCTCCAATTTGGTCTCTCACTTCTCGTTCCCTCCACACATATATCCTCTTTGTCAATCTTTCCTCACTCATTCTCTCCATGTGACCAAACTATTTCAATACACCCTCTTCTGCTTTCTCAATCATACTCTTTGTATTACCACACATCTCTCTTATCCTTTCATTACTTACTCGATCAAACCACCTCACACCACATATTGTCCTCAAATATCTCATATCCAACATATCCACCCTCCTCTGCACAACTCTATCTAGAGCCCACGTCTCGCAACCGTATAACATTGTTGGAACCACTATTCCTTCAAACATGCCCATTTTTGCTTTCCGAGATAATGTTCCCACCTTCCGCACATTCATCAATGCTCCAAGAACATTCGCCCCCTCCCCCACCCTGTGATTCGCTTCCGCTTCCATGATTCCATCCTCTGCCAAATCAACTCTGAGATTTCTAAAGCACTTCACTTCCTCTAGTTTTTCTCCATTTAAACTTTCCTCCCATGTGACTTGACCCTCAACCCTAATAACCTAATAACCTCAAATTTACCCTCAGCTTTCTTCTTTCACACACTTTCCCAAACTCAGTCAACAATTTCTGCAGTCTCTCTCCAGAATCAGCCACCAGCGCTGTATCATCAGTGAAAAACAACTGACTCACTTCCCAAGCTCTCTCATCCACAACCGACTGCATACTTGCCCCTCTCTCAAAAACTCTTGAATTCACCTCCCTAACAACCCCATCCATAAACAAATTAAACAACCATGGAGACATCACGCACCCCTGCCGCAAACCAACATTCACTGAGAACCAATCACTTTCCTCTCTTCCTACTCGTACATATGCCTTACATATTCGATAAAAGCTTTTCATTGCTTCCAGCAACTTGCCTCCTACACCTTATACTCTTAATACCTTCCACAGAGCATCTCTACCAACTCTATCATATGACTTCCCCCAGCTTCATAAATGCTACATACAAATCCATTTGTTTTTCTAAATATTAATCACATACATTCTTCAAAGCAAACACCTGATCCACACATCTTCTACCACTTCTGAAACCACACTGCTCTTCTCCAGTCTGATGCTCTGTACATGCCTTCACCATCTCAATCAATACCCAGCCATATAATTTCCCAGGAATACTCAACAAACTTATACCTCTGTAATTTGAACACTCACCCTTTGCCTTTGTACAATGGCATAATGCTAGCATTCCGCCAATCTTCAGGCACCTCACCATGAGCGATACATTCATTGAATATCTTCAATAACCAGTCAACAACACTTTCACCTCCTTTAAAAACATTCCACTTCAAAAACATCCAAACCCGCCGCCTTGCCGGCTTTCATCTTCCGCAGAGCTTTTACTACCTGTTCTCTGTTTACCAAATCATTCTCCCAAACCCTCTCATTTCGCACACCACTTCGATCAAAACACCCTATATCTGCCACTCTATCATCTAACGCATTCAACAAGCCTTCAAAATACTCACTCCATCTCCTTCTCACATCACCACTTCTTGTTATTACCTCCCCATTAGCCCCTTCACCGATGTCCCCATTTGTTTTCTTGTCTTACGCACTTCATTTACCTCATTCCAAAACATCTTTTTATTTTCCCTAAAATTTAATGATACTTTCTCACCCCAACTCTCATTTGCCCTCTTTTTCACCTCTTGCACCTTTCTCTTGACCTCCTGCCTCTTACTTTTAATCATCTCATTCGCACTATTTCCTTTCAAAAATCGTCCTAATGCCTCTCTCATCTCTTTCACTAACAGTCTTACTTCTTCATCCCACCACTCATTACCCTTTCTAATCTGCCCTCCTCCAACGCTTCTCATGCCACAAGCATCTTCTCCGTAAACCATCACTGCTTCCCTAAATAAATTCCATTCCTCCCCCCATCCCCTTACGTCCTTTGCTCTCACCTTTTTTCATTCTGCACTCAGTCTCTCCTGGTACTTCTTTGCACAAGTCTCCCTCCCAAGCTCACTTACTCTGACCACTCTTTTCACCCAAACATTTTCTCTTATTTTCTGAAAACCTTTACAAATCTTCACCTTCGCCTCCACAAGATAATTATCAGGCATCCTTCCAGTTGCCCCTCTCAGCATATTAACATCCAAAAGTCTCTCTTTCACGCGCCTATCAATTAACACGTAATCCAATAACGCTCTCTGGCCATCTCTGCTACTTATATGCGCATACTTATGTATATCTCTCTTTTTAAAGTAGGTATTCCCAATTACCAGTTCTTTTTCAGCACACAAATATAGAAGCTGTTCACCATTTCCATTTACAACACTGAACACCCCATGTACACCAAATATTCCCTCAACTGCCACATTACTCACCTTTGCATTCAAATCACCCATCACTATAACCCGGTCTTGTGCATCAAAATTGCTAACACACTCACTCAGTGGCTCCCAAAGCACTTGCTTCTCATGATCTTTCTTTTCCTATCCAGGTGCATTGCCCCAATAATCACTCGTCTCTCTCCATCCACCTTCACTTTTACCCATAGCAATCTAGAGTTTGATTTCTTACACTCTATCGCATATTCTCACGACTCCTGTTTCAGGAGTAGTGCTACTCCTTCCTTTGCTCTTGTTCTCTTACCAACCCCTGACTTTACACCCAAGACATTCTCAAACCACTCTTCCCCTTTACCCTTGAGCTTCGTTTCACTCAGAGCCAAAACATCCAGTTTCCTTTTCTCAAACATACTACCTATCTCTCCTATTTTCTCATCTTGGTTACATCTACACACATTTAGACACCCCAGCCTGAGCGTTCGAGGAGGATGATATATATATATATATATATATATATATATATATATATATATATATATATATATATATATATATATATATATATATATATATATACATATATATATATATATATATATATATATATATATATATATATATATATATATATATATATATATATATATATATATATATATATGTATATATATATATATATATATATATATATATATATATATATATATATATATATATATATATATATATATATATATATATATATATATATATATATATATATATATATATATATATATATATATATATCTTTTTCATTATTATATTATTTTGGTTTGTCAGGAGGTCAGAGAAAGGTGCAAGAGGTGAAAAAAAACGGCAAATGATAGTTGGGGTGAGAGAGTATCATTAAATTTTAGGAAGAATAAAATGATGTTTTGGAAGGAGGTAAATAAAGTGCGTAAGACAAGGGAGCAAATGGGAACTTCAGTAAAGGGGGCTAATGGGGAGGTGATAACACGTAGTGGTGATGTGAGAAGGAGATAGAGTGAGTATTTTGAAGGTTTGTTGAATGTGTTTGATGATAGAGCGGCAGATATAGGGTGTTTTAATCGAGGTGGTGTGCAAAGTGAGAGGGTTAGGGAAAATTATTTGGTAAATAGAGAAGAGGTAGTAAAAGCTTTACAGAAGATGAAAGCCGACAAAGCAGCAGGTTTGGATGGTACTGCAGTGCAATTTATTAAAAAAGGGGGTGACTGTATTGTTGACTGGTGGGTAAGGTTATTTAATGTATGTATGATTCATGGTGAGGTGCCTGAGGATTGGCGGAATGCTTGCATAGTTCCATTGTACAAAGGCAAAGGGGATAAGAGTGAGTGCTCAAATTACAGAGGTATAAGTTTGTTGAGTATTCCTGGTAAATTAATGGGAGGGTATTGATTGAGAGGGTGAAAACATGTACAGAGCATCATATTGGGGAAGAGCAGTGTGGATCAGGTGTTTGCTTTGAAAAATGTATGTGAGAAATACTTAGAAAAGCAAATGGATTTGTGTGTAGCATTTATGGATCTGGAGAAGGCATATGATAGAGTTGATGGAGATGCTATGTGGAAGGTACTAAGAATATATGGTGTGGGAGGCAAGTTGTTAGAAGCAGTGAAAAGTTTTTATCGGGGATGTAAGGCATGTGTACGTGTGGGAAGAGAGGAAAGTGATTGGTTCTCAGTGGATGTAAGTTTGCGGCAGGGGTGTGTGATGTCTCCATGGTTGTTTAATTTGTTTGTGGATGGGGTTGTTAGGGAGGTGAATGCAAGAGTTTTGGAAAGAGGGGCAAGTATGCAGTCTGTTGTGGATGAGAGAGCTTGGGAAGTGCGTCAGTTGTTGTTCGCTGATGATACAGCGCTGGTGGCTGATGCATGTGAGAAACTGCAGAAGCTGGTGACTGAGTTTGGTAAAATGTGTGGAAGAAGAAAGTTAAGAGTAAATGTGAATAAGAGCAAGGTTATTAGGTACAGTAGGGTTGAGGGTCAAGTCAATTGGGAGGTGAGTTTGAATGGAGAAAAACTGGAGGAAGTGAAGTGTTTTAGATATCTGGGAGTCGATCTGTCAGCGGATGGAACCATGGAAGCGGAAGTGGATCATAGGGTGGGGGAGGGGGCGAAAATTTTGGGAGCCTTGAAAAATGTGTGGAAGTCGAGAACATTATCTCGGAAAGCAAAAATGGGTATGTTTGAAGGAATAGTGGTTCCAACAATGTTGTATGGTTGCGAGGCGTGGGCTATGGATAGAGTTGTGCGCAGGAGGATGGATGTGCTGGAAATGAGATGTTTGAGGACAATGTGTGGTGTGAGGTGGTTTGATCGAGTAAGTAACGTAAGGGTAAGAGAGATGTGTGGAAATAAAAAGAGCGTGGTTGAGAGAGCAGAAGAGGGTGTTTTGAAATGGTTTGGGCACATGGAGAGAATGAGTGAGGAAAGATTGACCAAGAGGATATATGTGTCGGAGGTGGAGGGAACAAGGAGAAGAGGGAGACCAAATTGGAGGTGGAAAGATGGAGTGAAAAAGATTTTGTGTGATCGGGGCCTGAACATGCAGGAGGGTGAAAGGAGGGCAAGGAATAGAGTGAATTGGAGCGATGTGGTATACAGGGGTTGAAGTGCTGTCAGTGGATTGAATCAAGGCATGTGAAGCGTCTGGGGTAAACCATGGAAAGCTGTGTAGGTATGTATATTTGCGTGTGTGGACGTGTGTATGTACATGTGTATGGGGGGGGGTGGGCCATTTCTTTCGTCTGTTTCCTTGCGCTACCTCGCAAACGCGGGAGACAGCGACAAAGTATAAAAAAATATATATATATATATATATATATATATATATATATATATATATATATATATATATATATATATATATATATATCTTTCTTTTCTTTCTTTTAAACTATTCGCCATTTCCCGCGTTAGCGAGGTAGCATTAAGAACAGAGGACTGGGCCTTTGAGGGAATACCCTCACCTGGCCCAATTCTCTGTTCCTTCTTTGGAAAATTAAAAAAAAAAAAAAATGAGAGGGGAGGATTTCCAGCCCCCCGCTCCCTCCCCTTTTAGTCGCCTTCTACGACACGCAGGGAATACGTGGGAAGTATTCTTAATCCCCTATCCCCAGGGATATATATATATATATATATATATATATATATATATATATATATATATATATATATGTGTGTGTGTGTGTGTGTGTATATATATGTTTATATATGTGTATATATATATATATATATATATATATATATATATATATATATATATATATATATATGTGTGTGTGTGTGTGTGTGTATATATATGTTTATATATGTGTATATATATATATATATATATATATATATATATATATATATATATATATATATATATATATATATATATATATATATATATATACATATATATATACCTATGTATATATATATATATATATATATATATATATATATATATATATATATATATATATATATATATATATATATATATATATATATATATATATATATATATATATATACATATATATATATATAAGTATATATATATGTACATATATATATATATATATATACATATATATATATATACATATATATATATATATATATATATATATATATATATATATATATATATATATATATATATATCATTATTATATTATTATACTTTGTCGCTGTCTCCCGCGTTTGCGAGGTAGCGCAAGGAAACAGACGAAAGAAATGGCCCAACCCCCCCCCCCATACACATGTGTATACATACGTCCACACACGCAAATATACATACCTACACAGCTTTCCATGGTTTACCGCAGACGCTTCACATGCCTTGATTCAATCCACTGACAGCACGTCAACCCCGGTATACCACATCGCTCCAATTCACTCTATTCCTTGCCCTCCTTTCACCCTCCTGCATGTTCAGGCCCCGATCCCATAAAATCTTTTTCACTCCATCTTTCCACCTCCAATTTGGTCTCCCTCTTCTCCTCGTTCCCTCCACCTCCGACACATATATCCTCTTGGTCAATCTTTCCTCACTCATCCTCTCCATGTGCCCAAACCACTTCAAAACACCCTCTTCTGCTGTCTCAACCACGCTCTTTTTATTTCCACACATCTCTCTTACCCTTACGTTACTCACTCGATGAAATCACCTCACACCACACATTGTCCTCAAACATCTCATTTCCAGCACATCCATCCTCCTGCGCACAACTCTATCCATAGCCCACGCCTCGCAACCATACAACATTGTTGGAACCACTATTCCTTCAAACATACCCATTTTTGCTTTCCGAGATAATGTTCTCGACTTCCACACATTCTTCAAGGCCCCCAGAATTTTCGCCCCCTCCCCCACCCTATGATCCACTTCCGCTTCGATGGTTCCATCCGCTGCCAGATCCACTCCCAGATATCTAAAACACTTCACTTCCTCCAGTTTTTCTCCATTCAAACTCACCTCCCAATTGACTTGACCCTCAACCCTACTGTACCTAATAACCTTGCCCTTATTCACATTTACTCTTAACTTTCTTCTTCCACACACTTTACCAAACTCAGTCACCAGCTTCTGCAGTTTCTCACATGAATCAGCCACCAGCGCTGTATCATCAGCGAACAACAACTGACTCACTTCCCAAGCTCTCTCATCCCCAACAGACTTCATACTTGCCCCTCTTTCCAAAACTCTTGCATTTACCTCCCTAACAACCCCAACCATAAACAAATTAAACAACCATGGAGACATCACACACCCCTGCCGCAAACCTACATTCACTGAGAACCAATCACTTTCCTCTCTTCCTACACGTACACATGCCTTACATCCTCGATAAAAACTTTTCACTGCTTCTAGCAACTTTCCTCCCACACCATATATTCTTAATACCTTCCACAGAGCATCTCTATCAACTCTATCATATGCCTTCTCCAGATCCATAAATGCTACATACAAATCCATTTGCTTTTCTAAGTATTTCTCACATACATTCTTCAAAGCAAACACCTGATCCACACATCCTCTACCACTTCTGAAACCACACTGCTCTTCCCCAATCTGATGCTCTGTACATGCCTTCACCCTCTCAATCAATACCCTCCCATATAATTTACCAGGAATACTCAACAAACTTATACCTCTGTAATTTGAGCACTCACTCTTATCCCCTTTGCCTTTGTACAATGGCACTATGCACGCATTCCGCCAATCCTCAGGCACCTCACCATGAGTCATACATACATTAAATAACCTTACCAACCAGTCAACAATACAGTCACCCCCTTTTTTAATAAATTCCACTGCAATACCATCCAAACCTGCTGCCTTGCCGGCTTTCATCTTCCGCAAAGCTTTCACTACCTCTTCTCTGTTTACCAAATCATTTTCCCTAACCCTCTCACTTTGCACACCACCTCGACCAAAACACCCTATATCTGCCACTCTATCATCAAACATATTCAACAAACCTTCAAAATACTCAGTCCATCTCCTCACATCACCACTACTTGTTATCACCTCCCCATTTGCGCCCTTCACTGAAGTTCCCATTTGCTCCCTTGTCTTACGCACTTTATATACCTCCTTCCAGAACATCTTTTTATTCTCCCTAAAATTTAATGATACTCTCTCACCCCAACTCTCATTTGCCCTTTTTTTCACCTCTTGCACCTTTCTCTTGACCTCCTGTCTCTTTCTTTTATACATCTCCCACTCAATTGCATTTTTTCCCTGCAAAAATCGTCCAAATGCCTCTCTATTCTCTTTCACTAATACTCTTACTTCTTCATCCCACCACTCACTACCCTTTCTAATCAACCCACCTCCCACTCTTCTCATGCCACAAGCATCTTTTGCGCAATCCATCATATATATATATATATATATATATATATATATATATATATATATATATATATATATATATATATATATATATATATATATATATATATATATATATATATATATATATATATATATATATATGTGTGTGTGTGTGTGGAAATAAAAAGAGCGTGGTTGAGAGAGCAGAAGAGGGTATTTTGAAATGGTCTGGGCACATGGAGAGAATGAGTGAGGAAAGATTGACCAAGAGGAAATATGTGTCGGAGGTGGAGGGAACGAGGAGAAGTGGGAGACCAAATTGGAGGTGGAAAGATGGAGTGAAAAAGATTTTGTGTGATCGGGGCCTGAACATGCAGGAGGGTGAAAGGAGGGCAAGGAATAGAGTGAATTGGATCGATGTGGTATAACGAGGTTGACATGCTGTCAATGGATTGAATCAGGGCATGTGAAGCGTCTGGGGTAAACCATGGAAAGATGTGTAGGTATGTATATTTGCGTGTGTGGACGTATGCATATACATGTGTATGGGGATGGGTTGGGCCATTTCTTTCGCCTGTTTCCTTGCGCTACCTCGCAAACGCGGGAGACAGCGGCAAAAAAAAGAAAAATATATATATATATATATATATATATATATATATATATATATATATATATATATATATATATATATATATATATATATATGTGTGTGTGTGTGTGTGTTTGTGTGTGTGTGTGTGTGTGTGTGTGTGAGTGTGTATGTGTGTGTATATGTGTGTGTGTGTGTGTGTGTGTGTGTGTGTGTGTGTGTGTACATAGGGTGTTCAGTGTTGTAAATGGAAATGGTGAAGAGCTTGTGGATTTATGTGCTGAAATGGACTGGTGACTGGGAATACACCATAAGTATACGTATGTAAGTAGAAGAAATTGCCAAAGAGCGTTGTTGGATTACGTGTTAATTGATAGGCGCGCGAAAGAGAGACTTTTGGATGTTAATGTGTTGAGAGGTGCAACTGGAGGGATGTCTGATCATTATCTTGTGGAGGCGAAGGTGAAGATTTGTGGGGGTTTTCAGAAAAGAAGAGAGAACGTTGGGGTGAAGAGAGTGGTGAGAGTAAGTGAGCTTGACTTGTTTCAGGAAGTACCAGGAGAGACTGAGTATAGAATGGAAAAAGGTTTTAAGAAAAGACGTAAGGTGAGTGGGGGAGGAATGGGATGTATTTAGTGAAGCAGTGATGGCTTGCGCAAAAGATGCTTGTGGTATGAGAAGCATGGGAGGTGGGCAAAGTAGAAAGGGGTAGTGAGTGGTGCGATGAAGAAGTAAGATTATTAGTGAAAGAGAAGAGAGAGGCATGTGGACGATTTTTGTCGGGAAATAATGCAAATGACTGGGAGATGTATAAAAGAAAGAGGTAGGAGGACAAGAGAAAGGTGCAAGAAGTGAAAAAGAGGGCAAATGAGAGTTGGGGTGAGAGAGTATCATTAAATTTTAGGGTGAATAAAAGGATGATTTGGAAGGAGGTAAATAAAGTGCGTAAGACAAGGGAACAAATGGGAACTTCAGTGAAGGGGGCTAATAACAAGTAGTGGTGATGTGAGAAGGAGATGGAGTGAGTATTTTGAAGGTTTGTAGAATGTGTTTAATGATAGAGTGGCAGATATAAGGTGTTTTGGTCGAGCTAGTGTGCAAACTGAGAAGGTTAGAGAGATTGATTTGGTAAACAGAGAAGAGGTAGTAAAAGCTTTACGGAAGATGAAAGCTGGCAAGGCAGCGGGTTTGGATGGTATTGCAGTGGAATTTAAAAAGGGGGCGACTGTATCGTTGACTGGTTGGTAAAGTTATTAGATATATGTATGACTCATGCTGAGGTGGCTGAGAATTGGCGGAATGCTTGCATAGTTCCATTGTACAAAGGCAAAGGGGATAAGAGTGAGTGCTCAAATTACAGAGGTATTAGTTTGTTGAGTATTCCTGGTAAATTATATGGGAGGGTATTGATTGAGAGGGTGAAGGCATGTACAGAGCATCAGATTGGGGAAGAGCAGTGTGGTTTCAGAAATGGTAAAGTGTATGTGGATCAGGTGTTTGCTTTGAAGAATGTATATGAGAAATACTTAGAAAAGCGAATGGATTTGTATGTAACATTTATGGATCTGGAAAATGCTTATGATGGAGTTGATAGAGATGCTCTGTGGAAGGTGTTAAGAATATATGGCGTGGGAAGCAAGTTGTTAGAAGCAGTGAAAAGTTTTTATCGAGGAAGTAAGGCATGTGTACGTGTAGGAAGAGAGGAAAGTGATTTGTTTTCAGTGAATGTTCGTTTACGGCAGGAGTGCGTGACGTCTCCATGGTTGTTTAATTTGTTTATGGATTGGGTCGTTAGGGAGGTGAATGCAAGAGTCTTGGAAAGAGGGGCAAGTATGCAGTCTGTTGTGGATGAGAGAGCTTGGGAAGTGAGTCAGTTGTTGTTCGCTGATGATACACCGCTGGTGGCTGATTCGGTTGAGAAATATATATATATATATATATATATATATATATATATATATATATATATATATATATATATATATATATATATATACGCGGGAGACAGCGACAAAGTATAATAAAATATATATATATATATATATATATATATATATATATATATATATATATATATATATATATATATATATTTTTTTTTTTTTTTTTTTTTTATACTTTGTCGCTGTCTCCCGCGTTTGCGAGGTAGCGCAAGGAAACAGACGAAAGAAATGGCCCAACCCCCCCCCCCATACACATGTACATACACACGTCCACACACGCAAATATACATACCTACACAGCTTTCCATGGTTTACCCCAGACGCTTCACATGCCTTGATTCAATCCACTGACAGCACGTCAAACCCTGTATACCACATCGCTCCAATTCACTCTATTCCTTGCCCTCCTTTCACCCTCCTGCATGTTCAGGCCCCGATCACACAAAATCTTTTTCACTCCATCTTTCCACCTCCAATTTGGTCTCCCTCTTCTCCTCGTTCCCTCCACCTCCGACACATATATCCTCTTGGTCAATCTTTCCTCACTCATTCTCTCCATGTGCCCAAACCATTTCAAAACACCCTCTTCTGCTCTCTCAACCACGCTCTTTTTATTTCCACACATCTCTCTTACCCTTACGTTACTTACTCGATCAAACCACCTCACACCACACATTGTCCTCAAACATCTCATTTCCAGCACATCCATCCTCCTGCGCACAACTCTATCCATAGCCCACGCCTCGCAACCATACAACATTGTTGGAACCACTATTCCTTCAAACATACCCATTTTTGCTTTCCGAGATAATGTTCTCGACTTCCACACATTTTTCAAGGCTCCCAAAATTTTCGCCCCCTCCCCCACCCTATGATCCACTTCCGCTTCCATGGTTCCATCCGCTGACAGATCCACTCCCAGATATCTAAAACACTTCACTTCCTCCAGTTTTTCTCCATTCAAACTCACCTCCCAATTGACTTGACCCTCAACCCTACTGTACCTAATAACCTTGCTCTTATTCACATTTACTCTTAACTTTCTTCTTCCACACACTTTACCAAACTCAGTCACCAGCTTCTGCAGTTTCTCACATGAATCAGCCACCAGCGCTGTATCATCAGCGAACAACAACTGACTCACTTCCCAAGCTCTCTCATCCCCAACAGACTTCATACTTGCCCCTCTTTCCAGGACTCTTGCATTTACCTCCCTAACAACCCCATCCATAAACAAATTAAACAACCATGGAGACATCACACACCCTTGCCGCAAACCTACATTCACTGAGAACCAATCACTTTCCTCTCTTCCTACACGTACACATGCCTTACATCCTCGATAAAAACTTTTCACTGCTTCTAACAACTTGCCTCCCACACCATATATTCTTAATACCTTCCACAGAGCATCTCTATCAACTCTATCATATGCCTTCTCCAGATCCATAAATGCTACATACAAATCCATTTGCTTTTCTAAGTATTTCTCACATACATTCTTCAAAGCAAACACCTGATCCACACATCCTCTACCACTTCTGAAACCGCACTGCTCTTCCCCAATCTGATGCTCTGTACATATATATATATATATATGTATATATATATATATATATATATATATATATATATATATATATATATATATATATATATATATATATATATATATATATATATACACATAAATAAGGGTAAACAGAAGAAGGAGTCACGCGGGGACTGCTCATCTTCCTTGAATGCCCAGATTGGGGTGTCTAAATGTGTGTGGATGTAACCAAGATGAGAAAAAGGGAGATAGGTAGCATGTTTAAGGAAAGGAATCTAGATGTTTTGGGTCTGAGTGAATCGAAGCTCAAGTGTAAAGGGGAAGTGTGGTTTGAGAATGTTTTGGGAGTAAAGTCAGGAGTTGGCGAGAGGACAAGAGCAAAGGATGGAGTAGCACTACCCCTGAAACAAGAGTGGCGGGAGTATGTGATAGAGTGTAAGAAAGTAAACTCCAGATTGATATGTGCAAAACTGAAAGTGGATGGAGAGAGATGGGTGATTGTCGGTGCCTATGCACCTGGACATGAGAAGAAAGATCATGAGAGGCAAGTGTTTTGGGAGCAGCTGAGTGAGTGTGTTACCAGTTTTGATGCTCGAGAGCGGGTTATAGTGACGGGTGATTTGAATGCAAAAGTGAGTAATGTGGCAGTTGAGGGAATAATTGGTGTACATAAGGTGTTCAGTGTTGTAAATGGAAATGGTGAAGAGCATTTAGATTTGTGTGCTGAAAAAGGACTTGTGATTGGGAGTACCTGGTTTGAATCGAGAGATATGCATAAGTATAAGTATGTAAGTAGGAGAGATGGCCAGAGAGCGTTATTGGATTTCGTGTCAATGGATAGGCGTGTGAAAGAGAGTCTTTTGGATGTTAATGTGCTGAGAGGTGTAACTGGATGGATGTGTGATCATTATCATGTGGAGGCGAAGGTGAAGATTTGTAGAGGTTTTCAGAACAGAAGAGAGAATGTTGAGGTGAAGAGAGTGGTGAGAGTAAGTGAGCTGAGGAAGGAGACTTGTGTGAGGAAGTACCGGGAGAGACTGAGTGCAGAATGGAAAAAGGTGAGAGCAAAGGACGCAAGGGGAGGTGGGTGGGGAATGGGATGTATCTAGGGAAGCAGCGATGGCTTGCGCTAAAGATGCTTGCGGCATGAGAAGAGTGGGAAGTTGGCAGATTAGAAAGGATAGTGAGAGGTGGGATGAAGAAGTAAGATTTTTAGTGAAAGAGAAGGGAGAGGCATTTGGACGATTTTTGCAGGGAAATAGTGCAAATGACTGGGAAATGTATAAAAGAAAGAGGCAGGAGGTCAAGAGAAAGGTGCAAGAGGTGAAAAAGGTGGCAAATGAGAGTTGGAGTGAGAGAGTATCATTAACTTTTAGGGAGGATAAAAAGATTTTTTGGAAGGAGGTAAATAAATTGCCTAAGACAAGAGAACAGATGGGAACATCGGTGAAGGGGGCTAACGGTGAGATAATGATAAGTTGTGGAGATGTGAGATGGAGATGGAATGAGTATTTTGAATGTTTTTTGAATGCGTTAGATGATAGAGTGGCAGATATAGGGTATGTTCGTCGCGGTGGTGTGCGAAGTGAGAGGGTCAGTGAGAATGATTTGGTAAACAAATAAGAGGTAGTGAAATCTTTGTGGAAGCGGAAAGCCGGCGAGGCGACGGGTTTGGATGGTATTGTAGTGGAATTTATCAAAAAAGGAGGTGACTGTGTTGTTGACTGGTTTGTAAGGATATTTAATGTATGTATGGCTCATGGTGAAGTGCCTGAGGATTGGTGGAATGCATTCATAGTGCCATTGTACAAAGGTAAAGGGAATAGATGTGAGTGTTCAAATTACAGAGGTATAAGTTTGTTGAGTATTCCTGGGAAATTATGTGGGAGGGTATTGATTGACAGGGTGAAGGTATGTACAGAGCATCAGATTGGGGAAGAGCAGTGTGGTTTCAGAAGTGGTAGAGGATGTGTGGATCAGGAGTTTACTTTGAAGAATGTATGTGATGAATACTTAGAAAAAGAAATAGATTTGTATATAGCATTTATGGATCTGGAGAAGGCATATGACAGATTTGATAGAGATGCTCTGTGGAAGGTATTAAGAATATATGGTGTGGGAGGAAAGTTGCTAGAAGCAGTGAAAAGTTTTTATCGAGGATGTAAGGCATGTGTACGTGTAGGAAGAGAGGAAAGTGGTTGGTTCTCAGTGAATGTCGGTTTGCAAAAGGGGTGAGTGATGTCACCATGGCTGTTTAATTTGCTTATCGATGGGTTGTTAGGGTAGTGAATGCAAGTGTTTTGGAGAGAGGGGCATGTATTCAGTCTGTTGTGGATGAGAGGGCTTGGGAAGTGTCAGTTTTTGTTCGCTGATGATATAGGTGCTGGTGGCTGATTCGGGTGAGAAACTGCAGAAGCTGGTGACTGAGCTTTGTAAAGTGTGTGAAGGAAGAAAGCTGATAGCAAATGTGAATAAGAGTAAGGTTATTAGGTACAGTAGGGTTGAGGGACCAGTCAATTGGGAGGTCAGTTTGAATGGAGAAAAACTAGAGGAAGTGAAGTGTTTTAGATATCTGGGAGTGGATTTGGCAGCAGATGGAACCATAGAAGCGGAAGTGAGTCACAGGGTGGGGGAGGATGCGAAAGTTATGGGAGCGTTGAAAAATGTGTGGAAGGCAAGAACTTTATCTCGGAAAGGAAGAATTGGTATGTTTGAAGGAATAGTAGTTCCAACAATGTTATGTGGGTGCGAGGCTTGGGCTATAGACAGGGTTTTGCGGAGGAGGGTGGATGTTTTGGAAATGAGATGTTTGAGGACAATATGTGGTGTAAGGTCGTTTGATCGGGTAAGTAATGAAAGGGTAAGAGATATGTTGTGATAAAAAGAGTGTGGTTGAGAGGGCAGAAGAGGGTGTTTTGAAATGTTTTGGCTATATGGAGAGAATGAGTGGGGAAGGATTGACAAAGGCGATATATGTGTCAGAGGTGGAGGGAACGAAGAGAAGTGGGAGACCAAATTGGAAGTGGAAAGATGGAGTGAAAAAGATTTTGAGCGATCGGGGCCTGAACATGCAGGAGGGTGAAAGGCGTGCAATTTATAGAGTGAATTGGAACGATGTGGTATACTGAGGTCGATGTGCAGTCAATGGATTGAACCAGGGCATGTGAAGCGTCTGGGGGTAAACCATGGAAAGTTTTGTGGGGCCTGAATGTGGAAAGGGAGCTGTGGTTTCGGTGCATTACACATGTTGTCTTTTCCTAGCGCTTCCTCACGCGCGTACGGGGCGAGGGGGTTGTCATTTCATGTGTGGCGTGGTGGCGCTGGAAATGAATAAAGGCAGTAAGTATGAATTATTTACTTGTGTATATATGTGTATGTCTGTGTTTGTATATATATATATATATATATATATATATATATATATATATATATATATATATATATATATATATATATATATATGTATACGTTGAAATGTATAGGTATGTATATGTGCGTGTGTGGACGTGTATGCATATACATGCGTATGTGGGTGGGTTGGGCCATTCTTTCGTCTGTTTCCTTGTGCTACCTCGCTAACGCGGGAGACAGTGACAAAGTATGATAAATGATATAATATGATATATATATATATATACATTATTCTTCTTTATTTATTTTGCTTTGTCGCTGTCTCCCGCGTTATCGAGGTAGCGCAAGGAAGCAGACGAAAGAATGGCCCAACCCCTCCTAAATACACATGTATATACATACACGTCCACACACGCAAATATTCAAAACTACACATCTCAACGTATACATATATATATACACACACAGACATATACATATATATACATGTACATAATTCATACTGTCTACCTATATTCATTCCCATCGCCACCTCGCCACACGAAATAACAACCCCCTCCCCCCTCATGTGTGAGAGGAGCGCTAGGAAAAGGCAACAAAGGCCACATTCGTTCACACTCAGTCTCTAGCTGTCATGTAATGATGCACCGAAACCACAGCTCCCTTTCCACATCCAGGCCCCACAGACCTTTCCATGGTTTATCCCAGACGCTTTAAATGCCCTGGTTCAATCCATTGACAGCACGTCGACCCCGGTATACCACATCGATCCAATTCACTCTATTCCTTGCACGCCTTTCACTCTCCTGCATGTTCAGGCCCCGATCACTCAAAATCTTTTTCACTCCATCTTTCCACCTCCAATTTGGTCTCCCAGTTCTCCTCGTTCCCTCCATCTCTGAGACATATATCCTCCTGGTCAGTCTTTCCTCACTCATTCTCTCCATGTAACCAAACCATTTGAAAACACCCTTCTCTGCTCTCTCAACCACACTTTTTTTTATTACCACACATCTCTCTTACCCTATCATTACTTACTCGATGAAACCACCTCACACCACATATTGTCGTCAAACATCTCATTTCCAACACATCCAACCTCCTCCGCACAACTCTATCCATAGCCCACACCTCGCAACCATACAACATTGTTGGAACCACTATTCCTTCACTATTCCGAGATAATGTTCGCGACTTCCACACCTTCTTCAACGCTTCCAGAATTTTCGCCCCCTCCCCCACCCTATGATTCACTTCCACTTCCATGGTTCCATCCGCTGCCAAATCCACTCCCAGATATCTAAAACATTTCACTTCCTCCAGTTTTTCTCCATTCAAACTTACCTCCCAATTGACTTGACCCTCAACCCTACTGTACATAATAAACTTGCTCTTATTCACATTTACTCTCAGCTTTCTTCTTTCACACACTTTACCAAACTCAGTCATCAGCTTCTGCAGTTTCTCACATGAATCAGCCACCAGCGCTGTATCATCAGCGATCAACAACTGACTCACTTCCCAAGCTCTCTCATGCACAACAGACTACATACTTGCCCCTCTTTCCAAAACTCTTGCATTCATCTCCCTAACAATCCCATCCATAAACAAATTAAACAACCATGGAGACATCACACACCCCTGCCGCAAACGAACATTCACTGAGAACCAATTACTTTCCTCTCTTCCTACACGTACACATGCCTTACATCCTCGATAAAATTTTTTCACTGCTTCTAACAACTTGCCTCCCACACCATATATTCTTAATATCTTCCACAGAGCATGTCATTCAACTCTATCATATGCCTTCTGCAGATCCATAAATGGTACATACAAATCCATTTGCGTTTCTAAGTATTTCTCACATACATTCTTCAAAGCAAACACCTGATCCACGCATCCTCTACCACTTCTGAAACCACACTGCTCTTCCCCAATCTGATGCTCTGTACATGCCTTCACCCTCTCAATCAATACCATCCCATACAATTTCCCAGGAATACTCAACAAACTTATACCTCTGTAATTTGAACACTCACTTTTATCCCCTTTGCCTTTGTACAATGGCACTATGCAAGCATTCCGCCAATCCTCAGGCACCTCATCATGAATCACACATACATTAGATAACCTTACCAACCAGTCAACATTAAAGTCGCCCCCTTTTTTAATAAATTCCTCTGCAATACCATCCAAACCTGCTGCCTTGCCGGCTTTCATCTTCCGCAAAGCTTTTACTACCTCTTCTCTACCAAATCATTTTTCATAACTCTTTCACTTTGCACACCACCTCGACCTAAAACACCTTATATCTGCCACTCTATCATCAAACACATTCAACAAACCTTCAAAATACTCACTCCATCTCCTTCTCACATCACCACTACTTCTTATCACCTTCACATTAGCCCCCTTCACTGAAGTTCCCATTTGTTCCCTTGTCTTACGGACTTATTTACCTCCTTCCAGAACATCTTTTCATTCTCCCTAAAGTTTAATGATACTCTCTCACCCTAACTCTCATTTGCCCTCTTTTTCACCTCTCGCACCTTTCTCTTGACCTCCTGCCTCTTTCTTTTATACATCGCCACTCATTTGCATTATTTCCCTGCAAAAATCGTCCAAGTGCCTCTCTCTTCTCTTTCACTAATAATCTTACTTCTTCATCCCACCACTCACTACCCTTTCTAATCTGCCCACCTTCCACGCTTCTCATGCCACAAGCATCTTTTGCGCAAGCCATCACTGCTTCAGTAAATACATTCCATTCCTCCCCCACTCCCCTTACCTCCTTTGTTCTCACCTTATTCCATTCTGTACTCAGTCTCTCCTGGCACTTCCTCACACAAGTCTCCTTCACAAGCTCACTTACTCTCACCACTCTCTTCACCCCAACATTCTCTCTTCTTTTCTGAAAAACCTTTACAAATCTTCACCTTCGCCTCCACAAGATGATGATCAGACATCCCCCCAGTTGCACCTCTCAGCACATTAACATCCAAAAGTCTCTTTGGCGCGCCTATCAAGTAACACGTAATCCAATAACGCTCTTTGGCCATCTCTCCTACTTACATACATATACTTATATATATCTCTCTTTTTAAACCAGGTATTCCCAATCACCAGTCCTTTTTCAGCACATAAATCTTCAAGCTCTTCACCATTTCCATTTACAACACTGAACACCCAATGTACACCATTTATTCCCTCAACTGCCACATTACTCACCTTTGTATTCAAATCACCCATCACTATAACCCGGTCTCGTGCATGAAAACTACTAACACACTCATTCAGCTGCTCCCAAAACACTTGCCTCTCATGATCGTTCTTCTCATGCCCAGGTGCATATGCACCAATGATCACCCATCTCTCTCCATCCACTTTCAGTTTTTCCCATATCAATCTAGAGTTTACTTTCTTACACTCTATCACATACTCCCACCACTCTAGTTTCAGGAGTAGTGCTACTCTGTCCCTTGCTCTTGTCTTCTCACTAACCTCTAACTTTACTCCCAAGACATTCCCAAACCACTCTTCCCCTTTACCCTTGAGCTTCGTTTCACTTAGAGCCAAAACATCCTGGTTCCTTTCCTCAAACATACTACCTATCTCTTCTTTTTCTCATCTTGGTTACATCCACACACATTAAGACACCCCAATCTGAGCGTTCGAGGAGGATGAGCACTCCCCGCGTGACTCCTTCTTCTGTTTCCCCTTTTAGAAAGTTGAAATACAAGGAGGGAAGGGTTTCCAGGCCTCCGCTCCCGTCCCCTTCATTCGCCTTTTACGACACGTGAGGAATGCGTGGGAAGTATTCTTTCTTCCCTATCCCCAGGGATATATATATATATATATATATATATATATATATATATATATATATATATATATATATATATATATATATATATATATATATATATATATATATATATATATATATATATATATATATATATATATATATATATATATATATAAATATATATATATATATATATATATATATATATGTATATATATATATATATATATATATATATATATATATATATATATATATATATATATATATTTTTTTTTTTTTTTTTTTGCTTTGTCGCTGTCTCCCGCGTTTGCAAGGTAGCGCAAGGAAACAGACGAAAGAAATGGCCCAACCCACCCCCATACACATGTATATACATACGTCCACACACGCAAATATACATACCTACACAGCTTTCCATGGTTTACCCCAGACGCTTCACATGCCCTGATTCAATCCACTGACAGCACGTCAACCCCGGTATACCACATCGCTCCAATTCACTCTATTCCTTGCCCTCCTTTCACCCTCCTGCATGTTCAGGCCCCGATCACACAAAATCTTTTTCACTCCATCTTTCCACCTCCAATTTGGTCTCCCAGTTCTCCTCGTTCCCTCCACCTCCGACACATATATCCTCTTGGTCAATCTTTCCTCACTCATTCTCTCCATGTGCCCAAACCATTTCAAAACACCCTCTTCTGCTCTCTCAACCACGCTCTTTTTATTTCCACACATCTCTCTTACCCTTACGTTACTTACTCGATCAAACCACCTCACACCACACATTGTCCTTAAACATCTCATTTCCAGCACATCCATCCTCCTGCGCACCACTCTATCCATATCCCACGCCTCGTAACCATACAACATTGTTGGAACCACTATTCCTTCAAACATACCCATTTTGCTTTCCGAGATAATGTTCTCGACTTCCACACATTCTTCAAGGCTCCCAGAATTTTCGCCCCCTCCCCCACCCTATGATCCACTTCCGCTTCCATGGTTCCATCCGCTGCCAGATCCACTCCCAGATATCTAAAACACTTCACTTCCTCCAGTTTTGCTCCATTCAAACTCACCTCCCAATTGACTTGACCCTCAACCCTACTGTACCTAATAACCTTGCTCTTATTCACATTTACTCTTAACTTTCTTCTTTCACACACTTTACCAAACTCAATCACCAGCTTCTGCAGTTTCTCACATGAATCAGCCACCAGCGGTGTATCATCAGCGAACAACAACTGACTCACTTCCCAAGCTCTCTCATCCCCAACAGACTTCATACTTGCCCCTCTATCCAAAACTCTTGCATTCACCTCCCTAACAACCCCATCCATAAACAAATTAAACAACCATGGAGACATCACAAACCCCTGCCGCAAACGAACATTCACTGAGAACCAATCACTTTCCTCTCTTCCTACACGTACACATGCCTTACATCCTCGATAAAATTTTTTCACTGTTTCTAACAACTTGCCTCCCACATCATATATTCTTAATATCTTCCACAGAGCATCTCATTCAACTCTATCATATGCCTTCTGCAGATCCATAAATGGTACATACAAATCCATTTGCGTTTCTAAGTATTTCTCACATACATTCTTCAAAGCAAACACCTGATCCACGCATCCTCTACCACTTCTGAAACCACACTGCTCTTCCCCAATCTGATGCTCTGTACATGCCTTCACCCTCTCAATCAATACCCTCCCATATAATTTACCAGGAATACTCAACAAACTTATACCTCTGTAATTTGAGCACTCACTCTTATCCCCTTTGCCTTTGTACAATGGCACTATGCACGCATTCCGCCAATCCTCACGCACCTCACCATGAGTCATACATACATTAAATAACCTTACCAACCAGTCAACAATACAGTCACCCCCTTTTTTAATAAATTCCACTGCAATACCATCCAAACCTGCTGACTTGCCGGCTTTCATCTTCCGCAAAGCTTTTACTACCTCTTCTCTGTTTACCAACCCTCTCACTTTGCACACCACCTCGACCAAAACACCCTATATCTGCCACTCTATCATCAAACACATTCAACAAACCTTCAAAATACTCAGTCCATCTCCTTCTCACATCACCACTACTTGTTATCACCTCCCCATTTGCGCCCTTCACTGAAGTTCCCATTTGCTCCCTTGTCTTACGCACTTTATTTACCTCCTTCCAGAACATCTTTTTATTCTCCCTAAAATTTAATGATACTCTCTCACCCCAACTCTCATTTGCCCTTTTTTTCACCTCTTGCACCTTTCTCTTGACCTCCTGTCTCTTTCTTTTATACATCTCCCTCTAAATTGCATTTTTTCCCTGCAAAAATCGTCCAAATGCCTCTCTCTTCTCTTTCACTAATACTCTTACTTCTTCATCCCACCACTCACTACCCTTTCTAATCAACCCATCTCCCACTCTTCTCATGCCACAAGCATCTTTTGCGCAATCCATCAGTGATTCCCTAAATACATCCCATTCCTCCCCCACTCCCCTTACTTCCATTGTTCTCACCTTTTTCCATTCTGTACTCAGTCTCTCCTGGTACTTCCTCACACAAGTCTCCTTCCCAAGCTCACTTACTCTCACCACTCTCTTCACCCCAACATTCACTCTTCTTTTCTGAAAACCCATACAAATCTTCACCTTAGCCTCCACAAGATAATGATCAGACATCCCTCCAGTTGCACCTCTCAGCACATTAACATCCAAAAGTCTCTCTTTCGCGCGCCTGTCAATTAACACGTAATCCAATAACGCTCTCTGGCCATCTCTCCTACTTACATAAGTGTTTTGGGAGCAGCTGAATGAGTGTGTTAGTGGTTTTGATGCACGAGACCGGGTTATAGTGATGGGTGATTTGAATGCAAAGGTGAGTAATGTGGCAGTTGAGGGAATAATTGGTATACATGGGGTGTTCAGTGTTGTAAATGGAAATGGTGAAGAGCTTGTAGATTTATGTGCTGAAAAAGGACTGATGATTGGGAATACCTGGTTTAAAAAGCGAGATACATA
>NC_092233.1:45178829-45310857 GCF_036320965.1 Panulirus ornatus
CCACACACATTTAGACACCCAAGTCTGAGCCTTCGAAGAGGATGAGCACTCCCCGCGTGACTCCTTCTTCTGTTTCCCATTTTAGAATGTTAAAAAATAGAAGGAGGGGAGGATTTCTGGCCTCCCGCTCCCATCCCCTCTAGTCGCCTTCTACGACACGCGAGGAATGCGTGGGAAGTATTCTTTCACCCCTATCCCCAGGGATAATATATATATATATATATATATATATATATATATATATATATATATATATATATATATATATATATATATATATATATATATATATATATATATATATATATATATGTATATATATATATATATATATATATATACATATATATATACATACACATACATACGCATATATACACACACACACATATATACATATATAATCATATGAAAAATGTAAGAAACAATTTAGAAAACTGAAACTTCTAGCTTGAAATGAAATGAAAAAATGAATCACATAATGGTTCAACCTCTGGCTATGGAAAAGGGAAATGTATAATTCATTTACACAAGAGCAAGGGAAGGAGTAGCAGTACTCCTGAAACAGGAGTTGTGGGAGTATGTGATAGAATGTAAGAAAGTAGATTCTCGATTAATATGGGTAAAACTGAAAGTTGATGGAGAGAGATGGGTGATTATTGGTGCATATGCACCTGGGCATGAGAAGAAAGATCATGAGAGGCAAGTGTTTTGGGAGCAGCTGAATGAGTGTGTTAGTGGTTTTGATGCACGAGACCGGTTTATAGTGATAGGTGATTTGAATGCAAAGGTGAGTAATGTGGCAGTTGAGGGAATAATTGGTATACTGTGGTGTTCAGTGATGTAAATGGAAACAGTGAAGAGCTTGTAGATTTATGTGCTGAAAAAGGACTGGTGCTTGGGAATACCTGGTTTAAAAAGCGAGATATACATAAGTATACGTATGTAAGTAGGAGAGATGGCCAGAGAGCGTTATTGGATTACGTGTTAATTGACAGGCGCGCGAAAGAGAGACTTTTGGATGTTAATGTGCTGAGAGGTGCAACTGGAGGGATGTTTGATCATTATCTTGTGGAGGCTAAGGTGAAGATTTGTATGGGTTTTCAGAAAAGAAGAGGGAATGTTGGGGTGAAGAGGGTGGTGAGAATAAGTGAGCTTGGGAAGGAGACTTGTGTGAGGAAGTACCAGGAGAGACTGAGTACAGAATGGAAAAAGGTGAGAACAATGGAAGTAAGGGGAGTGGGGGAGTAATGGGATGTATTTAGGGAATCAGTGATGGATTGCGCAAAAGATGCTTGTGGCATGAGAAGAGTGGGAGATGGGTTGATTAGAAAGGGTAGTGAGTGGTGGGATGAAGAAGTAAGATTATTAGTGAAAGAGAAGAGAGAGGCATTTGGACGATTTTTGCAGGGAAAAAATGGAATTGAGTGGGAGATGTATAAAAGAAAGAGAGAGGAGGTCAAGAGAACGGTGCAAGAGGTGAAGAAGAGGGCAAATGATAGTTGGGGTGAGTGAGTATCATTAAATTTTAGGGGGAATAAAAAGATGTTCTGGAAGGAGGTAAATAAAGTGCGTAAGACAAGGGAGCAAATGGGAACTTCAGTGAAGGGCGCAAATGGGGAGGTGATAACAAGTAGTGGTGATGTGAGAAGGAGATGGAGTGAGTATTTTGAAGGTTTGTTGAATGTGTTTGATGATAGAGTGGCAGATATAGGGTGTTTTGGTCGAGGTGGTGTGCAAAGTGAGAGGGTTAGGGAAAATGATTTGGTAAACAGAGAAGAGGTAGTAAAAGCTTTGCGGAAGATGAAAGCCGGCAAGGCAGCAGGTTTGGATGGTATTGCAGTGGAATTTATTAAAAAAGGGGGTGACTGTATTATTGACTGGTTGGTAAGGTTATTTAATGTATGTATGACTCATGGTGAGGTGCCTGAGGATTGGCGGAATGCGTGCATAGTGCCATTGTACAAAGGCAAAGGGGATAAGAGTGAGTGATCAAATTACAGAGGTATAAGTTTGTTGAGTATTTCTGGTAAATTATATGGGAGGATATTGATTGAGAGGGTGAAGGCATGTACAGAGCATCAGATTGGGGAAGAGCAGTGTGGTTTCAGAAGTGGTAGAGGATGTGTGGATCAGGTGTTTGCTTTGAAGAATGTATGTGAGAAATACTTAGAAAAGCAAATGGATTTGTATGTAGCATTTATGGATCTGGAGAAGGCATATGATAGAGTTGATAGAGATGCTCTGTGGAAGGTGTTAAGAATATATGGTTTGGGAGGCAAGTTGTTAGAAGCAGTGAAAAGTTTTTATCGAGGATGTAAGGCATGTGTACATGTAGAAAGAGAGGAAAGTGATTGGTTCTCAGTGAATGTAGGTTTGCGGCAGGGATGTGTGATGTCTCCATGGTTGTTTAATTTGTTTATGGTGAAAAGTTTTTATCGAGGATGTAAGGCATGTGTACATGTAGGAAGAGAGGAAAGTGATTGGTTCTCAGTGAATATAGGTTTGCGGCAGGGATGTGTGATGTCTCCATGGTTGTTTAATTTGTTTATGGATGGGGTTGTTAGGGAGGTAAATGCAAGAGTTTTGGAAAGAGGGGCAAGTATGAAGTCTGTTGTGGATGACAGAGCTTGGGAAGTGAGTCAGTTGTTGTTCGCTGATGATACATCGCTATTGGCTGATTCATGTGAGAAACTGCAGAAGCTGGTGACTGAGTTTGGTAAAATGTGTGAAAGAAGAAAGTTAAGAGTAAATGTGAATAAGAGGAAGGTTATTAGGTACAGTAGGGTTGAGGGTCAAGTCAATTGGGAGGTAAGTTTGAATGGAGGAAAACTGGAGGAAGTAAAGTGTTTTAGATATCTGGGAGTGGATCTGGCAGCGGATGGAACCATGGAAGCGGAAGTGGATCATAGGTTGGGGGAGGGGGCGAAAATCCTGGGAGCCTTGAAGAATGTGTGGAAGTCGAGAACATTATCTGGGAAAGCAAAAATGGGTATGTTTGAAGGAATAGTGGTTCCAACGATGCTGTATGGTCGCGAGGCGTGGGCTATGGATAGAGTTGTGCGCAGGAGGATGGATGTGCTGGAAATGAGATGCTTGAGGATAATGTGTGGTGTGAGGTGGTTTGATCGAGTAACGTAAGGGTAAGAGAGATGTGTGGAAATAATAAGAGCGTGGTTGAGAGAGCAGAAAAGGGTGTTTTGAAATGGTTTGGGCACATGGAGAGAATGAATGAGGAAAGATTGACCAAGAGGATATATATGTCGGAGGTGGAGGGAACGAGGAGAAGAGGGAGACCAAATTGGAAGTGGAAAGATGGAGTGAAAAAGATTTTGTGTGATCGGGGCCTGAACATGCAGGAGGGTGAAAGGAGGGCAAGGAATAGAGTGAATTGGAGCGATGTGGTATACAGGGGTTGACGTGCTGTCAGTGGATTGAATCAGGGCATGTGAAGCGTCTGGGGTAAACCATGGAAAGCTGTGTAGGTATGTATATTTGCGTGTGTGGACGTGTGTATGTACATGTGTATGGGGGGGGGGGTTGGGCCATTTCTTTCGTGTGTTTCCTTGCGCTACCTCGCAAACGCGGGAGACAGCGACAAAATATAAAAAAAAAAAAAAAAAATATATATATATATATATATATATATATATATATATATATATATATATATATATATATATATATATATATATATATGTATATATGTATATATCTGTATATATATATATATATATATATATATATATATATATATATGTATATATATATATATATATATATATATATATATATATATATATATATATATATATATATATATATATATATATATATATAATGTATTTTTTTTCATACTATTTACCATTTCTCGCGATAGCGAGGTAGCGTTAACAGAGGACTGGGCCTTTGAGGGCATATCCTCACCTGGCTCTCTTCTCTGTTCCTTGTTTTGGAAAATGAAAAAAAAACCGTTTTTGTGCTTGGCCACCAAATGAAGATATACATATATCTATCTCTTTATTTAACAATTTAGTATTTTCCATCAACCGTACTGTAGAAATTGAAAATAATGGTGTGTTACCATTTTTATATTGCTTGATCCATGGGATGGAAACAAGTTTAAGTTTAGCATATACGGAAAACCTACTAATGTATGATCATATATGCAATATTACTTATGTCAACATGACAGTTAAATTATCATCATTTCAATCTATGTTTTTCCGGTCATTACGTATTTGCAGTCCAGAGTATATTGATGATGAGTTTGCGAGAGTTCTAACGTCATCATCTGCCATGACTTTTTTTTTTTTAGGATTGTCTGACCTCTGCTTGGTCTGACACGGGCATTAGCCTGTTGACCGCCCGTTTCTATGCATGGTCTGTCTATGTCTTGTGTGTATCTTCTGAGATGCAGGCATCCTCTTTTAGAGATGGTGGTGGGCGCGCTATTTTCATCTTGGACGTCGGCTATTCAGCTATGGTCCAGAGCAGGTGTTTCATTTGGTAGCCTCTATTGCTATCCATATGGATAAAAAGATGCTCATAAACTGCGTGAGAGAGAGAGAGAGAGAGAGAGAGAGAGAGAGAGAGAGAGAGAGAGAGAGAGAGAGAGAGAGAGAGAGAGAGAGAGAGAGAGAGAGAGAGAGAGAGAGAGAGAGAGAGAGAGAGAGAGAGAGAGAGAGAGAGAGAGAGTGTAGTTAGGGTAAGCACCCCACTCCCAACACGGCCTGAGAATGATGGTATTAACACACAATATGTCACAGATCACCCCAGCCTCCACATAAGGTCAGCCATACATGGGTCCCTCATTAGTGGGTTACGAGCCGCTACCTTCCTTACTTGCCTCTCTCACGCGGCTCCTCCCATCACTCTCTCTACGACCATGAACCATTCTCACAGTCATTGCACCACACTCCCACTCGATCACACCTGGTGTCCCTACAGCCCAGCAATCTGTGACCACTCATAAGAACATATGAACAAGAGGCCTATTGACCTATGCTAAGCAGGTCTGTCTACCCTACAACCAAGCCTGAACACATACAAACATCCAACCTTTGTATAAAGCTACATGTAATAGACCTCGCTTCCACTGCTTTATTTGCCAACTTGTTGTATATATCTACTACTCTATTCCTGAACCATTATTCACCCACATCCAACCTGAATCTATCTTTTTTTCTAATTTAAATACATTATTTCTTGTCCTATCCGGTGGTGTTATTCTAAGAATTTCATTCGTGTTACCTTTATCAACGCCCTTCACTCATTTAAAATCTTCAATCATATCCCCTATAGCCCTCCTACTCAGAAGTGAGTGTAAATTCAGTCTTTTTAGTGAGTTTTTTTTTTTATTTCCAAATATCATTTTTGTCAATCGCCTTTGTACTCTCACTAAACAATCTATGTCAATTGCATAATATGTAGCCCAAAACTGTACTGCATGATCAAATGTTGTCTCACCCACGCAAGATAAATTTGCAATGATACTCTTTGGAGTTTTATTGCTAAGAGTCCTAGTAATGAACCCGAACATCTCATTAGCCTTGTTACACACTTTAATACATCGTTGCTGCAGCTTAAGATCCTTGCTCACCAGTACCCCTAAATCTCTTTCGCATTCTGTTTTACCAATATCAACATTGTCCAGTTTGTAATCAGCGTCTCTTCTTTACCCACACTAAGCATTGTGCGTTTATATCTATTGAATATCATTTTCTATGTACCCGCCCATTCTCATAATATATTCAAGTCCCTCTGCAAATTCACTGAATTTTCATCTTAGTCAATTACAATATCATAACTTACCCTGATCAACAGTTTCAAATACTTTAGTAAAGAAGGAGAGAAGGTTACTGAAACATGACTTCTCTTTTGTAAAACCATGTTGAGAATCCCTAATGAGATCATGATTCTCCAAGTGCTCACGTATTTTGTTATCTGTAATTGATTCGAAGAATTTCTCCACAATAGATGTCAAGCTGATAGGACGATGATTACAGACAATGGATCTATTCCCTTTCTTAAAGATGAAAACGACATTGCTACGCCTGGTTCCATAGACTGTTTAAACACATTTAAAAGCGGAACACTTTCTTCCTCCTTATATTCTTTCAAGACATTCGCATAAAAAGCATCTCACTCTAGTTAACTATCCCTAGTTAACATCCTCTAGTTAACTATCCCTAGTTAACATCCCTCTAGTTAACTATCCCTAGTTAACATCCTCTAGTTAACTATCCCTAGTTAACATCCCTCTAGTTAACTATCCCTAGTTAACATCCCTCTAGTTAACTATCCCTAGTTAACATCCCTCTAGTTAACTATCCCTAGTTAACATCCCTCTAGTTAACTATCCCTAGTTAACATCCCTCTAGTTAACTATCCCTAGTTAACATCCCTCTAGTTAACTATCCCTAGTTAACATCCCTCTAGTTAACTATCCCTAGTTAACATCCCTCTAGTTAACTATCCCTAGTTAACATCCCTCTAGTTAACTATCCCTAGTTAACATCCCTCTAGTTAACTATCCCTAGTTAACATCCCTCTAGTTAACTATCCCTCGTTAACATCCCTCTAGTTAACTATCCCTAGTTAACATCCCTCTAGTTAACTATCCCTAGTTAACATCCCTCTAGTTAACTATCCCTAGTTAACATCCCTCTAGTTAACTATCCCTAGTTAACATCCCTCTAGTTAACTATCCCTCGTTAACATCCCTCTAGTTAACTATCCCTAGTTAACATCCCTCTAGTTAACTATCCCTAGTTAACATCCCTCTAGTTAACTATCCCTAGTTAACATCCCTCTAGTTAACTATCCCTAGTTAACATCCCTCTAGTTAACTATCCCTCGTTAACATCCCTCTAGTTAACTATCCCTAGTTAACATCCCTCTAGTTAACTATCCCTCGTTAACATCCCTCTAGTTAACTATCCCTAGTTAACATCCCTCTAGTTAACTATCCCTAGTTAACATCCCTCTAGTTAACTATCCCTAGTTAACATCCCTCTAGTTAACTATCCCTAGTTAACATCCCTCTAGTTAACTATCCCTAGTTAACATCCCTCTAGTTAACTATCCCTAGTTAACATCCCTCTAGTTAACTATCCTCCTGCTGCCCTCACAGTCCAGCAACCTGTCTGGTTAACTGTATGCGCAACCACATCATAAATTGATGAACCACACTTCTCATAATCCACACTCCTGATTAACTACACTTTTAATCAACTAAAACTTCAGGCAACAAAAATCCCATTCAAACACTCCAGGTAAACTACCTCCCAGTCAATTACAATGCCAATAAATCGTAATTCCAGTCAACCACACTCAGATTAACCACATTTCCAGTTCATTACACTCTAGAACCTAGATCAACCGTAGTCCGTGTCAACCACACTCCTGGTCGACCGTCATTTCCATCAGCCACCCCACCAATCAAACACAAACCCAGTCAGCCACACTGCAAATCAAACCTCATTTCTGGATAACCACATCCCCCACTAGCCTGATGAACACCACTCTCAGTGACGTACACTTCTAGTCACCCAACCAACCAATTACTTAGGCTTTCTATCATCTACAATAATGATTATCTACACTTACAATCAGACTATATATTAGGTAGCCACACTCCCGGTCAACTACACTGATTATAGAAATGCTCTTCCGTACAGCCGTACTGTCAGGCCAGTACTCTCCGCATCAACATGATCTCCCACACCTCCGACCGGCCTGAACAATGTCACCAACACCAACCAGACTTACACTAACACCACCACTCATCAACAACCACACTTACAATCAACATTACTAATTTAGCAAACACATTCCTGATAAAACACACTAATGGTCAGCCACGCTGCTGCTCAACCACACTGCAGCTCAACCAAACTGCTGATCAACCAAATCCCTAACCAACTTTATCTCTTTCGAGAAACTACCTCCCGAACAGGAAACGTTTCCTTCAGCCAAACAACCTCTACATCAACCGCTCTCTACACCAGCAACACAGCCCCAAAAGATTTACTCTCTGGACCGACTTCACTATTTCCCAAAACAGTACACTCAGTCAACCGCGACGTGATCACCTATACAAACAACAGTACTACGAGTCAACCACTGACGTGATCAGCCATACAAACAACAGTACTCCCAGTCAACCACCGACGTGATCAGCCATACAAACAACATTACTCCCAGTCAACCACCGACGTGACCAGCCATACAAACAACATTACTCCCAGTCAACCACCGACGTGATCAGCCATACAAACAACATTACTCCCAGTCAACCACCGACGTGATCAGCCATACAAACTACATTACCCCCATTCAAACACCGACGTGATCAGCCATGCAAACAACAGTACTCCCAGTCAACCACCGACGTGATCAGCCATACAAACAACATTACTCCCAGTCAACCACCGACGTGATCAGCCATACAAACTACATTACCCCCATTCAAACACCGACGTGATCAGCCATGCAAACAACAGTACTCCCAGTCAACCACCGACGTGATCAGCCATACAAACAACATTACTCCCAGTCAACCACCGACGTGATCAGCCATACAAACTACAGTACCCCCATTCAAACACCGACGTGATCAGCCATGCAAACAACAGTACTCCAAGCCAACCAGGACGTGATCAGCGATACAAACAACAGTACTCCCAGTCAACCACCGACGTGATCACCCATACAGAGAACAGTACTCCCAGTCAAATACCGATGTGATCAGCCATACAAACTGCAGTCCTCACAGTCAACCAGGACGTGATCAGCCATACAAACAACAGTACTCCCAGTCAACCAACGACGTGATCAGCCATAAAACAACAGCATTCCCAATCAACCATGACGTGATCAGCCATACAAAAACAGTACTCCCAGTCAACAACCGACGTGAACAGCCATACAAACAAGAGTACTCCCAGTCAACCACGGTGTGTTCAGCCATACAAGCAACAGTACTCCCTGTCAACCACGACGTGATCAGCGATACAAACAACAGTACTCCTAATCAAACACGACGTGATTAGCCATACAAACAACAATACTCCCAGTCAACCACCGACGTGATCAGCCATACAAGCAACAGGACTCCCAGTCAACCACCAACGTGATCCGCCATACAAACAAAACTATTTCCAATCAACCACCGACGTGATCAGCCATACTAATAACTACTCCCTGTCAACCCCGACGCGATCAGCCATACAAACAACAGTACTCTCAGTCAACCACCGACGTGATCAGCCATACAAACAACAGGACTCCCAGTCAACCACCGACGTGATCAGCCATACAAACAACATTACTCCCAGTCAACCACCGACGTGATCAGCCATACAAACTACAGTACCCCCATTCAAACACCGACGTGATCAGCCATGCAAACAACAGTACTCCAAAACAACCAGGACGTGATCAGCGATACAAACAACAGTACTCCCAGTCAACCACCGACGTGATCACCCATACAGAGAACAGTACTCCCAGTCAAATACCGATGTGATCAGCCATACAAACTGCAGTCCTCACAGTCAACCAGGACCTGATCAGCCATACAAACAACAGTACTCCCAGTCAACCAACGACGTGATCAGCCATAAAAATAACAGTATTCCCAATCAACCATGACGTGATCAGCCATACAAAAACAGTACTCCCAGTCATCAACCGACGTGAACAGCCATACAAACAAGAGTACTCCCAGTCAACCACGGTGTGTTCAGCCATACAAGCAACAGTACTCCCTGTCAACCACGACGTGATCAGCGATACAAACAACAGTACTCCTAATCAAACACGACGTGATTAGCCATACAAACAACAATACTCCCAGTCAACCACCGACGTGATCAGCCATACAAGCAACAGGACTCCCAGTCAACCACCAACGTGATCCGCCATACAAACAAAACTATTTCCAATCAACCACGGACGTGATCAGCCATACTAATAACTACTCCCTGTCAACCCCGACGCGATCAGCCATACAAACAACAGTACTCTCAGTCAACCACCGACGTGATCAGCCATACAAACAACAGGACTCTCAGTCAACCACCAACGTGATCAGCCATACAAACAAAACTATTTCCAATCAACCACGGACGTGATCAGCCATACTAATAACTACTCCCTGTCAACCCCGACGCGATCAGCCATACAAGCAACAGTACTCCCAGTAAACCACGACGTGATCAGCCATACAAACAACAGCACTCCCAGTCAACCACCGACGTGATCACCCATACAAACAACAGTACTCACACACAACCACCGATGTGATTAGCCATACAAAAAACAGTACTTCCAGTCAACCAGGACTTGATCAGCCATAAAAACAACAGTACTCCCAGTCAACCACCGACGTGATCAGCCATACAAACAACAGGACTCCCAGTCAACCACCAACGTGATCAGCCATACAAACAAAACTATTTCCAATCAACCACTGACGTGATCAGCCATACTAAAAGCAGTACTCCCAGTCAACTACAACGTGATCAACCACACAAATAACAGTACTCTCCAGTCAACCACGAAATGATCAGCCATACAAAAAACAGTACTACCGATATACCACGACGTGACCAACCACAAAACAACAGTATTCCCAGTCAAACACAAAATGATCAGCCATAAAAACAACAGTACTTCCAGTCAACCCCGACGTGATCAGCCATAAGAACAATGCTTCCAATAACCACAGACGTGATCAGCCACAAAAACAACTGTATTTCCAGTCAACCACCGACAAGAGCAGCCATACAAACAACAGTACCAGTCAACCACAACGTGATTAGCCATACATATAACAGTACTCCCAGTCAACCACGACATGATTAGCCATACAAACAACAGTACTTCCGCTCAACCACGACGTGATCAGCCATATAAACAACATTACTCCCTGTCAACCACCGACGTGATCAGTCATACGAACAACAGTACTCCCAGTCACCCACGACGTAATCAGCCTTACAAACAACAGTACTCCCAGTCAACCACGGATGTCATCAGACATACAAACAGGAATACTCCCAGTCAACCAGCAATGTGATCAGCCACACAAACAACAGTACTCGCAGTCAACCACGACGTGATCAGCCATTCAAATGACTACTCCTAGTCAACCACCGACGTGATCAGTCATACAAACAACAGTACTCCCAATCAACCACCGAAGTGATCAGCCATACCAACAACAGTATTCCCGGTCAACCACCGACGTGATCAGCCATACTAAAAACAGAACTCCCAGTCAACCACAACGTGATCAGCTCTACAAACAACAGTATTCCCGGTCAACCACCGACGTGATCAGCCATACTAAAAACAGAACTCCCAGTCAACCACAACGTGATCAGCTATACAAACAACAGTACTCCCAGTCAACCACGACGTAATCAGCTATACAAGCAAGAGTACACTCAGTCAACCACGACGTGATCAACCATACATATAACAGTACTCCCAGTGAACCACCGACGTGATGAGCCATACAAACAACAGGACTTCCAGTCAACCACCAACGTAATCTGCCATACAAACAACAGTACTCCCAGTGAAACAACGACATGATCAGCCATACAAACAACAGTATTCCTAGTCAACCACCGACGAGACCAGCCATACAAATGACAGTACTCCCGGTCGACCACCTACGAGGTAAGCCAAACAAACAACAGTACTCCCCATTATCCCCGACGTGATCAGCCATACAAACAACAGTACCGCCAGACAACCATCGACGAGATCAGCCATACAAACAAGTGTACTCCCAGTCAACTACCAACGTGATCAGCCATACAATCAAGAGTACTCGAGGTCAACCAGCACGTGATCAGCGATATAAACAGCTGTACTCCCAGGCAACCACCGACGTGATCACCCATACAAAGAACAGTGCTCCCAGTCAACCACCGATGTGATTAGCCTTACAAACAACAGTCCTCCCAGTCTGCCAGGACGTGATCAGCCATGCAAACAAGAGTACTCCCAGTCAACCACGAAGTGAACAGCCATACAAACTATATTACCCCCAGTCAACCACCGACGTGATCAGCCATACAAAAGACAGTACTCCCAGTCAAACACCAACGTGAACAGCCATATAAACAACAGAACTCCCAGTCAACCATCGAAGTGATCAGCCATACAAAAAACAGTATTCCCAGTCAAATTCCGACGAGCTCAGCCATACAAACAACAGTACTCCCAGTCAACCACGACGTGAACAGCCATACTAATAAAAGTACTCCCAGTCAACCACGACGTGATCAGACATTCAAACAACAGTACTCCCAGTCAGCCAACAAAGTGATCAACCTTACAAACAAGAGTACTTCCAGTCAGACACGACGTGATCAGCCATACAAACAACATTACTACTAGTCAACCACGACTTGATCAGCCATACAAACATCAGTACTCCCAGTCAACCACGACGTGATCAGCCAAACAAACAACAGTACTCCCAGTCAACAACCGATGTGATGACTCAAACAAACAACAGTACTCATAGTCAACCACAGATGTGATCAGACAAACAAACAACAGTACTCCCAGTCAACCACGACGTGATCAACCATACAAACAACAGTATTCCAGGTCAACCACGACGTGATCAGCCATACAAACAAAAGTAATACTTGTCACCCACAACGTGATGAGCCATACAAACAACAGTGCCCACAGTCGACCACAAACGTGATCAGCCGCACAAACAACAGTATTTCCAGTCAACCACCGACACGATCAGCCATACAAACAACATTACTCCTAGTTAACCACAATGTGATCAGTCATACAAACAACGGTATTCCCAGTCAAAAACGACGTGATCAGCTATACAAACAACAATACTCCAGGTCAACCACGACGTGATCAGCCATACAAACAACAGTACTCCCAGTCAACACGAATTGATCAGCCATACAAACAACAGAACTACCAATCAACCACGACGTGATCGGCCGTAAAAGCAACAGCATTCCCAGACAACCACCGACGTGTTCAGTAATAAAAACAACAGGACTTCCGGTCAACCACGACTTTTTCAGCCATACAAACACCAGTATTCCCAATCAACCACCGACATGATCAGCCACACAAACAACAGTATTTCCAGTCAACCACCAATATGATCAGCCATACAAACAATAGTACTCCCAAAGAACCACGACGTGATAAGCCATAAAAACAAAAGTGCACCCGGTCAACCACAACGTGATGAAACATACAAACAACAGTACCCACAGTCAACCACTAACGTGATCAGCCACACAAACAACTGTATTTCTTGTCAAACACCGACATGATCAGCCATACAAACAACGGTATTCCCAGTCAACCACCGACGTGATCAGTCATACAAACAAAAGTACTCATAGTCAAACATCGAAGTGATAAGCCATACAAACAGCAGTACTCCCAGTAAACCACGACGTGATCAGCCATACAAACAACAGTACTTCCAGTGAACCACCAACGTGAACAGCCATAAGACCAGCAGCACTCCCAGTCAACCAACAAAGTGATCAGCCATACAAACAAGAGTACTCCCAGTCAAAAAGACGTGATCAGCCATACAAACAACATTACTCCCAGTCAACCATCGACGTGATCAGTCATACAAACAAAAGTACTCATAGTCAAACATCGAAGTGATAAGCCATACAAACAACAGTACTCCCAGTCAACCACGACGTAATCAGCTATACAAACAACATTACTCCCAATCAACCACGGATGTCATCAACCATGCAAACAGCAGTGCTTCCAGTCAACCACGACATGATCAACCATACAAAAACAGTACTCCCAGTTAACCATGACGTTATCAGCCATAAAAACAACAGTACTCCCAGTCAACCACCGATGTGATCAGCCATACAAACAACAGTATTCCCGGTAAACCACCGACGTGATCAGCCATACAAAGAACAGTACTCCCAGTCAACCACAACGTGATCAGCTATACAAACAACAGTACTCCTAGTCAACCACGACGTTATCAGCCATACAAACAGCAGTATTCCGAGTCAACCACCGACTTGATAAGCCATACAAACAACAGCACACCCAGTAAACTACCGTAGTGATCACCCATTCAAACAACAGTACTCAGTCAACCACCGATGCGATCAACCATACAAACAACAGTACTCCCAATCAACCACCGAGAAAGGGCATACAAACAACAGTACTCCCAGTCAACCAAGGAAGTGTTCACCCATACAAACAAAAGCACTCACAGTCAACCACCGATGTGATCAACCATACAAACAACAGTACTCACAATCAACCACCGACGAGATAAGCCATACAAACACCAATACACCCAATGAACCAACGACGTGATCACCCATACAAACAAGAGTACTCCCAGTCAACCACCGATGTGATCAGCCTTACAAACAATAGTACTCCCAGTCAACCAACTACGTGATTACCAATAGAAACAAAAGTACTCCCAATCAACCCCGACGTGATCAGCCATACAAACAACAGTTCTCCCAGTCAACCACCGACGTGATCAGCAATAGAAACAAGAGTACTCCCAATCAACCACGGTGTGATCAGCTATACAAACTGCAGTACCCCAGTCAACCACTAATATAATCAGCCATGCAAATAACAGTATTCCCAGTCAGCCATGACGTGATCACTACATACAAACAACGGCACTCCCAGTAAACCACCGACGTGATCACCCATACAAACAATAGTACTCCCAGTCAACCACTGACGTGATCACCCATACAACAACAGTACTCCCAGTGAACACCGACATGATCAGTCATACAAACAACAGTACTCCCAGTCAACCACTGATGTGATGAGCCATACAAAAAAGAGTACTCCTAGTCAACCGGCTGTGATCAGCCATACAAACTACAGTGCCCCAGTCAACCAACAACGTGATCAGCCATACAGACAACAGTATTCCAAGTCAACCAGCACGTGATCAGCGATACAAACAACAGTACTACCAGTAAACCAACGAAGTGATCACCCATACAAACAACAACATTCCCAGTCAACCGCCGACGTGATCAGCTATAAAAATAACAGTACTTCCAGTCAACCCTAACGTGATCTGCCATACAAACAACAGTACCCACAGCAACCAGGACGTGATCAGCCACTCAAACAACAATATGTCCAGTCAACCACAGACATGATACACCACAAAAAAGGACTACCAGTCAACCACAACGTGATCAGCCATGCAAACAACAGTACCCATAGTCAACCAAGACGTGATCAGCCACTCAAACAACAGTATCTTAGTCACCCAAGACGTGATCAGCCATAGAAAGATCAGCATTCCCAGTCAACCACCGACAAATGACAGTACTCCCGGTCAAGCACCGACGTGAACAGCCATACAAACAACAGAACTTCCACTCAACCACCGAAGTGACTAGCCATACAAAAAACAGTATTCCCAGTCAAATTCCGATGTGATCAGCCATACAAACAACAGTACTCCCAATCAACCACGACGTGATCAGCCATACAATCAACAGTACTCCCAGTCAACTCCTGAAGTGATCAACCATACAAACAACAGTACTCCCAGTCAACAACAACATGATCAGCCATAAAAAAACAGTACACCGAGTCAACCACGACGTGATCAGCCATACAAATATCAGTACTCCCTGTCACCCACGACGTGATCAGCCATTCAAACAAAAGTACTCCCAGTCAACCAGGACGTGATCAGCCATACAAACAAGAGTACCCTTAGTCAACCACGACATGATCAGCCACACAGAAAACAGTACTTCCTGTCAACGACCGACGTGATCAGCCATACAAACAGCAGGACTTCCAGTCACCCACCAACGTGATCAGCCATGGAAACAACAGTATTTCTAATCAACCACCGACGTGATCAGCCTTACAAAAAACAGTACTCCCAGTAAACCACGACTTGAACAGCCATACTAATAACAGTACTCCCAGTCAACCACGACGTGATCAGCCATACAAACAACAGTACTCTCAGTCAGCCAACGAAGTGATCAGCCATACAAAGATTACTCCCAGTCAACCACTACGTGATCAGCGATACAAACAAAATTACTTCCAGTCAACCACGACGTGATCAGCCATACAAGCAACAGTACTCATAACCAACCACGACGTGATCAGCCATTCAAACAACAGTATTCCCAGACAAACACGAGATCAGCCATACAAACAGCAGTTCTCCGAGTCAACCACCGACGTGATCACCCATGCAAACAACAGTTCTGTCAACCACCGATGTGATCAGCCATACAAACAACAGTACTCTAGTCAATCGCGACGTGATCAGCCATACAAACAACAGTACTCCCAATCAACCATCGACGTGATCAGCCACACAAACAACAATATGTGGAGTCAACCACATACATGATGCACCATACAAACAACAGTACTCTCAGTCACCACGACGTGACCGGAAATACAAACAACAGTACTCACAGTCAACCACCGAAGTGATCAACCATACAAACAACAGTACTCCTAGTCAACAACACCGTGATCAGCCATAGAAAAAAGTACACCGAGTCAACCACGACGTGATCAGCCATACAAACAACAGTACTCCCAGTTAGCTAACGAAGTGATCAGCTATACAAACAAGATTACTCCCAGTTAACCAAGACGTGATCAGCCATACAAACAACATTACTCCCAGTTAACCAAGACGTGATCAGCCATACAAACAACAGTACTCATAACCAACCACGATGTGATCAGCCATTCAAACAACAGTACTCGCAGACAAACACGACGGGATCAGCCATACAAACAACAATACTCCCAGTCAACCACCGACGTGACCACCCATACAAACAACAGTTCTGTCAACCACCGATGTGATCAGCCATACAAACAACAGTACTCCTTGTCAATAACAACGTGATCAGCCAAACAAACAACAGTACTCCCAATCAACCAGCGATGTGATCAGCTACACAAACAAAATGTCGAGGCAACCACAGACATGATACACCATACAAACAACAGTACTCTCAGTCACCCACGACGTGACCAGCTATACAAACAACAGTACTCCCAGTCAGCCACCGAAGTGATCAACCATACAAACAACAGTACTCCCAGTAAACAACAACGTGATCAGCCATACAAACAACAGTACTCCCAGTCAATCACGACGTAATCAACCATAAAAACAACAGTACTCTCAGTCAACCACGACGTGACCAGCCATACAAGCAACAGTACTCCCAGTCAACCACCGAAGTGATCAACTATACAATCAACAGTACTCCCAGTGAACAACAACGTGATCAGCCATACAAACAACAGTATACCCAGTCAACCACAACGTAATCAGCCATACAAACAACAGTACTCCCAGTCAACCACGACGTGATCAGCCATACAAATAAAAGTACTCCCAGTAACCCAGGACGTGTTCAGCCATACAAACAAGGGTACCCTTAACCACGACATGATCAGCCATACAAGCAACATTACTTTCTGTCGACCACCGACGTTATCAGCCATACAAGCAGCAGGAATTCCAGTCACCCACCAACGTTATCATCCATACAAACAACAATATTTCCAATCAACCTCCGACCTGATCAGCCTTACAAAAAAAAAAAAAGACATTTCCCTCAGTCAACCACGACATAAACAGCCATACTAGTAACAGTATTCCCAGTCAAACATGACGTGATCAGCCATACAAACAACAGTATTTCAGTCAATCAACAAAGTGATCAGCCATACAAACAAGATTACTCCCAGTCAACAACGACGTGATCAGCCATAAAACCAACATTACTCCCAGTCAACCACGACGTGATCAGCCATACAAACAACAGTACTCGTAACCACCCACGACGTGATCAGCCAAACAACAGTACTTCCAGACAAATACGACGGGATCAGCCATACAAACAACAGTACTCCCAGTCACCAAAGACGTGATCACCCAAACAAACAACAGTTCTCAGTCAACCACCGATTTGATCAGCCATACAAACAACAGTACTACCAGTCAACCACGACGTGATCAGCCCTACAAAAAATAGTACTCTCAGTCAACCACCGACGTAATCAGCCATACAAACAGCAGGACTCACAGTCAACCACCAACGTGATCAGCCATACAAATAACAGTATTTCCATTCAACCACCGACGTGATAAGCCATACAAACAACAACACTCCCAGTAAACCACGATGTGAGCAGGAATACTAATAACAGTACTCCCAGTCAACCACGACGTGATCAGCCATACAAACAACAGTACTCCTGGTCAACCAAAACGTGGTCAGACATATAAATAACAGTACCAACACTCAACATGAACGTGATCAGCCACATAAACAATAGTATTTCCATTCAACCACCGACATAATCAGCCACACAAAAAACAGTATTCACAGTGATCAGCCATACAAACAACAATACTCCCAATCAACCACGACATGATCAGCCAAACAAACAAAAGTACTCTCAGTCAACCACGACGTGATTAGCCATACAAACAATAATACCCTCTGTCAACGACGACGTGGTCAGCCATAAATACAGTACTTCCTGTCAACCACCGACATCATCAACCATACAAACAACAGGACTTCCAGTCAACCACCAACGTGATCAGACGTACAAACAACAGTATTTCCAATCAATCACCGACGTTATCAGCCATAGAAACAACAGTACTCCCAGGCAACCATGACACGAACAGCCATACTAATAGCAGTACTCCCAGTCAACCACGACGTGATCACCCATACAAAGAACATTACTCCCAGTCAACTACGACGTGATCAGCCATACAAACAACAGTACTCCAAATCAACCACGACTTGATCAGCCATACAAACAAGAGTACTCTAAGTCAACCACGATGGGATCAGCCATACAAACAACAGTACTCCCAACCACTGACGTGATCACCCATATAAACGATAGTACTCACAGTCAACCACCGATGTGATCAGCTATACAAACAACAGTACTCCCAGTCAATTACGACGTGGTCAGCCATAGAAACAACAGGACTCCCAGACAACCAGCAACGTGATCAGCCATACAAACAAAAGTATTTCCAATAAACCACTGACGTGATCAGCCATATAAAGAAAAGTACTCCTGATCAACCACGACGTGATCAATCACACAAACAACAGCATTCTAAGTCTACCACCGACGTGATCAGCCATAAAAACAACAGTACTTCCAGTCAACCCCGACGTGATCAGCCATACAAACCTCAGTATTTCCAGTCAACCACAGACATGATATATCATACAAACAACAGTACTCCCAGTCAACCTTCGACGTAATCAGCCATACAAACAGCTGAACTCCCAGACAACCAGGAACGTGATCAGCCATACAAACATAATTTCCAATCAACCACCGACGTGATCAGCCATATAAAGAAAGGTACTCCCGATCAACCACGACGTGATCAGCTATACAAACAATAGTACTCCCAATCAACCACCGACGTGATCAGCCATAAAAACAACAGTACTTCCATTCAGCCCCGACGTGACCAGCCATACAAACATCAGTGTTTCCAGTCAACCACAGACATGATATATCATACACACAAAAGTACTACCAGTCAACAATCGACGCAATCAGCCACACAAAAAACAGTACTCCCGATCAACCGCGACGTGATCAGCCATACAAACAACAGCATTTTCAGTCAACCACCGACGTTATCAGGGATGAAAGTAACAGTAATTCCAGTCAACCCCGACGTGATCAGCCATAAAAACAACAGTACTCCCAATCAACACCGACGTGATCAGCCACAAAAACATCAGTATTTTCAGTCAAACACAGAAATGATACACTATACAAACAACGGTATTCCCAGTCAACCACGACGTGATCAGCCATACAAACAAAAGTACGACAGGTCAACCACAACGTTATTAGCCATACTAACAAATTTACCCACAGTCAACTACCAACGTGGTCAGCCACACAAACAACAGTACTTCCAGTCAACCACCGACATGATCAGCCATACATACAGCAGTACTCCCAGTCAACCACAACGTGATCAGCCATGCAAACAACAGCATTCCCAGTCAAACACGACGTGATCAGCCATACAAAGAACAGTACTCCCAGTCATCCATCGACGTAATGAGCCATACAAACAACAGGAATCCCAGTCAACCACCAATATGATCAGCCATACAAACAACAGTATTTCCAGTCAACCTTCGACGTGATCAGCCATTCAAAAAAAGTACTTCCATTCAACCACGACTTGAACAGCCTTACTAATAACGGTACTCCCAGTCAACCACGACGTGATCAGCCATGCAAACAACTTTATTCCCGGTCAACCACAACGTGATCAATCATACAAACAACAGTATTAACAGTCAACCATGAACATGATCAGCGACACAAACAACAGTATTTCCAGTCAACCACCGACATGATCTGCCATAGAAAAAACAGTACCCTCAGTCAAACGGAACGTGATCAGCCATGCAAACAACAGCGTTCTCAGTCAACCACGACGTGATCAGCCACACTAACAACAGTACTCCCGATCAATCACGACTTGATCAGCAATACAAACATCATTCCAAGTCAACCATCGACGTGATCAGCCATAAAAACAACAGTATTTCCAGTCAACCACGACGTGATCAACCATACAAACAACAGTCCTCCCAATCAACCAAAGACGCGATCAGCCACACGAACAACAGTATTTCCAGTCAACCACAGACATGATACACCATACAAACAACAGTACTCGCAGTCAACCACGACGTGGTAAGCCATACAAACAAAAGTACTCTCGGACAACAACGTGATCAGCCATACAAAAAACAGTACCCATAGTCAACAACCAACGTGATCCGCCACACAAATAACATTATTTCCAGTCAGCCACCGATATGAGCAGGCATACAAACAACAGTACTCCTAGTCAACCACAACGTGATCACCTATACAAACACTATTCCCAGTCAATCACGACGCGATCAGCCATACAAACAACAGTACTCCCAGTTAACCACGACGTGATCAGCCATAGAAACAACAGTACTCCCAGTTAACCACGTCGTGATCAGCCGTAGAAACAACAGTGCTCCCAGTCAACCACCAACGTGATCAGCCATACAAACAACAGTACTCCCAGTCAACCAATGAAGTGATCAGACAAAAAAACAAAAGTACTCCCTGTCAAAAACTACCTGATCAACCACACAAACAACATTAATCCCAGTCAACCACCGACGTAATCAGTCATACAAACAACAGTACTCCCAGTCAAACATCGAAGTCAACCAAGACGTAATCAACCATACAAACAACAGTACTCCCAGTCAACCACGGATGTCATCAGCCATACAAACAGCAGTTCTCCCAGTCAACCAGGACGTGATCAGCCATACAAACGACAAAATTCCCGGTCAACCACCGACGTGATCAGCCATGGAAACAACAGTACTCCAAAACAACCACGACGTGATCAGCCATACACACAACGGTACTCCCAGTCAACCACAACGTGATCAGCTATACAAACAACAGTACTCCCAATCAACCACTATGTGATCAGCCATACAAATAACAGTACTCCCAGTCAACCACCGACTTGATAAGCCATACAAACAACAGTACTCCCAGTCAACCACCGAAGTGATCACCTATACAAACAACAGTGCTCCCAGTTAAACATCGAAGTGATAAGACATACAAACAACAGTACTACCAGTCAACTACGACGAAATCAGCCTTGAAAACAACAGTATTCCCAGTCAACCACGACGTGATTAGCCATACAAATGACAATACTTCCAGTCAACCACCGACGGAATCAGCAAATACAAACAACAGTACTCCCAGTGAACCATCGAAGTGATCAGCCCTCCAGACAACAGTATTCCCGGTCAATCACCGTCGTGATCAGCCATACAAACAATAGTACTCCAAATCAACCGCGACGTGATCAGCCATACAAACAACAGTACCCCTGGTCCACCACTACGTGATCAGCCATACAAATAACAGTACTCCCAGTCAAACACCTACGTGATCAGCTATACAAACAACAGTACTCCGAGTCAACCACCGACTTCATAAGCCATACAAACAACAGTACTCCCAGTGAACTACCGAAGTGATCAGCCATCCAAACAACAGTATTCCCGCTCAATCACAGTCGTAATCAGCCATACAAACAATAGTACTCCAAATCAACCACAACGTGATCAGCCATACAAACAGTACCCCTGGTCAACCATAACGTGATCAGCTATACAAAGAACAGTACACCCAGTCAAGCACTACGTGATCAGCCATAGAAGCAACAGTACCCCCAATCAACCACCTACGTGATCAGCCATACAAACAACAGTACTCCGAATCAACCACTGATTTGATAAGCCATAGAAACAACAGTACTCCCAGTCAACCACCGAAGTGATCACCCATTCAAACAAAAGTACTCAAGTCAACCACCGATGTGATCAACCATACGAACAACAGTACTCCCAGTGAACCACTGACGCGATCAGTCATACATACAACAGTTCTCCCAAGCAACCACGACGTGATCAGCCATACAAACGAAAGTACTCCCAGTCAACCACGACGTGATCAGCCATAAAAACAAGAGTACCCTCAGTCAACCACGACTTGATCAGCTATACAAAGAACATTAATCCCAGTCAACCACCGACGTGATCAGCCACACAAACAACAGGACATCCAATCAATCACCAACGTGATCAGCCATGTAAACAATAGTATCTACAATTAACCACCGACGTGACCAGCCATACAAGCAGCAGTATTCCAAATCAACCACGACGTGATCAGCCATACAAACAACAGTACTCCCAGTCAGCCACAACATGATCAGCTATACAAACAACAGTACTCCCAGTCAACCACTAAGTGACAAGCCATGCAAACAATACTCCTAGTCAACCACCGACGTGATCAGCCATACAAAGAAAAGTATTGCGAGTCAACCATCGACTTGATGATCCATACATACAATAGTACTCCCAGTCAAACAACAACGTGATCAGCCATACAAACAACAGGACCTCCAGTCAATCACCAACGTGATCAGCCATACAAACAATAGTATTTCCAATCAACCACCGACGTGACTAGCCATACAAACAACAGTGCTCCAACTGAACCACGACGTAATCATCCATACAAACAACAGTACTCCAAATCAGCCACAGCATGATCAGCTATACAAACAACAGTACTTGCACTCAACCACAAAGTGATTAGCCATACAAACAATAGTACTCTTGGTCAACCATCGACGTGATCAGCCATACAAAGAAAAACATTCCGAGTCAACCACCGACTTGATAAGCCATACAAAACACATTACTCACAGTCAACCAACGATGTGATCAGCCAGACAAACAACAGTACTCCCAGTCAGTCATGGCATGATCACCCAAAGAAACAACAGTACTCCCAGTAAGCCATCGACGTGATCAGCCATACAAGCGAGTACTTCCAGTCAACTCCGGTATGATCAGCCGTACAAACTACAGTATCCCCAGTCAACCACCAACGTGATCAGCCATACAGACAACAGTACTCCAAGTCAACCATAACGTGATCAGCGATACAAACAACAGCACTCCCAGTCACCAATATAAAGAACAGTACTTCCAGTCAACTACCGATGTGATTAGCCATATAAACAACAGTCCTCTCAGTTAACCAGGAGGTGATCAGCCATACAAATAACAGTACTCCTAGTCAACCACGACGTTATCAGACATAGAAACAACAGCATTCCCAGTCACCAATCGATGTGTTCAGCCATACAAATGACAGTACTCCCGGTAAAGAACCAACGTGATCAGCCTTACAATCAACAGAACTAGCAGTTAACCACCGAAGTGATCTGGTATACAAAAAAAAAAAGAAAAAAAATGTATTCCCTGTCAACCATCGACGTGATCAAGCATACAAACAATTGTAACTCCAACACAACGACGATGTGTTCAGCCATACAAACAATAATACTCCCAGTCAACCACGACGTGATCTGCCATACACACAAAAGTACTACCAGTCACCCATGACGTGATTAGCCATAAAAAGTACTCCCAATCAACCACGACGTGGTCAGCCATACAAATAAGGGTACCCTCAGTCAACCACAACCAGCTATACAAACAACAGTACTCCCAGTCAACCACCGACGTGATCAGCCATACAAACAACAGGACTTCCAGTCAACCACGAACGTGATCAGCCGTATAAATAGCAGTACTCCCAATCAACCAACGACGTGATCAGCCATACAAACAACAGTGCTCCCAGTCAACCATGAAGTGAAAAGCCATAGTAGTAACAGTACTTCCAGTCAACCACGACGTGATCAGCCATAAAAACAACAGTTCTCCCAGTCAACCACCGACAAGATCACTCATACAAACAACAGTACTCACAGTGAACCACCAACGTGATCAGCCATAAAAACAACAGTTCTCCCAGTCAACCACCGACAAGATCACCCATACAAACAACAGTACTCCCAGTCAACCACGAATGTGATCAGCCGTATAAACAACAGTATTTCCAATCAACCAACAACATGATCAGCCATACAACTAACAGTACTCTCAGTCAACCACGACGTGAACAGCCATACTAATAACAGTACTCCCAGTCAACCACGACGTGATCAGCCAAACAAACAATAGTACTCCCGATCAACAACGACGTGATCAGCCATACAAACAAAAGTATTCCGAGTCAACCATCGAATTGATAAGCCATACAAACAACTTTACTCACAGTCAACCAACGATGTGATCAGCCAGACAAATAACAGTACTCCCAGTCAACCCCGACGTGATCACCCATACAAACAACAGTACTCTTAGTCAACCACCGACATGATCAGCCATACAAACAAGAGTACTCCCAGTCATCCACGGTGTGATTAGCCATACAAACTTCCGTACCCCTAGTCAACCACCGACGTGATCAGCTATACAAACAACAGTACTGCACGTCAACCAGGACGTGATCACCCATACAAAGAACATTACTCTTAGTGAACCACCGATGTGATCAGCCATAGAAACAACAGTCCTCCCAGTCAACGAGGACGTGATCAGCCATAAAAAGAACAGTACTCCTAGTCAACTGCCCACGTGATCAGCCATATAAACAGCAGTATTCCCAGTCAACCACCGACGAGATCAACCATACAAATGACAGTACTCCCTGTCAAGCACCGACGTGAACAGCCGTACAAACACCAGAACTCCCGGTAAACCACGAAGTGATCAGCCGTACAAAAAACGGTATTCCCAACCAACCAAGACGTGATCAGCGACACAAACAACAGTGCTCCTAATCAACCACCAACCTGATCACCCATACAAACAACAGTACTCCCAGTCAACCACCTACGTGATCACCCATACAAAGCACAGGACTTCCAGTCAACCACCAACGTGATCAGCCATACAAACAACACTACTCCCAGTCAACCACCGAAGTAATCATCCATACAAACAACAATATTCCCAGTCAACCACCGACGTGATCAGCCATACAAACAACAGTACTCCAAATAAGTCACGACGTGATCAGGCATACAAACAACAACACCAAATAAACCACGACGTGATCAGCCATACAAACAACAGTACTATCAGTCAACAAAATATGATCAGCTATACAAACAACAGTATTCCCAATCAACCAGATCGTGATCAGCCATACAAACAAGAGCATTCCTTGTCAACCTCCGACGTGATCAGCCATACAAACAGTATTCCGAGTCAACCAACGACTTGATACGCCATACAGAAAACAGTACTCCCAGTCAACCACCGACGTGATCACCCATACAAACAACAGTACTCACAGTCAACCATCGATGTGATCAGCCATACAAACAAAAGTACTCCCTGTCAGCCATAACGTGATCACCCATAGAAACAGTTGTACTCCCAGTAAACCACTGAAGTGATCAGCCATACAAACAACAGTGCTCACAGTCAACCACCGACGTGATCAGCCATACAAAGAACAGTACTTTCAGTCAAACCCCGACGTGAACAGCCATACAAACCACTGAACTCGCAGTCAACCATCGAAGTGATCAGCCATACAAAAATCAGCATTGCCAGGCAAACACCGACGTGATCAGCCATACAAGCAACAGTACTCCCAGTCAACTACCGACGTGACCAGCCACACAAACAATAGGACTCCTAGTCAAACACGACGTGAACAGCCATACAAACAGCAGTACTCCCAATGAACCACGACATGATCAGCCATATAAACAACAGTATTCCCAGTCAACCACGACGTGATAAGCCATACAACAACAGTACTCCCAATCAACCATGGACGTGATCACCCATACAAACAACAGTACTCACAGTCAACCACCGATGTGATCAGCTATACAAAAAACAGTACTCCCAGTCAGCCATGACGTGATCTCCCAAACGAACAACAGTACTCCCAATTAACCACGACGTGATCAGACATCCAAACAACCGTACTCCCAATCAACCACGACGTGATCATCCATACAAACAACAGTACTCCCAGTCAACAACCGACGTGATCAACCATAGAAACGATAGTACTCCCAGTCAACCACGACGTGATCAGCCATACAAACAGCAGTACTCCCAATGAACCACGACGTGATCAGCCATACAAACAACAGTATTCCTAGTCAACCACGACGTGATAAGCCATACAACAACAGTACTCCCAATCAACCACCGACGTGATCACCCATACAAACAACAGTACTCACAGTCAACCACCGACGTGATCAGCAATAAAAACAACAGTACTCCCGGCCAGCCCCGACGTGATCAGCCATACAAACAACAGTACTCCCAATTAACCACGACGTAATCAGACATCCAAACAACCGTACTCCCAATCAACCACGACGTGATCATCCATACAAACAACAGTACTCCCAGTCAACCACCGACGTGATCAACCATAGAAACGATAGCACTCCCAGTCAACCACGACGTGATCAGCCATACAGACAGCAGTACTACCAGTCAGCCAATGATTGATCAGCCATACAAACAAGAGTACTCCCAGCCAACCAAGATGTGATCGGCCATACAAACAACATCATTCCCAGTCAACCACCGAAGTGATCAGTTACACAAACAACAGTACTCCCAGTCACACATAGAAGCGATTCATAGAAACAACAGTACTCCCAGTCAACCACGACGTAATCGACCATACAAACAACTTTACTACCAGTCAACCACGAAGGTCATCATGCAGTAACCCTAGTCAACAACCGACGTGATCAACCATACAAACGACAGTACTCCCAGTGAACCACGACGTGATCAGCCATACAAAAAACAGTACTCCCAATCAACCACAACGTGATCAGCCATACAAACAAAAGTACTCCCAGTAAACCAATACGTGTTCAGCCATACAAACAAGAGTACCCTCAGTCAACCACGACGTGACCAGACATACAAAAATCAGTACTACCAGTCAACCACCAACGTGATCAGCCATACAAACAACAGGACTTCCAGTCAACCACCAGTGTGATCAGCCATACGAAAAACAGTATTTCCAATCAACCTTACCGACGTGATCAGCCATACAAACAACGATACTCTCAGTCAACCAAGACGTGAACAACCATAATAGTAACAGTACTCCCAGTCAACCACGACGTGATCAGCCATACAGACAACAGTACTACCAGTCAGCCAATGATTGATCAGCCATACAAACAACATTATTCCCAGTCAACCACCGAAGTGATCAGTCATACAAACAACAGTACTCCCAGTCACACATAGAAGCGATAAGCCATAGAGAAAACAGTACTCCCAGTCAACCACGACGTAATCGACCATACAAACAACTTTACTACCAGTCAACCACGAAGTATTACAAAAAGTACTACTCCCATTCAACCACAGCGCTATCAGCCATACAAAAAAAGTACTAACGATCAACCACGACGTGATCAGCCACATAAACAGTACTCCCAGTTAACCAAGACGTGATCAGCAATACAAATGACAGTACCTCTATTCACTCACCGACATGATCAGCCATACGATAAACAGTACCCCCAGTAAACCATCGAAGTGATCAGCCATACAAACAACAATACTCGCAGTCATCCACAACATGATCAACTATACAAAAACACTACTTACAGTCAACCACAACGTGATCAGCCATACAATCAAAATTACTCCGAGTCAACAGCTGACTTGATAAGCCATAAAAACAACAGTAACACAAATCAACCACCGTAATCACCAATGCAAACAACAGTAATCACAGTCAACCACCGATGTGATCAGCAATACAAACAACAGTACTCCCAGTCAGCCATGACGTGATCACCAGTTCAAACAGGAGTACTCCCAATAAACCACCGACGTGATCAGCCATTCAAAAAACAGTGCTCCCAGTCAACCATCGACGTGATCAGCTATACAAACAACAGTACTACCAGTTAACCTCCGACGTGATGAGCCATACAAACAAGAGCACTCGAAGTCAACCACTGTGTGGTCAACCATACAAACTACAATACGCCCAGTCAACCACCGACGTGATCAGCAATACAAACAACAGTACTCCAAGTCAGCCAGGACGTGATCACCCATGCAGAGAACAGTACTCTAAGTCAACCACCGATGTGATCAACCATACATACAGTAGTCCTCCTAGTTAACCAGGACGTGATCAGCTATAAAATCAGCAGTACTGCCAGTCAACCACCTAGGTGATCAGCCATAAAACAACAGTATTCTCAGTCAACCATCGACGAGATCAGCCATACAAATGACGGTACTCCCAGTCAAGTACCGACTTGAACAGCCATATAAACAACAGAACTCTTAGTCAACCACCGAAGTGACCAGCCATGCAATTAACAGTACTCCCAGTCAATCACGACGTGAAAAGTCATACAAAGAACAGTACTCCCAGTCAACCACGACGTGATTAGCCATCCAAACAACAATACTCCCAGTTATCATCCATAGAAACAACAGTACTCACAGTCAACCATCGATGTGATCACCCATACAAACAACAGTACTCCCACTCAACCACGACGTGATCAGCCATATAAACAGCAGTACTCCCAGGCAATCACCGCGTAATCAGCTATACAAACAACAACACTCCCAGTCAATCACTAACGTGATTAGCCAGACAATCAACAGTATTTCCAATGAAACACCGACGTGATCACCCATACAAACGACAGTACTCTCAGACAATAACGACGTGAACAGCCATACTATTAACTGTACTCCCAGTCAACTACAACATGATCAGCCATACAAACAACAATACCCCAATTCAACCTTCAACGTGATCAGCCACACAAACAGCAGTATTTGCAATCAACCACCGACAACATCAGCCATACAAACAATAGTACTCCCCGTCAACCGCAACGTAATCAGCCATACAAAATCAGTACTCCCAGTCAACCACGACGTGATCAGCCATACAAACAATAGTACTCCCTATCAACCACGACATGATCAGCCATAGAAACAGTAGTATTCCCAGTCAACAACCGACGTGATCAGCCATATAAACAAGGGTACTCCCTCTCAACCACGAAGTGATCACCCATACAAACATTACTCCCAGTCAAGCAACGACATGATCAGTCATACAAGCAACAGTACTTCCAGTCAAACATCGAAGTGATAAGCCATACAAACAACAGTACTCCCAGTCAACCACGACGTAATCAACCATACAAACAATACCCCAAGTCAACCTTCAACGTGATCAGCCACACAAACAACAGTATTTGCAATCAACCACCGACAACATCAGCCATACAAACAACAGTACTCCCCGTCAACCACAACGTGATCAGCCATACAAAATCAGTACTCCCAGTCAACCACGACATGATCAGCCATACAAACAACAGTACTCCTTATCAACCACGACGTGATCAGCCATAGAAACAATAGTATTCCCAGTCAATAACTGACGTGATCAGCCATATAAACAAGAGTACTGCCTCTCAACCACGAAGTGATCATCCATACAAACATTACTCCCAGTCAACCAACGACCTGATCTGTCATACAAGCAACAGTACTTCCAGTCAAACATCGAAGTGATAAGCCATATAAGCAACAGTACTCCCATTCAACCACGACGTAATCAGCCGTACAAACAACAGTACTCCCCCAGTCAACCACGACGTAATCAGCGATACAAATAACAGTACTCCCAGTCAACCAGTGACGTGATCAGCCACACAAAAAACAGAACTCCCATGCAACCACGACGTGATCAGCCATACAAATGACAGTATTCCCAGTCAACCACGACGTGATCAGCCACAGAAGCAACAGTACTCCCAGTCAACCACAGCGTGATCAGCCATACAGATGACAGTACTCCAAGTCAACCAGGGACGTGATTAGCCATATAAACAACAGTACTCCTAGTCAACCACGGATGTGATCACCCATACAAACAACAGTATACCCGGTGATCTGCCATACCAACAACAGTGCTCCAAATCATCCACGACGTGATCAACTATACAAAGAAGAGTGCTCCCAGTCAACCAGAATATGGCCAGGTATAAAAACAACAGTACTCCCAGTCAACCACCGACTTGATTTGTCATACAAACAACAGTACTCCTAGTCAACCACCGACGTGATCAGCCATACAAATGACAGTATGCCCAGTCAACCATCGACGTGATCAGCCATACAAACAACAGTATTCCCAGTGAACCAGCGAAGTAATCAGCCATACAAATAACAGTATTCCCGGTCAACCATCGACGTGATCGGCCATACAAACAACACTACTCCAAATCAACCACGAAGTGATCAGATATACAAGCATCAGTACTCCCAGTCAACCACAACGTGATCAGCTATACAACCAACGGTATTACTAGTCAACAACGACGTGATCAGCAATACAAACAACAGTACTCCCAATCAGCCATAAAAACGAAAGTAGTCCGAGTCACCCACCGACTTGATAAGCCATACAAACAACATATTCCCAGTCAACCATCGAAGTGATCACCCATACACACAGCAGTACTCGCAGTCAACCACCGACGTGATCAACCGTATTAACAACAGTACTCTCAGTCAATCACGACATGAAAAGCCATATAAACAAAAGAACTCCCAGCCAACCACCGAAGTGATCAGCCATACAAAAAACAGCATTGCCAGTCAAACACCGACGTGAACAGCCATACAAACAACATTACTCCCAATCAACCAAAACATGATCAGCCATGCAAACGATAGTACTTCCAGTCAACCACCGACGTGATCAGCCATACAAACAACAGTACTCACAGTGAACCACAAGATGATCAGCCATACAATAAACAGTACTCCAGTCAATCACGACGTGAACAGCCATACGAAGAACAGTATCCTCAGTCAACCACGACGTGATTAGCCATCCAGACAACAGTACTCCCATTTAATCACGATGTGATCAGCCATAGAAACAACAGTACTCCCAGTCAACGACCGAGGTCATCACCCATACAAACAATAGTACTCACAGTCAACAACAGATGTGATCAGAAACAGAAACAGTACTTCCAATCAACCACCGACGTGATCAGCCATACAAACAACGGTACTCCCAGTCAACCACGACGTGAACAGGCCAGACGAATATCCGGTACTAGCCCATAACCACGACGTGATCAGCCACCCAAACAGCAGTACCCCCAGTCAAGCTTCAACGTGATCAGCCACACAAACAACAGTATTTCTAATCAACCACCGACAAGATCAGCCATACAAACAACAGTGCACCCAGTCAACCACAACGTTATAAGCCATACAAACAACAGTACTCCCAGTCAACCACGACGTGATCACCAATACAAACTACAGTACTCCCGATCAACTACGACGTGAACAGCCATAGAAACAACAGTATTCTCAGTCAACCACCGACGTGATCAGCCATACAAACAAGAGAACTCCCTCTCAACCACGACTTGATCAGCCATACAAATAGTACTCCCAGTCAACTACCGACGTGATCAGTCATATAAGCAACAGTACTTCCAGTCAAACATCGAAGTGATTAGCCATACAAACAATAGTACTCCCAGTCAACCACGACGTAATCAGCCATACAAACAACAGTACTCCCAATCAACGAAAGATGTCATCAGCCATACAAACAGCAGTACTCCCAGTCAACCTCGACGTGATCAGCCATACAAACAACAGTGCTCCTAGTCAACCACAACGTGATCAGCCATACAAACAACAGTACTCCTAGTAACCCCCGACGTGATCAGACATACAAATGACAGTACTCCCATTCAATCACCGACGTGATCAGCCATACACACAACAGTACTCCCAGTCAACCACCGAAGTTAGCCATACAAATAACTGTATTCCCGGTCAACCACCGACGTGATCAGCCATACAAACGACACTACTCCAAATCAACAACGAAGTGATCAGATATACAAAAAACAGTACTCCCAGTTAACCACAACGTGACCAGCTATACAAACTACAGTACTCCTAGTCACCACGACGTGATCAGCCACACAAACAACAGTACTCCCGGTCAACCACCAACGTGATCAGCCATAAAATCTACAGTACTCCGAGTCAACCACCGACTTGATAAGCCATATAAACAACAGTATTCCCAGTCAACCACAGAAGTGATCACCAATGCAAACAACAGTACTCCCAGTCAACCACCGACGTGATAAGCCATACCAGCAAGAGTACTCCCAATCAACCACCGACGTGATCACCCATACAAATAACAGTACTCACAGTTAACAATCTACGTGATCAGTACTTCCGGTCAGCCATGACATGATAAGCCATACAAACAACAGAACTCCCAGTAAACCACTGACATGATCAACCATACAAACAACAGTACTCCCAGTCAACAACCGACGTGATCAGCCATACAACAACTATACTCTCCATCAACCCGGACGTGATCAGCCATACAAACAACAGTGCTCCCAGTCAACCACCGAGGTGATCACCCATACAAAGAAGAGTACTCCCGGTCAACCACGGTCAACGACAGTACCCCCAGTCAACCGCTAACGTGATCAGCTATACAAGCAACAGTACTCCAAAACAACAAGAACGTGGTCAACGATACAAACAACAGTACTCCAAATCAACCACTGATGTGATCAGCCATACAAAGAATAATACTCCCAGTCAACCACTGATGTGATTAGACATACTAACAACAGTCCTTCCAGTCAACCAGGACGTGATCAGCCATACAAACATCAGTACTTCCAGTCAACCATGACATGATCAGCCATAGAAACACAGCGTTCCCAGTGAACCACCGACGTGATTAGCCATACAAATGAGAGTACTCCCAGTCAAGCACCGACGTGAACAGCCATACAAAAACAGAACTCCCAGTCAACCACCGAAGTGATCAGGCATACAAAAAACATTATTCCTAGTCAATTTCCGACGTGATCAGCCATACAAACAACAGTATTCCCAGTCAACCAAGACGTGATCAGCCTTACAAACAACAGTACTCCCAGTCAACCACGACGTCATTAGCCATACAAACAAAAGTACTCCCAATCAACCATGACGTGATCAACCATATAAACAAAAGTACTCCTAGTCAACCATGACGTGATCAGCCATACAAACAAGATTACCCTCAGTAAACCACGACGTGATCACCCATACAAACGAATTTATTCCCCGTCAACCACCGACGTGATCGTGCATACAAACAATAGGACTTCCAGTCAACCACCAACGTGATTAGCCATACAAACAACAGTATTTCCAATTAACCACCGACGTGATCAGCCATACATACAATAGTACTCCCAGTCAACGACGATGTGAACAGCGATACTAATAACAATATTCCTAGTCAAACACTACATGATCAGCCATACAAACAACACAAGTCCAAGTCACTAACGAAGTGATCGGTCATTCAAACAAGAGTACTCCCAGTCAACCACGACGTTATTTGCCATACAAACAACATTACTCCCAGTCAACCACGACGTGATCAGCTATACATACAACAGTACTCCCAATGAACCACGACATAACCAGCCATACTAACAACAGTACTCCCAGTCAACCACGTCGTGATCAGCCGTACAAACAACAGTAATACCAGTCAACCACCGACGTGATCACCCACACAAACAACATTACTCCCGGTCAACTACCGATCTGATCAGCCATACAAACAACAGTACTCCCAGTCAACCATGACTCGCTTAGCCATACAAACAACAGTACCCCCAGTCAACGTTCAACGTCATCAGCCACACAAACAACAGTATTTGCAATCAACACCCGACATAATCAGCCATATAAAAAACAGTGTTCCTAGTCAACCACAACGTGATCAGCCATAGAAACAACAGAACTTCCAGTCAACCAGGACGTGATCAGCCATACAAACAACGGTACTCCCGATCAACCACGACGTGATCAGCCATAGAAACAACAGTATTCCCAGTCAACCACAGACGTGATCAGTCATACAAACAAGAGAACTCCCTCTCAACCACGACGTGATCAGCCATACAAACATTACTCCCAGTCAACCACCGACGTGATTAGTCATACATGCAACAGTACTTCCAATCAAACATCGAAGTGATAAGCTATATAAACAACAGTACTCCCAGTTAACTATGACGTGATCAGCCATATGAAGAACAGTACTCCCAGTCAACGAAAGATGTCATCAGCCATACAAACAGCGGTATTCCCAGTCAACCACGACGTGATCAGCCACACAAACAACAGTACTCCAAGTCAACCACGACGTGATCAGCCATACAACTAACAGTACTCCTAATCAACAACCGACGTGATCACCCATACAAACAACAGTACTCACAGTCAACAATCGACGTGATCAGCCATACAAAGATCAGTACTTTCATTCAACCATGACATGATCAGCCATACAAACAACAGTACTCCCAGTCAACCACCGACGTGATCAGCCATACAAACAACAGTAATTCCATCAACCCGGACGTGATCAGCCATACAAATAACAGCACTCCTAATAACCCGGACGTGATCAGCCATACAAACAACAGTACGTGATCAGCCATACCAGCATCAGTACTCCCAGTCAACCACGGTGTGATCAGCCATACAAACTACAGTACCCCCAGTCAACCACCAACGTGATCACCTACACAAACAACAGTACTCCAAGTCAACCAGGACGTGATCAGCGATACAAACAACAGTACTTCAAATCAATCAACAACGTGATCACGCATACAAAGAGCAGTACTCCCAGTCAACCACAGATGTGATTAGGCATACAAACAACAGTCTCCCAGTCAACCAGGACGTGATCAGCGATACAAACAACAGTACTTCAAATCAGCCATACAAACAACAGTACTCCCAGTCAACCATGACTCGCTTAGCCATACAAACAACAGTACCCCCAGTCAACGTTCAACGTCATCAGCCACACAAACAACAGTATTTGCAATCAACACCCGACATAATCAGCCATATAAAAAACAGTGTTCCTAGTCAACCACAACGTGATCAGCCACAGAAACAACATCATTCCCAGTGAGCCACCGACGTGATCAGCCATACAGATGAGAGTACTCTCAGTCAAGTACCGACGTGAACAGTCATACAAATAACAGAACTCCCAGTCAACCACCGAAGTGATCAGCCATACAAAATATGTTATTCCCAGTCAAATTCCGACGTGATAAGCCATACAACCAACAGTTTTCCCACTCAACCACGACGTGATCAGCCTTACAAGCAACAGTACTCCCAGTCAACCACGACGTGATTAGCCATACAAACAACAGTACTCCCAATCAACCACGACTTGATCAACCATACAAACAAAAGTACTCCTAGTCAACGACGACGTGATCAGTCATAGAAACAAGAGTACCCTCAGTCAACCACGACGTGATCAGCAATACAAACAAGAGTACTCCCAGTCATCCACCGGCATGATCATGCATACAAACAACAGGACTTCCAGTCAACCAACAACGTGATCAGCCATACATACAACAGTACTCCCAGTCAACCACAACGTAAATAGCTATACTAATAACAGTATTCCCAGTCACTAACGACGTGATCATCCATACAAACAACACAACTCCAAGTCAACTAAAGAAGTTATCAGCCATACAAACAAGAGTACTCCCAGTCAACCACGACGTGATTTGCCATACAAACAACATTACTCCCAGTTAACCCCGACGTGATCAGCCATACAAACAACAGTACTCCTAATCAACCACGACGTAATCAGCCATAAAAACGACAGTACTACCAGTCAACCATCGACGTGATCAACCCTACAAACAACAGTAGTCCCGGTCGACCACCGATCTGATCAGCCATACAAACAACAGTACTCCCAGTCAAAAATGACGTGATCAGCCATACAAACAACATTACTGTCAGTCAACCACCGACGTAATCAGCCATACAAACAATAGGACTTCCAGTCAACCAGGAACGTGATTAGCCATACAAGCAACAGTATTTCTAATCAACCATCGACGTGATCAGCCAAACAAACAACATTTACTCCTAGTCAACCACGACGTGTTCAGCTATACAAACAACAGTACTCACGGTGAACCACAACGTGATTGGATTGACAAAAACAGTACCAACAGTAAAGCACCATCGTGATCAGCCACACAAACAACGGTATTTCCAATCAACCACTGACGTGATCAGGCATACAAAAAACAGTACTCTCAGTCAACCACAACGTGATCAGCCATACAAACAACAGTACTCCCAGTAAACCACCGACGCGATGAGCCATACAAACATGAGTACTCTAAGTCAACCACGGTGTGATCAATCATACAAACTACAGTACCACCAGTCAACTACCGACGTGACCAGCCATACAAGCAATAGTATTCCAAGTAAAACAGGACGTGATCACCCTTAAAAAGAAAAGTACTCTCAGTCAATCACCGATGTGATCAGCCATAAAAGCAGCAGTCCTAGTCAACCTGGACGTGATCAGCCATAAATAGAACAGTTCTCCCAGTCAATCACCGATTGATCAGCCATACTAACAGCAATATTCTCAGTCAACCACCGACGAGATCAGCAATGTAAATGACTACTCCCAGTCAAGCACCGACGTGATCAGCCGTACAAAAGACAACAATGGCAGTCAAACACCCACGTGAACAGCTATACAAACAACAGTACTCTCAATCAAGCACAACGCGATCAGCCATACAAACAACAGCACTCCCAGTCAACCACCAACGTGATCAGCCATATAAAGAAGAGTATTTTCTATCAACCACCGACGTGATTAGCCATACAAACAACAGTACTCCCAGTCAACCACGACGTGAACAGCCATACTAATAATAAAACTGTCAGTCAACCATGACGTGATCAGCCATATAAATAAAAGTACTCCCAGTCAACCACCAACGTGATCAGCCACACAAACAACAGTATTTGCAGTCAACCACCGACATGATCGGCCATCCAGACAACAGTACTCCCAGTCAATTACGACGTGGTCATACATACAAACAACATTCCTCCCAGTCGACCACGACGTGATGAGCCATACAAACAACAGTAATCCTGATCAACCACGACGTGATCAACCATACAAACAACAGCATTTGCAGTCAACCACCTGCGTGATCAGCCATACATACAAGAATACTCCTACTCAACCACGACATGAGGAGCCATAAAACAATATTACTCCAGCCAATCACATATGTGATCAGTCATACAAGCAACAATACTTCCAGTCAAATATTAAAGTGATAAGTCATACAAACAACAGTACTCCCAGTCAACCGCGACGTGATCAGCCATCCAAACAACAATACCCCCAGTCAACGAAAGAGGTCATCAGCCATACAAGCAGCAGTACTCCCAGTCAACCATGAAGTGATCAGTCTTACAAAAATGGTGCTCCCTGTCAACCACGACGTGATCAGCCATACAAGCAACAGTACTCCCAGTCAAACACTGACGTGATCAGCCTTACAAACAACAGTACTCCCAGTTAACCACCGACTTGATAAGCCATACAAACAACAGTACTCCCAGACAAACACCGACGTGATCACCCTTACAAAAGATATTACTCACAGTCAACCACCGATGTGATCAACGATACAACAACAGTACTCCCAGTCAACCACGACGTGAACAGCCATACAAACAACAGTACTCCCAATCAACCACAACGTGATCAGCCATCCAAACAATAGTACTCCCAGTTAATCACGACGTGATCAGCCATACACACAACAGTACTCCCAGTCAAACACCGACGTTATCACTCATATAAACGAGTACTCTCAGTCAACCACGATATGATCAGCCATACAAACAGCGGTACTCCCAGTCAAAAAAGACGTAATCAGCCATACAAACAATAGTACTCCCAGTGAACCACCGACATGATCAGACATACAAACAACAGTATTCCCGGTCAACCACGACATAAACAGCCATACTAATAACGTTACTCCCAGTCAACCAGGAGGGGATCAACCATACAAACAACAGTGCTCCGAGTCAACCACAACGTGAGCAGCCATGCTAATAACAGTACTCCAAGGCGACCAAGACGTGATCAGCCATACAAACAACATTTTTTCCCAGTCAACCGCCAACGTGATCAGCCACACAAACAACAGTATTTGCAGTCCACCAACGATATGATCAGCCATACAAACAGTACTCCGAGTCAACCACAACGTGATCAGCCATACAAACAGCAGTACTCCCAGTCGACCACGACGTGATCAGCCATACAAACAACAGTACTCTCGATCATCCACGACGTGATCAAACATACAAACAATAGGATTCCCAGTCAACCAGCGACGTTATCGGCTATACAAACGAGAGTACTCCTACTCTACCACGACGTGATCAGCCATAAAACAACATTACTCCCAGTTAACCTCTGACGTGATCAGTCATATAAGCAACAGTACTTCCAGTCAAACATCGAAGTGATAAGCCATACAAACAACAGTACTCCCACTCAACCACTACGTGATCAGCAATCCAAAAACAGTGCTCCCAGTCAACCACGACGTGATCAGCCATACAAACAACAGTACACCGACTCAACCACCGACGTGATCAGCCACATAAACAACAGTACTCCCAATCAACCACCAACGTGATCAGCCATACAAATGACAGTACTCCCAGTCAACCACCGACGTGATCAGCCATGTAAACAGCAGTACTCCCAGTCAACCACGGAAGTGATTACCCATACAAACAACAGCATAGTCGGTCAACCACCAACGTGATCTGCCATACAAACAACAGTACTCCAAATCAATCACGACGTGATCGGCCATACAAAGAACAGTACTCCCAATCAACCACAACGTGATCAGCTGCACAAACAACAGTACTCCCAGTCAACCAAGACGTGATCAGCCATACAAACAACAATACTCTCAGTCAACCACCGACGTGATCAGCCATACAAATAACAGTATTCCAAGTCAACCACCGACTTGATAAGCCATACAAACAAAAGTACTCCCAGTCAAACAACGACGTCATCACCCTTACAGACAACATTATTCACAGTAAACCACCTATGTGATCAACCATACATACAACAGTACTCACAGTCAACCACCGACGTGGTAAGCTATACAAACAACAGTATCCCAATCAACCACCAACGAGATCACCCATACCAGCAACAGTTATCTTTGTCAACAACAGAAATGATCAGCCATGCAAACAACAGTACTCCCAGTCAGCTATAACGTGATCACCCATACAAACAACAGTATTCCCAATAAATCACCGACATGATCAGCCATACAAACAACAATAATTCCAGTCAACCACCAACGTGATCAGCCATACAAATGACAGTATTCCCAGTTAACCACCGACGTGATCAGCCATACAAACAACAGTACTCCCAGTCTACCACCGACGTGATCAGCCACACAAACAACAGTACTCCCAATCAACCACCAACGTGATCACCCATACAAACAACAGTACTTACAGTCAACAACCAAAGTGATCAGCCATACAAACAACAATACTCCCAGTCAACCACCGAAGTGATTAACCGTACAAACTCCCAGTCAGTCACAACGGGATCAGCCATACAAACAACAGTACTCCCAGTCAACCAATGACGTGATCAGCCGAACAAACAACAGTACTCCTAGTCAACCACGGCGTGATCTGCCATACAAACTACAGTACCCCCAGTCAACCACCAACGTGATCAGCTATACAAACAACAGTACTCTAACTCAACCAGGACGTGATCAGCAATACAATTAACAGTACTCCCAGTCAACCACCGATGTGATCACTCATACAAAGAAAAGTACTCCCAGTCAACCACCGATGTGATTAGCCATATAAACAACAGTCCTCCCAGTCAAACAGGACGTGATCAGCCATACACAGAACAGTACTCCCAGTCACCCACGACGTGATTAGCCATAGAAACAAATGCATTCCCACTCAACTACCGACTTAATTAGCCATACAAATGACATTAGTCCCAGTAAACCACCGACGTGATAACCCATACAAAGAACAGTACTCCCACTCAACCAACGATGTGATTAGCCATACAAACAAATGTCTTCCAAGTCAACCAGGACATGATCATCCATAGGAACAGCAGCATTCTCTGTCAATCACCAACGTGATCAGCCGTATAAATGACAGTACTCCCAGTCAAGCACCGACTTGAACAGCCATACAAACAACAGAACTCCCAATTAACCACCGAAGTGATCAACCATGAAAAAATAGTATTCCCAGAAAATTCCGACGTGATCAGCCATAAAACCAACAGTATTCGCAATCAACCACGACATAATCAGCCATACAAACAACAGTACTTCCAGTCAACCACCGACGTGATCAACCATACAAACAACAGTATTCTCAGTCAACCACTACGTGATCAGCCATACAAACGACACTACTCTCCGTCAACTACGACTTGATCAGCGATACAAACAACAGTACTCCCAATCAACCACGAGGTGATCAGCCATAGAAACAAAAGTACTCCCAGTCAACCTCGACATGATCAGCCATACAAACAAGAGTATCGTCAGTCAACCACGATGTGGTCAGCTAAACAAACAACAGTACTCCCAGTCAACCAACGCCGTGATCATCCACGAAAACAACAGGACTTCCGGTCAACCATCAACGTGATCAGCCATAAACAACAATATTTCCAATCAACCACCGACGTGATCAACCATACAAAGAACAGTACTCCCAGTCAACCACAACGTGATCAGCCATACAAACAACACTATTCTCAATCAAATACAACGTGATCAGCCATACAAAGAACAGTACTCCCAATCAACCACGAGGTGATCAACCATACAAACAAAAGTACTCTTTGTCAACCTCGACGTGATCAGCCATACAAACAACAGTACTCCCAGTCAACCAACGACGTGATCATCCACACAATCAATAGGACTTCCAGTCAACCACCAACGTGATCAGCCATACAAACAACAGTATTTCCAATCAACCACCGACGTGATCAGTCATACAAACAACAGTACTCCCAGTCAACCACGACGTGAACAACCATACTAATAACAGTACTCCCAGTGAAACACGAAGTGATCAGCCATGCAAACAACAGTACTCCCAGTCAGCCATCGAAGTGACCAGCCATACATACAAGAGTAATCCCAGTCAACTACGATGTGATCAGCCATACAAACAACATTACTCTCAGTCAAACACAATGGGATCAGCCATACAAATAACAGTACTCCCAGTCAACCACCGACGTGATCACTCATACAAACAACAGGAATCCCAGTCAACCACCAACGTGATTAGCCATACAAACTACAGTATTTCCAATTAACCACCGACGTGATCAGCTATACAAACAAAAGTCCTACCAGTGAGCCAGGACATGATCAGCCATAGAATCAAAAGCATTTCCAGTCAATCACCTACGTAATCAGCCACACAAACAAAAGTAATTCCAGTTAACCACCGACGTGATCAGCCATACAAAAAGCGGTACACACAGTCAAACAACACGTGATCAGCCATAAAAACAACATTACTCCCAGTCAATCAAGACGTGATCATCAATACATACAACAGTACTCACGATCATCCATGACGTGATCAGCCATACGAACACCAGCATTTCCAGTCAACCACCGACGTGATCAGCCATAGAAACAACAGTACTTCCAGTCAACCCCAGACGTCATCAACCAATCAAACAACAGTACTCCCAGTCAACCACCGACGTGATCAAGCACACAAACAACAGTATTTCCAGTCAACTACCGACATGATCAGCCATACAAACAACTGTACTCCCAGTCAACCATGACGTAATCAACCATATAAACAAAAATACTCCCGGTAAACCACAACGTGATCAGCCATACAAACAACAGTACCCAAAGTCAATCACTAACGTTATCAGCCATACAAACAACAGTATTTCCAGTCAACCACCGACATGATCAGCCATACAAACAACAGTACTCCCAATCAACCACAACGTTATCAGCCATACAAACAACAGTATTCAAAGTCATCCTCCGTCGTGATCAGCCATAAAAACATCAGTACTTCCGGTCAACCCCGACATGATTAGCCATACAAACAACAGTACTCCCAATAAACCACGGTGTGATCAGCCATCCAAACTATAGTACCCCCAGTCAACCACCAACGTAATCAGCCATTCAATAAAAGTACTCCAAATCAACCAAGACGTGATCAGCGACGCAAACAACAGTGCTCCTAATCAACCACCAACGTGATCACCCATGCAAAGAGCATTACTCCATGTCAACCACCTTTGTGATTAGGACGTGATCAGCCATACAATCAACAGTACTCCCAGTCAACCACGACGTGATCAGCCATAGAAACAACAGCACTCCCAGTCAACCACCGACGTGATCAGCTATACAAATGAGAGTACTCCTAGTCAAGCACCGACGTGAACAGCCATTCTAATAGCAGAACGCCCAGTCAACCACCGAAGTGATCAGCCATACAAAAAGCAGTATTCTCAGTCAAATTTTGACGTGATCAGCCATACAACCAACAGTATTCCCAATCAACCACGACGTGATCAGCCATAGAAACAACAGTACTCCCAGTCAATCAACGATGTGATCAACCATACAAACAACAGTACTCACAGTCAACCACCGAGGTGATAAGCCATACAAACAACAGTACTCCAATCAACCACCAACGTGATCACCCATACAAACAAAAGCACTTACAGACAACAACCGAAGTGATCAGCCATACAAACAACAGTACTCTCAGTCAATTATGACGTGGTCACCCATACAAACAACAGTACTCCCAATAAAGCACCGAGGTGATCAGCCATACAAACAACAGTACTACTAATCAAACACCGACGTGATCAGCCATACAAAAGACAGTACTATCAGTTAACCACCGACGTGATCAGCCATACAAACAACAGTACTACCAGTCGACCAACGAAGTGATCAGCCATACAAACAACAGTATTCCCAGTCAACACCGACACGATCATCCTTACAAACAACAGTACTCCCAATAAACCACGAGGTGATCAACCATACAAACAAAAGTACTCTGTCAACCACGACGTGATCAGCTATACAAACAACAGTACTCTCAGTCATTCAACGACGTGATCATCCACACAATCAATAGGACTTCCAGTCAACCACCAACGTGATCAGCCATACAAACAACAGTATCTCTAATCAACCACCGATGTGATCAGCCATACAAAAAACGGTATTCACAGTCAAATTTCGACATGTTCAGCCATACAAACAACATTATTCCCAATCAACCAGGTCGTGATCAGCCATACAAACAACTGTACTCCTAGTCAACCTCCGAAGTTATCAGCTATACAAACAACAGTACTCCCAGGCAATCACAAGGGGATCAACCATACAAACAACAGTACTCCCAGTCAATCATCGACGAGATGAGCCATACAAAGAACAGTACTCTCAATCAACCATGGCGTGATCTGCCATACAAACTACAGTACCCCCAGTCAACCATCAACGTGATCAGCCATACAAACAACAGTACTCTAAATCAACCAGGACGTGATCAGCGACACAAAGAACAGTACTCCCAGTCAATCACCGACGTGATCACCCATGCAAAGAACAGTACTCCCAGTCAACCACCGATGTGATTAGCTATACAAACAACAATTCTCCCAGTCAACCAGGACGTGATCAGCCATACAAAGACAGTACTTCCAGTCAATCACGACGTGATTAGCCATAGAAACAACAGCATTCCCAGTCAACCACCGACGTGATCAGCCATACAAATGACATTAGTCCCAGCCAGCCACAGACGTGATAACCCATACAAAGAACAGTACTGCCAGTCAACCAATGATGTGATTATCCATACAAACAAAAGTCCCCCAAGTCAACCAAGACATGATCATCCATAGAAACAACAGCATCCTAGTCAATCAACGACGTGATCAGCCATACAAATGACAGCATTCCCAGTCAAGCACCAACGTGAACAGCCATACAAACAAGAGAACTCCCAGTCAAACACCAATTTGATCAGCCATGAAAGAATAGTATTCCCAGTAAAATTCCGACGTGATCAGCCATAAAAACAGTATTCCCGATCAACCACAACATGATCAGCCATACAAACAACAGTACTTGCAGTCAACCACCGACGTGATCAACCATACAAACAACAGTGCTCCCAGTCAACCATAACTTGATGAACCATACAATCAACACTACTTTGTCAACCAGGACGTGATCAGCCATACAAACAGCAGTACTCCCAATCAAACACGAGGTGATCAGCCATACAAACAAAAGTACTCCCCGTCAACCTCGACGTGATCAGCCATACAAACAACAGTACTCCCAGTCAACCACCGGTGTGATCATCCACACAAAAAACAGGACTTCAAGTCAATCAACAACGTGGTCAGCCATAGAAGCAACAATATTTCCAATGAACCACCGACGTGATCAGCCATACAAACAACAGTACTCTCAGTCAACCAAGAAGTGATCAGCCATACAAATGATAGTACTCCCATCAACCACCGACGTGATAAAAAATACAAACAACAGTTCTCCCAGTCATTCAAAGAAGTGATCAGCCATACAAACAACAGTATTCCAGGTCAACCATCGAAGTGATCAGCCATACAAACAACAGTACTCAAATCAACTACGACGTGATTAGCCATACAAATAACAGTACTCCCAGACAACCACCGACGTGATCACCCATGCAAACAACAGGACGCCCAGTCAACCACCGACGTGATCAGCCATACAAACCACAGTATTTCCATTCAACCACTGACGTGATCAGCCATACAAACAAAAGTCCTACCAGTCAACCAGGACATAATCAGCCATAAACACAACAGCATTCCCAGTCAACCACCGACGTAATCAGCCACACAAACAACATTGATTACAAACAACAGTACTCTCGATCAACCACGGAAGTGATCACCCATACAAAGAACAGTATACCGGGTCAACCACGAACGTGACCTGCTATGCAAATAAAAGTACTCCAAAACAACCACGACGTGATCACCAACAGCACTCTCAGTCAACCACAACGTGATCAGCTATACAAACAACAGTACTCCCAGTTAACCGCGACGTGATCAGCCATACAAACAACAGTACTCCCAGTCAACCACAGACGTGATCAGCCATACAAACAACAGTATTCCCAGTCAACACCGACATGATCATCCTCACAAACAACCACCGATGTCATCAAACATACAAACAACAGTACTTTTAGTCAACCACCGACGTGATAAGTCATACACACAACAGTACTCTCAACCAAACACCGACTTGAACACCCATAGAAACAACAGTATTCACAATCAACCACCGATTTGATCAGCCATACAAACAACAGTTTTCCCAGTCAGGCACGAAGTACTCACACATAAACAACAGTACTCCCAGTAAACCACCGACGTGAACAGCCATACAAACAACAGTACTCCTAATCAACCACCACCGTGATCAGCCATACAAACAACAGTATTTCCAGTCAACCACCGATATGAACAGCCATACAAACAACAGCACTCCAAGTCAACCACGACGTGAACAACCATACTAACAACAGTACTCCCAATCACCCACTACGTGATCAGCCATACAAACAACGGTACTCCAGTCAACCACCAACGTGATCAGCCGTACAACCAACAGTACTTCCAGTCGACCAACGAAGTGATCAGCCATACAAACAAGAGTACACCCACTCAACCACGCCGTGATCAGCCATACAAACAACATTACTCACAGTCAACCACCGACGTGATATGTCATACAAACAGTAGTACTCCCAGTCAAAAATCGGAGATAAACCATACAAACAACAGTACTCCCAGTCAACCACGACGTAACAATCCATACAAACAACATTACTCCCAGTCAACGACGGATATCATCAGCCATACAAACATCAGTACTCCCAGTCAACCACGATGTGATCAGCCATATAAACAACAGTACATCTAGTCAACCAGCGATGTGATCAGCCACACTAACAACAATACTCCCAGTCAACCACGACGTGATCAGCCATAAAAATGACAGTATTTCCAGTTAACCACCGACGTGATCAGCCACATGAACAACACTACTCCCTGTCAACCACGGGAGTGATCACCCACACAATCAACAGTATTCACCGTCAACCACCGACGTGATCAGCCATGCAAACAACAGTACTCCCAGTCAACCACAACGTGATCAGCTATACAAACAATAGTACTCCCTGAAAACCGCCGACGTAATCAGCCTTACAAACAACAGTACTCCCAGTCAACCACCGCCTTGATTAGTTTTACACACAACAGTACTCCCAGTCGACCAAGACGTGATCAGCTATAAAACCAATGGTACTCCCAATCAACCATCGACGAGATTAGCCATACAAACAACTGTACTCCCGGCCAATCATCGACATGATAAGCTATACAAAGAAAATACTCCGAATCAACCTCCGACGTGATCACCGGAACACAAAAACAGTACTCACAGTCAACCACCGATGTAATCAGCTATGCAAAAACAGTACTCACAGTCAGCCATAACGTGATCACCCATACAAACAGTAGTACTCACTGTAACCACCGACGTGAACAGCTATACAAGCAACAGTAATCCCTATCAACCACCAACGTGATCAGCCATACAAACAACATTATTTCCAGTCAACCACCAACATGATCAGCCATACAAACAACAGTACTCCAAGACAACCACGACGTGAAGAGCCATACTAATAACATTACTAGTCAACCACCGACATGATCAGCCATACAAACAAAAGAACTCCCGGTCAACAACCGAAGTGACCAGCCATACATAAATCAGAATTCACAGTCAAACACCGACGTGATCAGCCATACAAACAACAGTGCTCCCAGGCACCCATCGGCGTGATCACCCATATAGACAACAGTACTAACAGTCAAGCACAACGTGATCAGCCATACAAACAACAGTACTCCCAATCAACAACGACGTTATCAGCCATACAAACAAAAGAACTTCCAGTCAGCCATGACGTGATCAGCCATATAAACAACAATACTCCCAATGAACCACGACGTGATAAACCATAAAAACAAAAGTTCTAGTTAACCACGACGTGATCGGCAATACAAACAACAGTACTCCCAGTCAACCACAACGTGATCGGCCATACAAACAACAGTACTCCCCGTCAACCACGACGTGATCAGCCATTCAAACAACAGTACTCCCAATCAACCACGACGTGAACAGCCATACAAACAAGATTACTCCCAGTTAACCACCGACTTGATCAGCGATACAAACAACAGTGTTCCCAGTCAACCACCAACCAGATAAGCCATACAAATGACAGTGCTCCCAGCTAACCACCGTTGTGAACAGCCATACAAGCAGCAGAACTCCCAGTCAACCACCGAAGTGATCAGCCATACAAACAACAGCATTCCCAGTCAAACACCGTGATTAGCCATACAAACAACAGTATTCCCAGTCAACTACGGACGTGATTAGCTATACAAACAACAGTACTCCCAGTCAACCAAGACATAAAAAGAAATACAAACAACTGTACTTCCAATCAACCACGACGTGATCAGCCATACAAACAAAAGTACTCCCAGTCAACCACAACGTGATCACCCATAAAAAGAAGAGTGCTCCCAGTCAACAAAGATGTGATCAGCCATACAAACAACAGTACTCTCAGTCAACCGCCGACGTGATTAGCCATAAAAGCAACAGTACTCCTAGTCAACCACGACTTGATCAGCCGTACAACCAACAGTACTCCCACTCAACCACCGACGTGATTAGCCAAACAAAGAACAGTACTCCGAGTAAACCACCGACGTGACCAGTCATACAAACAACAGTACTCCCAGGCAACCATCAACGTGATCAGCCATACAAACAACAATGCTCCCACTCAACCACCGACGTCATCAGCCATATAAGCAACATTACTCCGAATCAACCTCGACGTGATCAGCCATACAAACAAAATACACCTAGTCAACCAGGGCGTGATCAGCCACACACACAACAGTACTCCCAGTCAACTACCGATGTGAGCACTCATACAAATAACAGCACTGACACTGAAAAACCGATGTGATCAGCCATGCAGACAACAGTACTCCCAATCAACCACGACGTGATCAGACATACAAATAACTGTAATCCCAGTCAACCACCAACGTGACCAGCCATACAAACAACAGGACTCAGTCAACCGACAACTTGATCAGCCATACAAACAACAGTATTTTCAATCAACAACCGACGTGATCAGCATAAGAACAATGGAATTCCCAGTCAACCGCGACGTGAACAGCCATACTATTAACTGTACTCCCAATCAACTACGACGTGACCAGCCATGCAAACAACAATAGGCCCGGTCAACCACAACGTGATAAGCCATATAAACAATAGTACTCCTAATCAACCACGACGTGCTCAGCCATATAAGCAACAGTACTACAGTTCAACCACGACATGATCAGCCATACAAACAACATTCCTAGTCAACCACCGACGTGCTCAGCCATGTAAACAGCAGTACTTCCTGTCAACCCCGATGTGATCAGCGATACAAACAAAAGCACTCCCAGTCAACCACCGATGTGATCAGCCATAAAAACAGTATTCCCAGTCAACCACGACGTGATAACCCATAAAACCAACAGCACTTCCAATCAACCACGACGTGATCAACCATACAAGCAAAAGTACTTTCAGTCAACCACGACGTGATCACCCGTTAAATAACAGTACTCCCAGTTAACGATGTGATAAGCCATACAAACAACAGCACTTCCAGTCAACCACCGATGTGATTAGCCGTAAAGACAACAGGACTACCAGTCAACCATGACTTGATGAGCCATACAAACAGCAGTACTCCCACTCAACCACCGACGTGATTAGCCAAACAAACAACATAACTCTCAGTAAACCACCATCGTGATCAGCCAAACAAACAACAGTACTACAAGTCAACTACCAAGTTTATCAGCCATACAAACAACAGTTCTCCCAGTCAACCACCGACGTGATGAGCCATACAAGTAACAGTACTCTCTGTCAATCACGACGTGATCAGCCAAACAAACGGCAGTATTCCGAGTAAACCACTGACGTGATCAGCCATACAAATAGCAGTACTCCCAGTTAACCACCAACGTTATCATCCATACAAACAACATAACACCCAGTCAACAACTGATGTAATGAGCTATACAAACTACAGTGTTCCCAGTGATCACCCATACAAACAATATTATTCCCAGTCAACCACAGATGTGATCAGCCATACAAACAACATTACTCCCAATCAACCACGACGTGATTAGCCATACAAAAATACTCATAGTGAACCAGGACGTGATCAGCCATACAAACAACAGTACTCCCAGTCAACTATCGATGTGACCACTCATACAAACAACAGTACTGATAGTCAACCATCTATGAGATCAGCCATGCAAACAACAGTACTCCCAATCAATCAACGAAGTGATCCGCCATACAAACAACAGTACTCCCAATCAACCACCAACGTGATCAGTCATACAAACAACAGGACTCTCAGTCAACCATCAACGTGATCAGCCATACAAACAACAGCATTTCCAATCAACCACTGACGCGATCAGCCATACAAACAATAGTATTCCCAGTCAACCGCGACGTGAATAGCCATACTAATAACTGTACTTGCAGTCAACCACGACGTGATGAGCCATGCAAACAACAGTAGGCCCAGTCAACCACAACGTGGTCAGCCATACAAACAGCAGTACTCCTAGTCAACCACGACCTAATCAGACATACAAACAACAGTACTCCAATTCAACCACGACGTGATCAGCCATACAAACAACAGCATTCCCAATCAACCACCAACGTGATCAGTCATAAAAACAGCAGTACTTCCAGTCAACCCCGACGTGATCAGCGATACAATCAAAAGAACTCCCAGCCAACCACCGACATGATCAGCCATAAAACAATAGTATTCCCAGTCAATCACGACGTGATCAGCTATACACACAACAGTACTCCCAGGCAACCATAAACGTGATCAGCCATACAATCAGCAGTACGCCCAGTCAACCAACGAAGTGATCAGTCATACAAACAACAATACTCCCACTCAAACATCGAAGTGATAAGCCATACAAACAACAGTACTCTCAGTAACCCACCAACGTGATCAGCCAAACAAACAACAGTACTCCCAGTCAACCACAAACTTTATCAGCCATACAAACAACAAAACCCAATCAACCACAGATGTGATCAGCCATAAATACAACAGTACTCCCAATCAACCACCGACGTGATCAGCCATACAAGTAACAGTACTGTCAATCTGTCAATCACGACGTGATCAGCCATAGAAACAACAGTACTCCCAGTAAACCAACGACTTGATCAGCCATAGAATCAAAAGTATTGCAAGTCAACCACGACGCGATCAGCCACACAAACAAGAGGACTCCCAGTCAACCACCGATAAGATTAGACATACAAACAACAGCACTCCTAGTCATTCACGACGTGATCAGCCATACAAAAACAGTGTGATCAGACATACAAACAACAGTACTTCCAGTAAAATATTGATGTGATCAGCCATACAAGCAGCACTAAAAGTCAGTCATCGATGTGATCCGCCATACAAACAACAATACTTCCAGTCAACTACGACGTGATCAACTATAGAAACAAAAGGACTCCCAATCAACCGCCGATGTCATCAGCCATACAAATAACATTACTGCCAGTAAAACAACGACTTGATGAGCCATGAAAACAACAGGATTGCCAGTCAACCACGACGTGATCAGCCATACAAACAACAGTACTCCCAGTCAACCAAGACGTGATCAAACATACAAACAACAGTACTCCCAGTCAACCAGCGACCTGATAAGCCATACAAACAAAAGTAATCCTGGTCAACCACAACGTGATCAGCCATACAAAGAACAGTACTCACAGTCAACCAAGACGTGATCAGCCATACAATTAACAATACTCCCAGTCAACAACCAACGTGATCAGCCATAGAAACAACGGTACTACCAGTCAACCACCGACATGATAAGCAATACAAACAGTAGTACGCCCAGTCAACCACCGACGTGATCACCTATACAAACAACAGTACTCACAGTCAACCACTGATGTGGTCAGCCATACGAACAACAGTACTCCCAGTCAGTCACAACGTGATAAGTCATACAAACAACAGTACTCCCAATAGACCACCGACGTGATAAGCCATACAAACAACAGTACTCCCAGTCTACCACCAACGTAATCAGCTATAGAAACAACAGTATTTCCACTAAACCACCGACATGATCAGCCATACAAATAACAGTACTCCCAGTAAGCCACCGACGTGATCAGCAATACAAACAACAATATTTCCAGTCAACCACCTATATGATCAGTCATAAAAGCAACAGTATTCCCAGTTAATCACGACGTGATCAGCCATAAGAACAACATTATTTCCAGTCAACCACCGATATGATCAGTCATAAATACAACAGTACTCTCAGTCAACCACCGACTTGATCATCTATACAAACAACAGTATTCCCAGTCAACCATGATGTGAACAGCAATACTAACAACAGTACTCTCAGTCAACCAAGACGTGATCAGCCACAAAAACAACAGTACTCCAGGTCAACCACGACGTGATTAGTCAAACAAAAAACAGTACTCCCAGTCAACCACGAGGTGATGAGCCATACAAACAACAGTACTCCCAGTCAACCACCAACGTGATCAGCCATACAAACAAAAAACAACATGGGCAGTCTACCACCGACGTGATCAGTTATACAAACAACAGTACTCCCAGTCAACAACCAACGTGATCAGCCATACAAACAATTTTACTTCCAGCCAACCGCAGATGTGATCAGCCATACAAACAATAGTACTCCCAGTCAACCATCGACGTGATCAGCCATACAAACAATAGTATTCCCGGTCAACCACGACGTGATCAGCCATACAAACAACAGTACTTCCAGTCAACCACGGAGTGATCGGCCGTACAAACAACACTACTCCCAGTCAACCACAAACATGATCAGCCATGCAAACAACAGTACGCTTAGTCAACCACCGACGTGATCATCTCTACAAACAACAGTACCCCCAGTCAGCAACCAACGTGGTTAACCATACAAACAACAGTATTTCCAGTCAACCACCGATGCGATCAGCCAGACAACCAACAGCAGCACTTCCAGTCAACCACCGACGTGATCAGCAATACAAGCAACAGTACTCTCAGTGAACCACCAACGTGATCAGCCACACAAACAACAGTACTCCTAGTCAAACACCAACGTGATCAGCCATACAAACAACATTATACCCAGTCAGCCAACTACGTGATCAGCCATACAAACATTATACCCAGTCAGCCACCGACGTGATCAGCCATAAAAACAACATTAATCCCAGTCAACAACCAATGTGATCAACCATACAAACAACAGTATTTCCAGTCAACCACCGAAGTGATCAGCCACACAAACAACAGCAGTACCACTCAACCACCAACGTTATCAGCCATGCAAACAACAGTACTCCTAGTCAACCACTTACGTGATCTGCCATGCAAATAGCAGTACTCCCCTTCAACCACCAACTTGATCAGCCATACACACAACATTATGCCCAGTCAGCCACCGACGTGAGCAGCCATACAAACAACAGTAATCCTAGTCAACAACCAATGTGATCAGCCATACAAACAACATTATTTTCATTCACCCACCGATATGATCAGCCACACAAATAACAGTACTACCAGTCAACCTCCGACATGAACAGCCATACAAAAAACAGTACTCCCAGTCAACCACCGACGTGAACAGCCACAAAAAACATTATTCCCAGTCAACCACTTACGTGACCAGCCATTGAAACAAAAGTACTCACACTCAACCATGACGAGATCAACCAAACAAACAACAATATTCCCAGTAAAGAACCGGCGGGATGAGCCATACAATCAACAGGACTCCCAGTCAACCATCAACGTGATCAGCCATACAAACAACAGTATTTCCAATCAACCATCGACGTTATCAGCCATACAATCAACAGTACTCACATTCAACCGTGACGTAAACAGCCATACTAATAACTGTACTCCCAGTCAACCACGACGTGATCAGCCATGCAAACAACAGTAGGCCCGGTCAACCACAACGTGATGAGCCATATAAACCACAGTACTCCTAGTCAACCGCGATGTGATCAGCCATACAAGCAACAGTACTCCAGTTCAACCACGACTTGATAAGCCATACAAACAGCAACATTCCCAGTCAACCACCAACGTGATCAGACATACATACAACAGTACTTTTAGTCAACGCGGATGTGATCAGCCATGCAAACAACAGTAGGCCCGGCCAACCACAACGTGATCAGCAATACAAACAACAGCACTCCTAGTCAACCACGACGTGATCAGCCATAGAAACAACAGTACTCCAGTTTAACCACGACGTGATCAGCCATACAAACAACAGTACTCCCAGTCAACCACCAACGTGATCAGCCATACAGCCAACAGTACTCCCAGTCAACCAACGAAGTGATCAGCCATACAAACAAGAGTACTCCCACTCAGCCAAGACGTGATCAGCCATACAAACAACATTACTCCCAGTCAACCACCGACGTGATCAGTCATACAAACAACAGCACTCCCAGTCAATCATCGAAGTGATAAGCCATACAAACAACAGTTCTCCCAGTCAACCACAACGTAATCAGCCAAACAGACAACAGCACTCCTAGTCAACCACGGATGTCATTAGCCATACAAACAACAGTAGTGCCAGGCAACCACGACGTGATCAGCCATACAAAAACAGTACTCCCAGTCAACCACAACGTGATCAGCCATACAAACAACAGTACTCCCAGTCATCCAGCGACGTGATCAGCCACACAAACAACAGTGCTCCCAGTCAACCACGACGTGATCAGCCATACAAATGACAGTGCTTCCAGTCAACCAAAGAAGTGATAAACCATACCTACAACAGTATTCCCGGTCAACCACCGACGTGATCAGGCATACAAGCAACAGTACTCTCAGTCAACCACAACGTGATCAACTATACAAACAACAGTACTTCAAATCAACCACAACGTGATCAGCCATACAAACAACATTACTTCCAGTCAACCACCAACGTGATCAGAGAGACAAACAACAGTATGTCCTGTCAACCACCGACTTGATAAGACATACAAACAACAGTACTCCCAGTCAACGACTGACATTATCACCCATTCAAACAACAGTACTCACAGACAACAACGTGATCAGCCATACAAACAACAGTATTTCCAGCCAACCACCGACGATATCACCCATACAAATAAAAGTACTCCCAGTGAACCAAGACGTGAAGAACCATACTAACAACGGTACTCCAGTCAACTACGAAGTGATCAGCCACAGAAAAAAACAGTACTCACAGTCAACCACGAAGTGACCAACCATACAAACAGCAGTACTCCCAGTCAACAAGGAAATGATCAGCCATACAAACAACAATATTCCCAGTGAACCACCGGCGTGATCAGTCATACAAACAACAGTACTCACAGTGAACCCTCGACCTGACCAACCAAACAAGCAACAGTAATCCCAGTCAACCACCACCGCGATCAGCCATAAAAACAACAGTCATACAAACTACAGTACTCCCAGTCAACCACGACGTGATCAGTCATACAAACAACAGTACTCTAAGTCAACCATGACGTGATCAGCTAGACAAACAACGGTACACCCAGTCAACAATCGACATGATCAGTCATATAAACAACAGTACTTTCGGTCAACCACCGACGTGATCAGTCATAAAAACAGTTATTCCCTGTCAACCAAGACATGATCAGCCTTAAAGAAAATTTACTCCGATTCAACCACCGACGTGATCAACAATACAAATAACTATACTCCCGCACAATTACCGAAATGATCAGCAATACAAACAACAGTATTCCCAGGCAACCTTCGACGAGATCAGCAATATACACAACAGCTTTCCCAGTCATCCGCCGACGTGATAAGCCATACAAAAAAACAGTACTCCCAGTTAACCACAGATGTGGTCAGCCATACAAACAACAGTACTCCCAGTCAACCACAACGTGATCAGCCATACAAAACCTAGTACTCCCAGTCAATGACGATGTGATCTGCCATACAAAGAACAGTACACGCAATCAGCGACGTGATTAGCCATAGAAATAACAGTACTCCTAGTCATCCATGACTTGGTCAGCAATACAAACAACAGTACTCCCAGCTAACCACCGATGTGATTAGCCAAAAAAACAACAGAACTCTCAGTAAACCATCGACATGATCAGCCATACAAACAACAGTACTCCCAGTCAACCACCAACTTTATCAGCCGTACAAACAATAGAACTCCCAGTCAACCACCGATGTGATCAGCCATATAAACAGCAGTACTCCCAGTAAACAGCCAACGTGATCAGCCATACAAACATCTATGTTCCCTGTCAACCATCGAAGTGATCAGCCATGCAAACAACCGTACTCTCTGTCAATCACGACGTGATCAGCCATACAAACAACAGTACTCCCAGTAAATCAACAACTTGATCAGCCACACAAACAACAGTATTGCCAGTCAACCACGACGTGATCAGCCATACAAACAACAGTACTCTTAGTGAACCACAGATGAGATCAGACATACAAACAACAGCACTTCTAGTCAATCAAGACGTGATCAGCCATACAAACGACAATACTCCCATTTAACCACCGACGTGATCCGCCATACAAACAACAGTACTCCCAGTCAACTATAGACGTGATCAGACATACAAATAACAGTACTAAAAGCCAACCATCGATGTGATCAGCCATACAAACAACAGCACTTCCAGTCAACCACGATGTGCTCAAACACACAAACAAAAGTACTCCCAATCAACCACTGACGCTATCAGCCATACAAACAACAGTACTCCCAGGAAAACAAGGACATGATGAGCCATACAAATAACAGTATTGCCAGTCAATCACAACACGGTCAGCCATACAAACAACAGTACTCCCAGCCAATCAAGAATGAGATCAGCCAAACAAAAAGTGCTCCCAGTCAACCAAGACGTGATCATCCAGTCAACCAGCGACGTGAGAAGCCATATAAACAAAAGTACTCCCGGTCAACCACAACGTAATCAGCCATAAAAAGAACAGCACTCTCAGTCAACCACGACGTGATCAGCCATGCACACAACAGTACTCCCAGTCAACCACCGACGTGATCAACCATAGAAATAACAGCACTACGAGTCAACCACCGACATGATAAGGAAAACAAGCAACAGCACTCCCAGGCAACCACAGATGTGATCACCTATACAAACAACAGTAATCACAGTCAACCACTGATGTGATCAGCCATACAAACAACAGTACTGCCAGTCAGTCACGACGTGATCGGATATACAAACAACAGTACTCCCAGTAAACCACCGACGTGATAAGCCATACAAACAACACTATTGCCAGTCAACCACGACGCGATCAGCCATACAAACAACAGTACTCCCAGTCAACCAACGATGAGATCAGCCATACAAACAAAGCGCTCCCAGTCAACCAAGACGTGATCAAACATACAAACAACAATACTCCCAGTCAACCAGCGACGTGATAAGCCATACAAACAAAAGTACTCCCAGTCAACCACAACTTGATCAGCCATACAAAGAACAGTACTCTCAGTCAACAATGTCGTGATCAGCCATACAAACAACAGTACTCCCAGTCAACCACCAACGTGATAAGCCAAAGAAACAACAGTACCACCAGTCAACCACCAACATGATAAGCAATACAAACAACAGTACTCCCAGTCTGCCACGACGTGATCAGCCATACAAACAACAGTTCTCCCAGTAAACCACCGACGTGATAAGCCATACAAACAACAGTACTACCAGTCAACAACAAACATGATCAGCCATACAAACAACAATATTTCCAGTCAATCACCGACATGATCAACCATACAAAGAAGAGTACGCCCAGTCCGTCACCGACGTGATCATCCATGCAACCAACAGTACTCCCAGTCAATAACCAACGTGATTATCCATACAACAGTACTCCCAGTCAGCCACCGACGTGATCAGCCATACAAAAAACAGTATTTCCAGTTAACCACGACGTGAACAGCCTCACTAACATTACTCCGTCAACCAAGACGTGATCAGCCATAAAAACGACAGTAATCCAGGTCAACCACGACGTGATCAGTCATACAAAAAAACAGTACTCCTAGTCAACCACAGATGCGATCAGCCATACAAACAACAGTAGTCCCAGTCAATAACGAACGTGATCAGCCATACAAACAACTTCTATTTCCAGTTAACCACAGCTGTGATCAGCCATACAAACAGTACTTGCAGTCAACCATAGACGTGATCAGCCATACAAACAATAGTATTCCCGGTCAACCATGACGTGATCAGCTATACAAACAACAGTACTCCAAGTCAACCACGGAGTGATCAGCTATATAAAAAAGACTACTCCCAATCTACCACAAAAGTGATCAGCCATACAAACAACAGTAAGCCCAGTCATCCAACGACGTGATCATTTCTACAAACGACAATACTCCCAGTCAACAACCAACGTGATTAGTCATACCATCAACAGTATTTCCAGTCAACCACCGATGTGATCAGCCATACAAACAACAGTACTCCCAGTCAACCATAGACGTGATCAGCAATGCAAACAACAGTACTCCCAGTCAACCACCGACGTGATCAGCCAAACAAACATTTTTTCCCAGTCAACCACCGACGTGAACAGCCATACAAAGAAAGGTACTCACAGTCAATCTTGACGAGATCAACCATACAAACAACAGTATTCCCAGTAAAGAACCGACGTGATCAGCCATAGAAACAAAAGTACTCCCAGTCAATTAAAACTTGATCAGCCATACAAACAACATTGCTCCCAGTCGAGCATTACGCGATTAGTCATACAAACAACCGTATTCCCAGTCACCCACAACGTGATCACCCATTCAAACAACAGTACTCCCAATCAACCACCGACGTGATCAGCCATACAAACAATAGTATTTCCAGTCAACCACCGACGTGATCAGAAAAACAGCCAACAGTACTCCCAGTCAACCACGACGTGATCAGCCATACAAACAACAGTACTTCCAGTCTGCCAGCGACGTGATCAGCCATACAAACAACAATATCCACAGTTAACCACAAACTTGATCAGCCATACAAACAACAGTATTTCCAGTCAACCACCGACGTGAACAGCCATACAAATAAAAGTGCTCTCAGTCAAACAAGGCGTGAACAGCCATGCAAACAACAGTACTCCAGTCAACCACGAAGTGATCAGCCACACAAAAAGCAGGTCTCACATTCAACCACGAAGTGACGAAATATACAAACAACAGTACTCCCAGTCAACAACGACGTAAACAGCTATACAAATAAATGAGTTCCCAGTCAGCCACCGGTGTGATCGGCCATACAAACAACTGTATTCCCAATCAACCACCGACGTGATGAACCATACAAGCAACAGTACTTCCAGTCAACCACCGACGGGATCAGCCATACAAACAACAGCACTCAAAGTCATATACGACGTGATCAGTCATACAAACAGCAGTACTCCAAGTCAACCACGACGTAATCAGTCATACAAACAACAGCACTCGATGTCAACCATGACGTGATCAGCTATACAAACAACAATACATCCAGTCAACCATCGACGTGATCAGCCATATAAAGAACAGTACTTTCAGGCAACCACCGACGTGATCAGTCATAAAAACATCAGTTATTCCCAGTCAACCACGACGTGATCAGCCCTACAAAAAATTTCCCTCTGTCACCACGGACGTGATCAGCTATACAAACAACTGTACTCCCGGCCAGTCACCGAAATGATCAACCTTACGAACAACAGTACTCACAGGTAACATTCGGCGTAAACACCCATATACACAACAGCTTTCCCAGTCATCCACCGAAGTGATCACCCATACAAAAAGCAGTCCTTCCAGTTAACCACCGATGTGATCAGCAATACAAACAACAGCACTCCCAGTCAACAACGACGTGATATGCTATATAAACAACAATACTCTCAGGCAACCACGATGTGATCAGAGATACAAACAACAGCACTCCCAGACAACCACCGACGTGATTAGCCATAAAAAACAAGAGCACTCCTAGTCAACCGCGACTTGATCAGCAATACAAACAACAGTACTCCCAGTCAACCACCGACGTGATTAGCCAAACAAGCAACAGTACTCCCAGTAAACCATCGACGTGATTAGCCATACAAACAACATAACTCCCAGTCAACCACCGATGTGATGAGCTATACAAGCAACAGTACTCCCAGTCAACCACCGACGTGATCAGCCATAGAAACAACAATGTTTCCAGTCAACCTCCGACGTTATCAGCAATACAAACAATATTACTCTCTGTCAATCAAGATGGGATCCGCCATACAAACAACAGTAATCACAGTAAACCAACTACTTGATCAGCCTTACAAATAACACTATTGCCAGTTGACCACAACGCGATCAGCCATAGAAACAACAGTACTCCCAGTCAAGTACCGATGAGATCAGCCCTACAAACAACAGAACTCCTAATCAACCACGACGTGATCAGCCATACAAAGAACAGTACTCCCATTTAACCATCGACGTGATCAGCCATGCAAACACCAGTACTTCCAGTCAACTATCGACGTGATCAGCCATACAAAAAAAGTGCTAAAAGTCAATGACCGATGTGATCAGCCATATAAACAACAGCATTTCCAGTCAACCACGACATAACTCATATAAACAAAAGTACTCCCAAACAACCACCGACTTCATGAACCATACAAACAACAGTACTCCCAGTAAACCAACGACTTGAACAGCCTTACAAACAACAGTACAGCCATTCAACTGCGACGCTATCAGGCATACAAACAACAATGCTCCCAGTCAATTACCGATGAGATCAGCCTCACAAACAAGAGTGCTCCTAGTCAACCAAGACGTGATCAGCCATACAAACAACAGTACTCCAGGTCAAGCAAGACGTGATCAGCCATACAAACAACAGTACTCCAAATCAACCACGACGTGATCAGCCACACAAACAACTGTACTCCCACTCAACCACAACGTGATCTGCTATAGAAACAGCAGTACTCTCAGTCAACCACGACGTGATCAGCCATACAAACAACAGTATCATCGGTTAACCACCGACGTGACCAGCCATACAAACAGCAGTCCTCCCAATCAACCACCGGCGTGATCACACAAACAACAGCACTCCAAGTAAACCACCGACGTGATCAGACATGCAAACAACGGTACTCCCAATCAACCACCAACATGATCAGCCATACAAAAAACAGTATTTCCAATCAACCACCGATATGATCAGCCATACAAACAAGAGTACTCCAAGTCAACCACCGATATGATCAGCCATACAAACAAGAGTACTCCAAGTCAACCACGATGTAAACAGCCATACTAACAACAGTACTCCCAGTCAACCAAGACGTGATCACCCATACAAATAAAAGTACTCTCGGCAAACCACGACGTGATCAGCCATACAAACAACAGTACTCCTAGTCAACCACCGACGTGATCAGCCATACAAACAACAGTATTTCAAGTCAACCACTGATATGATCAGCCATGCAAAAACAGTACTGCCAGTCAACCACTGACGTGATCAGCCATACCAACAACATTATTCCCAGTGAACTATCGACGGGACCAGCCATACAAACAAAAGTACTCACAATCAATCACGACTAGATCAACCAAACAAACAACAGAATTCCCAATAAACAACCGACGAGATCAAGCATACAAACAAAAGTAATCCCAGTCAAGCAAAAGGGAATCATCCAGAATCATCCAGTGCTCCCATTCACGCATTTCGTGATTAGTCATATAAACAACCGTAATCCCATTCACCCACGTAGTGATCAACCATACAAACAACAATACTCTCACACAACCACCGACGTGATCAGCCATACAAACAACAGTATTCCCAGTCAACCACCGACGTGATCACCCATACAAACAACAGTACTCCCAGTCAACCACGATCAGAAATACAGACAACAGTACTCCCACTCAATCACCAGCATGATCAGCCATACAAACAACAGTACTCACTGGCAACCACCAATGTGATCACCCATACAAACAACAGTACTCCAAGTCGGCCAACGATGTGAGCAGCCATACAAAAACCAGTACCCCCAGTCAACCACAAAAGTGATCGGCCATACAAACAACAGTATTTGCAGCCAACCACCGACGTGATCAGCTATACAAATAATAGCTCTCCCAGTCAACCAAGACGTGAACAGCCATAATAGCAGCAGTACTCCAGTCAACCACGAAGTAATAAGCCACACAAACAACAGTACTCACAGTCAACCACGAAGTGTCAAACCATACAAACAACAGTAAACCTCAGTCAACGACGACGTGATCAGCCATGCAAACAAGAGTATTCCCAGTCAACCGCCGGTGTGATCAGCCATACCAACAACAGCACTCCCAATCAACCACTGACGTGATTAACCATACAAACAACAGTACTCCTAGTCAACCACCGACGTGATCAGCCATAAACACAACAGTACTTGAAGTCACCTACGACGTGATCAATCATACAAATAACAGTACTTCCAGTCACCCAAGACGCGATCAGTCATACAAACAACATTACTCCAAGTCAACCATGACGTGATCAGTAATACAAACAACAGTACACGCAGTCAACCATCGACGTGATCACCCATATAAACAACAGTACTTTCAGTCAACCACCAATGCGATTAGACATAAAAACATCAGTTATTTTTAGTCAATCAAGACGTGATCAGCCATACAAAAACTTTACTACCAGTCAACCACCGACGTGATCAACCATACAAGCAACTGTACTCCCGGCCAATCACCGAAATGATCAGCCATACAAACGATAGTATTCCCAGGCAACCTTCGACGTGATCAGCCATATACACAACAGCTTTCCCAGTCATCCACCGACGTGATCAGTCATACAAAAAATGTACTCCCAGTTAACCACAGATGTGATCAGCCGTACAAGCAACAGTACTCCCAGTCAACCACGACGTGATCAGACGTACAAACAACAGTACTCCCAGTCAATCGCGTTGTGATCAGCCATACAAACAACAGTACTCCCAGTCAACCACCGACGTAATTAGCCATAAAAACAACAGTACTCCAAGTCAACCACGTCTTGATCAGCCATACATAAAACATTACTCCCAGTCAACCAGTGACGTGATTAGCCAAACAAACAACAGTAATCCCAGTAAACAACCTACGCGTTCAACCGTACAAAAAAGTACTCCCAGCCAACCACCAACGTTATCAGCTATAAAAAGAATAAAACTCCCAGTCAACCACCGATGTGATCAGCAACGTAAACAACAGTATTCCCAGTCAACCACAACGTGATCAGCCATACAAATAACATTACCCCCAGTCAACCAGTGATCAGATCATCCACACAAACAACAGTACTTCTAGTTAACTACGACGTGATCAGCTATACAAACAACAGTACTCTCCGTCAACCACCAACGTTATCAGCCATAGAAACAACAGAATTTCCAGTCAACCACCGATGTGATCAGCCATGCAAACAACAGTACTCCCAGTCAACCACCGACGTGATCAGGCATACAAACAGTCCTAGTCAACCACCAACGTGATCAGCCATAAACACAACAGTACTTGAAGTCACCTACGACGTGATCAATCATACAAACAACAGTACTCCCAGTCACCCAAGACGTGATCAGTCATACAAACAACATTACTCCAAGTCAACCATGACGTGATCAGCCATACAAACAACATTGCTCCTAGTCAACCACCAACGTAATCGGCCATAAACACAACAGTACTTGAAGTCACCTACGACGTGATCAATCATACAAACAACAGTACTCCCAGTCACCCAAGACGTGATCAGTCATACAAACAACATTACTCCAAGTCAACCATGACGTGATCAGTAATACAAACAACAGTACACTCAGTCAACCATCGATGTGATCACCCATATAAACAACAGTACTTTCAGTCAACCACCAACGTGATCAGACATAAAAACATCAGTTATTTCTAGTCAATCAAGACGTGATCAGCCATACAAAAACTTTACTCCCAGTCAACCACCGACGTGCTCAACCATACAAGCAACTGTATTCCCGGCCAATCACCGAAATGATCAGCCATACAAACGATAGTATTCCCAGGCAACCTTCGACGTGATCAGCCATATACACAACAGCTTTCCCAGTCATCCACCGAAGTGATCAGTCATACAAAAAATGTACTCCCAGTTAACCACATATGTGATTAGCCATACAAACAACAGTACTCCCAGTCAACCACGTTGTGATCAGCCATACAAACAACAGTACTCCCAGTCAACCACCGACGTGATTAGCCATAAAAACAACAGTACTCCAAGTCAACCACGTCTTGATCAGCCATACATAAAACATTACTCCCAGTCAACCAGTGACGTGATTAGCCAAACAAACAACAGTAATTCCAGTAAACAACCTACGCGTTCAACCTGTACAAAAAAGTACTCCCAGCCAACCACCAACGTTATCAGTTATAAAAAGAATAGAACTCCCAGTCAACCACCGATGTGATCAGCAACATAAACAACAGTATTCCCAGTCAACCACGACGTGATCAGCCATACAAACAACATTACTCCCAGTGAACCAGTGATCAGATCATCCATGCAAACAACAGTACTTCTAGTCAACTACGACGTGATCAGCTATACAAACAACAGTACTCTCCGTCAACCACCAACGTTATTAGCCATAGAAACAACAGAATTTCCAGTCAACCACCATTGTGATCAGCCATGCAAACAACAGTACTCTCAGTCAACCACCGATGTGATCAGGCATACAAACAACAGTACTCTCTGTCAATCACGACGTTATCAGCCATATAAATAACAGTATTCCCGGTTGGGAATACTGGTATCAGCCATACAAAAAACAGTATTGCCTGTCAACCATGACGAGATCAGCCAGACAAACAACAGTACTCCCAGTTAACCATCGATGAGATCAGCTATACATACAACAAAACTCCGAGTCAACCATGACGTGATCAACCATACAAAGAGAGTACTCCCATTTAATCACTGACGTGATCAGCCATACAAACCACAGTACTCCCAATCAACCACCAAAATCATCAGCCATACAAACAACAGTACTAAAAGTCAACCACCGATGTGATCAGCCATAAAAATAGCAGTACTTCTAGTCGACCACGACGTGATCAATCAAACAAACGACAGTACTCCCAGTCAACCAAGACGTGATTAGTCATACAAACAACATTACTCCAAGTCAACCATGACGTGATCAGCCATACAAACAACAGTACACCCAGTCAACCATCGACGTGATCAGCCATATAAACAACAGTGCTTTCAGTCAACAACCAACGTGATCAGACATAAAAACATCAGCTATTTCTAGTCTATCAAGAAGTGATCAGCCATACAAAAACTTTACTCCCAGTCAACCACCGACGTGAACAACCATACAAGCAACTGTATTTCCGGCCAATCACCGAAATTATCAGCCATACATACAATAGTATTCCCAAGCAACTTTGACGTGATCAGCCATATACACAACAGCTTTCCCAGTCATCCACCGACGTGATCAGTCATACAAAAAATGTACTCCCAGTTAACCACAGATGTGGTCAGCCATACAAGCAACAGTACTCCTAGTCAACCACGACGTGATCAGACATACAAACAACAGTACTTCCAGTAACCACGTTGTGATCAGCCATACAAAAAACAGTACTCCCAGTCAACCACCGACGTGATTAGCCATAAAAACAACAGTACTCCTAGTCAACCACGTCTTGATCAGCCATACATACAACATTACTCCCAGTGAACCAGTGACGTGATTAGCTAAACAAATAACAGTAATCCCAGTAAACCACCTACGTGGTCAACCATATAAAAAAGTACTCCCAGCCAACCACCAGCGTTATCAGCCATAAAAAGAATAGAACTCCCAGTCAACCACCGATGTGATCAGCAATATAAACAACAGTATTCCCAGTCAACCACGACGCGATCAGCCATACAAACAACAGTACTCCCAGTGAACCACCGATCAGGTCATCCATACAAACAACAGTACTTCTAGTCAACTACGACGTGATCAGCTATACAAACAATAGTATTCTCTGTCAACCACCAACGTTATCAGCCATAGAAACAACAGAATTTCCAGTCAATCACCGATGTGATCAGCCATGCAAACAACAGTACTCCCAGTCAACCACTAACGTGATCAGGCATTCAAACAACAGTACTCTGTCAATCACGAGGTTAGCCATATGAATAACAGTACTCCCGGTAAACCAACGACTTGATCAGCCATGCAAAAAAACATTATTGTCTGTCAACCATGACGCGATCAGCCATACAAACAACAGTACTCCCAGTTAACCACCGATGAGGTCTGCTATACAAACAACAAAACTCCGAGTCAACCATGACGTGATCAACCATACAAAGAAGAGTACTCCCATTTAATTACCGACGTGATCAGCCATACAAACAACAGTACTCCCAATCAACCACCAAAATATCAGCCATACAAACAACAGTACTAAAAGTCAACCACTGATGTGATCAGCCATAAAAATAACAGTACTTCCAGTCACCCACGACGTGATCGATCATACAAACAAAAGTACTTCCATTCAACCACCGACGTCATCAGCCATACAAACAACAGAACTCCCAGTCAACCAAGACGTGATTAGCCATATAAACAACATTACTCCCAGTCAACCGGCGACGTGATAGGGCATCAAAACAACAGTACTCCCAGTCAACCACAACGTGATCTGCCATACAAAGAACATTAATCCCAGTCACCCACGACGTGATCAGCCATAGCAAACAACAATATTCCCAGTCAATCACCGACGTGATCAGCCATAGAAACAACAGTACTACCAGCCAACCTCCGACATGATAAGCCATACAAACAACACTATTCCTGTCAACTATGAAGTGATCAAACACACAAAAAACAGGTCTCATATTCAACCACGAAGTGACCAACCATACAAACAACAGTACTCCTAGTGAACAACGACGTGAACAGTCATACAAACAGTAGTATTCCCAGTCAGCCACCGGCGTGATCAGCCATACAAACAACAGTATTCCCAATCAACCACCGACGTGAACCATACAAGCAACAGTACTCCAAGTCAACCACGACATGATCAGTCATACAAACAACAGTACTCCTAGTCAACCATGACGTGACCAGCCAACAAACAACAGTACACCCAGTCAACCATCGACGTGATCAGCCATATAAAGAACAGTACTTTCAGGCAACCACCAACGCGATCAGTCATAAAAACGTCAGTTATTCACAGTCAACCAAGACGTGATCAACCCTACAAAAAACTTTACTCCTAGTCAACCAACGACGTGATCAGCCATACAAACAACTGTACTCCCGGCAAATCACCGAAATGATCAGACATACAAACAACACTACTCACAGGCAACCTTCGACGTAAACAGCTATATAAACAACAGCTTTCCTAGTCATCCACCGACGTAATAAGCCATACAAACAACAGTATTCCTAGTCAATCACGACATGACATGCCATACAAACAGCAATACTCTCAGTCAACCAGTCAATCACCGACGTGATTAGCCATAAAAAGAACAGTACTCCTAGTCAACCACGACCTGATCAGCCATACAAACAACAATACTCCCAGTCAACCACCGACGTGATTAGCCAAACAGACAACAGTACTGTCAGTGAACCATCGACGTGATTAGTCATACAAACAACAATACTCCCAGTCAACCATCAACGTTATCAGCCATACAAACAACAGAACTCCCAGTCAACCACTGATGTGATGAGCTATACAAGCAACAGTACTCCCAGTCAACCACCGACGAGATCAGCCATAAAACAACGGTATTACCAGCCAACCTCCGACGTGATCATCCATACAAACAATATTACTCTGTCAGTCACGACGTGATCCGCCATAGAAACAACAGTAATCACAGTAAACCAACGATTTGATCAGCCCTACAAACAACAGTATTGCCAGTTAACCACGCCGCGATCAGCCATAGAAGCAACAGTACTCACAGTCAACCACCGATGAGATTAGCCCTACAAACAACAGAACTCCTAATCAACCACGACTTGATCAGCCATACAAACAGCAGTACTCCCATTCACCATCGACGTGATCAGCCATATAAATAACAGTACGCCCAGTCAACTATTGACGTGATCAGGCATACAAACAACAGTACTAAAAGTCAACCACCGATGTGACTAGCAATACAAACAGTTTTCCATTCTACCACGACATGATCACCTATATACACAAAAGTACTCCCAATCAACCACCGATTTATGAGCCATGAAAGCAACAGTACTCCTAGTAAGACAACGACATGAACAGCCATACAAACAACAATACTCCCAGTCAACCACCGATGAGATCAGCCGTACAAACAAGAGTACTCCTAGTCAATCAAGACGTGATCAGCCATACAAACAACAGTACTCTAAGTCAAGTAAGACGTGATCAGTCATAGAAAGAACAGTACTCCAAATCAACCACGACGTGATCAGCCATACAAACAACAATACTGCGATTCAACCACAACGTGATCAGCAATAGAAACAACAGCACTCCCAGTCAACCACGACGTGATGATACATACAAACAACAGTACTATCAAACAAGGCATACAAACAACATTACTCCCAGTCAACCAACGACTTGATAAGCCACACAAACAACAGTACTCCCAGTCAACCACCGACCTGATCACCCATACAAGCAACAGTACTCACAGTCAACCACCGATGTGATGAACCATGCAAATAATAGTACTGCCATTCAACCACCGACGTGATAAGCCATACAAACAACAGTACTCCCGATCAACCACCGACGTGATCACCTATACAAACAACAGTACTCCCAGTAAACCACCGAGGTGATCAGCCATACAAACAACAGTACTCCCAATCAACCACCAACGTGATCAGCCATACAAAAATCATTATTTCCAGTCAACCACCGATATGATCAGCCATACAATGAAGAGTACTCCAAGTCAACCACGACATGAGCAGCCATACTAACAACAGAACTCCCAGTCAACCATTACGTGATCAGCGATACAAATAATAGTACTACCGGTCAACCACGACGTGATCAGCCATACAAACAACAGTACGCCCGGTCAACCACCGACGTGATCAGCCATACAAACAACAGTATTCCCAGTCAATCACCAACGGGATCAGCCATACAAACAACAGTATTTCAAGTCAACCACCGACATGATCACCCATACAGAAAACAGTACTGCCGGTCAACTACCGACGTGATCAGCCATACAAACAACATTATTCCCAGTGAACTACCAACGGAACCAGCCATACAAACAAAAGTACTCACAGTCAATCACGACGAGATTATCCAAACAATAGTATTCCCAGTAAACAACCGATGTGATCAGCCATGCAAACAGAAGTAATCCTAGTCAAGCAAAACGTGATCAGCCAGAGAAACAACAGTGCTCCCAGTCAAGGATTTCGTGATTAGTCATGCAAACAACCGTACTCTCATTCACCCACGAAGTGATCAGCCATACAAACAACAGCACTCCAAGTCAACCACGACGTGATCAGCCATACAAACAACAGTATTCCCAGTCACCCAACGACGTTATCACCCATACAAACAACAGTAGTCCCACTCAATCACGACGTGATCAGCCATACAGACAACAGTACTCCCAGTCAACCACCGGCATGATCAGCCATACAAACAACAGTGCTCACAGTCAACCACCAATGTGATCACCCATACAAACAACAGTACTCCCAATCGGCCATCGACATGAGCAGCTATACAAAAAACAGTACCCACAATCAACCACAAACGTGATCAGTCGAACAAACAACAGTATTTCCAGCCAACCACCGACGTGATCAGCCATACAAGTAAAAGTTCTCTCATTCAACCAAGACGTGAACAGCGATACTAATAACAGTACTCCAGTCAACCATGAAGTGATCAGCCGCACAAACAACAGTACTCACAGTCAACCATAGGCATAATGAGCCGTACAAATTACAGTACTCCTAATCAACCACCGACGTGATCAGCCATACAAACAACAGTATTCCCAGTCAACCACAGGCATGATCAGCCATACAAACAACAGTACTCACAGACAACCACGAAGTGACCAATCATACAAAAAATAGTAAACCCCAGTCAACAACGACGTGATCAGCCATATAAACAACAGTATTCCCAGTCAACCACAGGCATGATCAGCCATACAAACAACAATACTCCTAATAAACCACCGATGTGATCAACCATACAAACAACAGTACTCCCAGTCAACCATCGATGTGATCAGCCATAAAAACAAAAACATTAAAAGTCACCTACGACGTGATCAGTCATACACACAACAGTACTCCCAGTCAACCACGACGTGATTAGTCATACAAACAACAATAATCCAAGTCAACCATGACGTAATCAGCTATACAAACAACAGTACACCCAGTCAACCATCGAAGTGATCAGCCAAGAGTACTTTCAGTCAACATCCAACGTGATCAGATATAAAAACATCAATTATTCCCAGTCAACCAAGACGTGATCAGCCATACAAAAACACTACTCTCAGTCAACCAACGACGTGATCAACGATACAAACAACTTACTCCCGGCCAATCACCGAAATGATTAGCCATACAACCAACAGTATTCCCAGGGAACCTTCGACGTGATCAACCATAAACACAACAGCTTTCCCAGTCATCCACCTACGTGATCAGTCACATAAAAAACTCTACTCTTTGTTAACCACCGATGTGATCAGCCATACAATCAACAGTACTCCTAGTCAACTACGACGTGATCAGCCATGCAAACAACAGTACTCACAGTCAGCCACCGACTTGATCAGCCATACAAACAACAGTATTGCCAGTCAACGACGAAGCGATCAGCCATAGAAACAACAGTACTCCCAGTTAAACACCGATGAGATCAGCTATACAAACAACAAATCTCTAAGTCAAACACGACGTGATCAGCCATACAAACACGAGTACTCCCATTTAACCACCGACGTGATCAGCCATACAAGCAATAGTACTCCCAATCAACCACCGAAATCATCAGCCATACAAACAACAGCACTAAAAGTCAACCACTGATGTGATCAGCCATAAAAACATTAGTAATTCCAGTCAGCTACGACATGGTCAATCATACAAACAAAAAAGTACTCCCAATCAACCACCGACGTCATCAGCCACACAAACAACAGTACTCCCAGTCAACCAAACCGTGATCAGCCATACAAACAACATTACTCCCAGTCAACTAGCGACGTGATAAGCCATACAAACAACAGTACTCCAAGTCAACCACAAATTGATCTCCCATACAAAGAACAGTACTCCCATTCACCAACGACGTGATCAGCCATATAAAGAACAGTACTCCCAGTCAACCACCGACGTGATTAGCCATAGAAACAACAGTACTACCAGCGAACCACCGACCTGATAAGCCATACAAAGAACAGTACTCTCGGTCAATCACCGATGTGACACCCATAAAAGCAACAGTGCTCACAGTCAACCACCGATGTGATCAGCCATACACACAACAGTACTCCCAGTCAGCCAGGACGTGATCAGCCATACAAAAAATAGTACTCCAAGTAAACCACCGACGTGATCAGCCATACAAAAAAAGTAAATCTAGTCATCCACCGACGTGATCAGTCATTCAAACAATAGTACTCCCAGTCAACCACGACGTGATCAGCCATACAAACAACGGTACTCCAAACCATCGACGTAATCACCGATACAAACAACAGTACTCACCGTCAACCACCGATGTGATAAAGCCATACAAGCAACAGTACTGATAGTCAACCAAGACGTGATCAGGCATACAAACAACAGTACTCCCATTTAACCAATGACGTGATCAGCCATACAAACACTAGTACTCACGGTCAACTACTAACGTGATCAGCCATACAAACAAAAGAACTCCAAGTCAACCACCGACGTGATCAGCCATACAAACAACAGTCCTAGTAAACCAACGACTTGATCAGCCATACACAAAACAGTATTCCCAGTCAACCATGACGCGATCAGCCATACAAACAATATTAATCCCAGTCAACCACCGATGAGATCAGCCATAAAAACAAAAGCACTACTAGTCAACCACGTCTTGATCACCCATACAAACAACAGCACTACCTGTCAAACATCGACGTGATCAGCCATACAAACAACAGTATTCCCTGTCAACCACCGAAGTGATCAGCCATACAAACAACAGTACTCCTAGTCAACCACCGATATGATCACCCATACAGACAGCAGTACTCCCAGTCAACCCTCCAACATGATCAGCCATACAAACAACAGTACTCACAGCTAACCACCGGTATGATTAGCCATACAAACAACAGTACTGTCAGTAAACCACAAACGTGATCAGCCGTACAAACAACAGTATTTCCAGTCATCCATGACGCGATCAGCTATACAAACAACAGTAATCCCAGTCAACCACCGATGAGATCAGCTATACAAAAATAGTAATAATAGTCAACCACGAGGTGATCAGCTATACAAACAACAGTACTACCATTTGACCACCAACGTGATCAGTCATGCAAACAACAGTACACCCAGTCAACTACCGACCTGATCAGCCTTACAAACAACAGTACTAAAAGTCAACCACCGATGTGATCAGCCATACAAATAACAATACTTTCAGTCAAACACGGTGTGATCAACCAAGCGAACAACAGTGCTCTCGGTCGATCACAACGTGATCAGCCATACAAAAATCAGTGCTCCCAGTCAACCGCGATGTGATCATTCATACAAACAACAGTACTCCCAGTCAACCACGGACGTAATCAGCCATACAAACAACAGCACTATCAGTCACCCATCGACATGATAAGCCATATAAACAACAGTACTCCTAGTCAACCACCGACGTGATCATCCATACAAACAACAGTACTCTTAGTCAACCACCGATGTGATGAACTATACAAACAACAGTACTTCCAGTCAGCCGTGACGAGATGAGTTATACAAACAACAGTAAACCATCGATGTAATTACCGATACAAAAAACAGTACTCACAGTCAACCACCAATGTGATAAAGCCATACAAACAACAGTACTGATAGTCAACCAAGACGTGATCAGCCACACAAACAACAGTACTCCCAGTCAGCCTTGACGAGATGAGTTATACAAACAACAGTAAACCATCGACGTAATTACCGATACAAACAACAGTACTCACAGTCAACCACCGATGTGATAAAGCCATACAAACAACAGTACTGATAGTCAACCAAGACGTGATCAGCCATACAAACAACAGTACTCCCATTTAACCAATGACGTGATCAGCCATACAAGCACCAGTACTCACAGTCAACTACTGACGTGAACAGCCATACAAACAAAATAACTCCAAGTCAACCACCGACGTCATCAGCCATACAAACAACAGTACGCCCACCTAACCACCGACGTGATCAGCCATACAAACAACAGTCCTTCCAGTCAAACACAACGTGATCAGCCATACAAAAACAGTCCTCACGGTCAATCACGACATGATCAGCCATACAAACAACATTACTTCCAGTCAACCACCGACGTGATCAACCATACAAACAACAGTACTCACAGTCAATCACCAATGTGATCAGCTATACAAACAACAATACTCCCAGTCAGCTACGACGTGATCAGCTATACAAACAACAGTACACCCTGTCAACCACCACCGTGATCAGCCATACAAACAAGAGTGTTTTCAGTCAAACACTGACATGATCCGCAATAAAAACAACAGCACTCCCAGTCAACCACGACGTGAACAGCCATCCTAAACACTACTCCAAGTCAACCAAGACTTGATAAGCCATAAAAACAACAGTTCTCCCGGTTAACCACGAATTGATCAGCCATACAAACAACAGTACTCCCAGTCAACCACCAACATGATCAGTCATACGAACAACATTACACCCAGTCCATTACCGACGTGATTAGCCATACAAACAACAGTACTGGAAGTCAACAACAAACGTGATCAGCCATACAAACAACAGTTTTTCAGTCAACCACCGATGCGATCAGCCATACAAACAACAGTAATCGTAGTCAACCAGTGACGTGATCAGCCATAAAAAGAACAGTACTCCCAGTCAACAACTGACGTGATCACTCATACAAACAACAATATTCTCATTCAACCACCGACGTGATCAGCCATACAAAAAAGTACTCACAGTCAATCACGACGTGATGAACCATACAAACAACAGTATTCCCAGTAAATAACCGACGTGATCAGCGACGTGATTAGCCATACAAACAACAGTACTCCCAGTCAAGCATGGAGTGATTACAACAGTACTCCCAGTCACCCACGACGTGATCAGCTATACAAACAACAGTACTCCCAGTCAACCACATACGTGATCTGACATACTAACAACAGTATTCCCAGTCAACCACTGACGTGATGAGCCATAAAAACAACAGTATACCCCCAGTCATCCACGACGTAATCAGCCATACCTACAACAGTACTCCCAGTCAACCACCGACATGATCAGCCATACCAACAACAGCATTCACAGTCAACCACGGATGTGATTAGCCATACAAACAACAGTACCTAGAGTCAACCACCAACGTGATCAGCCATACAAACAACAGTACCCCAGTCAACCACAAACGTGATCAGCCATACAAACAATAGTATCTCCAGTCATCTTCCGACGTGATCAGCCAAACAAATAACAGTACTCCCAGTCAACCAAGACGTAGACAGACATACTAACAACAGTATGTCTAGTCAACCACAGAGTGATCAGCCACACAAACAACAGTAATCACAATCAACCACGACGTGATCAATCATGCAAACAATAGCACTTCCAGTCAACAACAACGTGATCAGATATACAAACAAAAGTATTCACTGTTAACCATCTGCGTGATCAGCAATAGAAACAACAGTATTCCCAATCAACTATCGACGTGAGCAAAAGTACTCCCAGTCAACCACAGACGTGATCAGCCATACAAACAACAGAACTCGAAATCACCTACGATAATCAGTCATACAAATATCCAGTACTCCCAGTAAACCACCAACGTGATCAGCCATACAAAGAAAAGAACTCCCAGTCAACCACTGATGTGATCAGCCATAAAAACAACAGTACTCCCAGTCAGCCAACGACGTGATCAGCCATACAAACAACAGTATTTGGAGTCAATCACGACTTGATCAGCCATACAAACAACAGTTCTCCTATTAAACCAACGATTTGATAAGCCATACAAACAACAGTATTCCCAGTCAACAACACGCGATCAGCCATACAAACAGCAGTACTCCCAATCAACCACTGATGAGATCAGCCATACAAACAAAAGTATTACTAGTCAACTACGACGTGATCAGCCATACAAATAACAGTACTCCCATTTAACCACCGACGTGATCAGCTATACAAACACCAGTACACCCAGTCAACTACCGTCGTAATCAGCCATACAAACAAAAGAACTAACAAACAACAGTACTTACAGTCAACCAATGATGTGATCAGCCATTCAAACAACAGTACTCCTTGTCAACCAAAGAGTGATCAGCCATAAAAACAATAGTGCTCCCGGTCAACAACGAAATGATCAGCCATACAAACAACCGTACTTCCAGTCAATCACCGGCTTGATCAACCATACAAACAACAGTACTCCTAGTCAACCACAACGTGATCAGTCATACAAACAACAGTACTCCTATTCAACTACCGACGTAATCAGCCATACAAACAACTGTACTCCCAATCAACTACCGACGTGATAAGCCATACAAACAACAATTCTACCAATCAACCACCGATGCGATCAGCCATGGAAACAACAGTACTCCCAGTCAACCACGACGTGATCAACAATACAAACAACAGTACTCGCAGTCAACCACGGACGTCATTAGCCATAAAAACAACAGTACTCCCAGTCAACCACGACGTGATCAGCCATACAAACAAGAGTAGACCCAGTCAACCACGATGTGATCAGCCATACAAACAACAGTACTCCCAGACAACCACCAATGTGATTAGCCATAAAAACAATAGTACTCTTTGTCAACAACGACTTGATCAGTCATACAAAAAACAGTACTCCCAGTCAAACACCGACCTAATTAGCCAAACAAGCAACAGTACTCCGTCAACAACCAACGTGATCAGCCATACAAACAACAGCATTTCCAGTTAACCACCGATGTTATAATTCATTAAACAACAGTACTCCCAGTCAACCCCCGACGTGATCAGCCATATAGGTAACAGTACTCCTAGTCAACCAAGGCGTGATAAGCCATACAAACAACAGTAAACCCAGTCAACCAGGATGTGATCAGCCATACAAACATTACTCCCAATCAACCACCGACGTAATTAGCTATAAAAACAACAGTATTCCAAGTAAAGCACGACTTGATCAGCCATGCAAACAATAGTACTCCCAGTAATCCACTGACGTGATTAGCTAAACAAACAACAGTACTCCCAGTAGACCACCGGCAAGATCAGCCATACAAAATAAAAGAGTACTCCCACTCAACAACCAACGTGATCAGCCATACAAACAACAGAACTCCCAGTCAACCAACGACGTGATCAGCCATACAAACAGCAATACTCCCAGCCAACCAACGACATGATGAGCCATACAAACAACAGTACTCTCATTTAACCACCGACGTAATCAGCCATACAAACAAAAGTACTCCCAGTCAACTACCAACGTGATCAGCCATACAAACAACATTACTAAAAGTCAACCACCAATGTGATCAGCCATACAAACAACAGTACTTCCAGTCAACCACGACGTGATCAACCATAATTACGACAGTACTCCCAGTCAACCAACGAGGTCATCAGCCATACAAACAACAGTACTCCCAGTCAACCACGACGTGATCAGCCAGACAAACAAAAGTACTCCCAGTCAACCACTGACGTGATTAGCTATCCAAAAAACAGTACTCCCAGTCAACCTTTAACGTAATCAGCCATATAAACAATGGTATTTCCAGTCAACCACCGACGTGATCAGCCATACGAACAACAGTCAACCACCGATGTGGTCAGCCATTGAAACAAGAGTACTTCCATTCAACCAACGACGTAATCAGCCATGCAAACAACAGCACTCCCGGTCAACCACGACGTGATCAGCCATAAAAGGAAAAGTTTTCCTAGTCAACCACCGACGTGATCAGCCATACAAACAATTGTACTCTCAGTCAATCACGACCTGATCATCCATTCAAGCAAAAGTATTCCAAGTCAACCACCGACGTGATCAGCCATAAAATCAACAGTACTCTCAGTCAACTAAAACGTGATCAGACATACAAATAGTACTCCTAGTCAACCGCGGCGTGATCAGTCAAAGAAACAACAGTACTCCTTGTCAACAACTACATGATCAGCGTTGCAAACAACAGTACTCCCAGTCAACCATCTATGTGACCAGCCAAATAAACAACATTTCTCCCACTCAACCACGACGTGTTCAACCATATGAACAATAGCACTTCCAGTCAAGCACTCACATCATCAGCCATACAAACAATAATACTCACAGACAGCCACCGACTTGATCAGCCATACAAACAACAGTACTCAAATTTAACCACCAATATGATGAGCCATACAAACAACACTACTCCCAGTCAACCACCGATGTCCTCAGCCATACAAACAACAGTACTATTAGTCAATCACAACGTGATCAGCCATACAATCAACAGTGTTCCAAGTCAACCACTGACGAGATCAGCCATGAAATCAACAGTACTACTAGTCAACCACAACGTGATCCTTCATATATACAACAGTACTCCCAGTCACCCAAAACGTGGTCAGTCATCCAATAACAGTACTCCTAGTCAACCACGACTTGATCAGGCGATACAAACAACAGTAATCCCAGTCAACCACTGACGTGACAAGACATACAAAGAACAGTGTTAACAGCCAACCACCGACGTGATCAGCCATAAAAAGAACAGTACTCCCAGGTAACCACAACGTGGTCAGCCGTACAAACAGCAGTACTCCCCGTCAACCACCGACCTGATCAGCCATACAAAGAACAGTATTTCCATTCAAATACCGACGCGATCAGCCACACAAACAACAGTATTCCCAGTCAACCACCGACGTTATAAGCCATATAAACAACAGTTCTACCACTCAACCACCGATATGACCAGCCATGCAAACAACAGTACTCCTAGTCAACCACGACGTGATCAACCATACAAACAACAGTACTCGCAGTCAACCATCGACGTCATTAGCCATAAAAACAACAGTACTACCAGTCAACTACGACGTGACCATCCATACAAAAAACAGTTCTCCCAGTCAACCCCTGACGTGATCACCCATACAAACTTCAGTATTCCCAGCCAACCTCCGACGTGATCAGCCATAAAAAGAACAGTACTCCCAGGTAACCACAAAGTGGTCAGCCATACAAACAGCAGTACTCCCAATCAACCACCGACGTGATCAGCCATACAAACAACAGTATTCCCAGTCAACCACTGACGTGATCAGAAAAGTAGACGACAGTACTCCCAGTCAACCGTGACGTAATCAGCAATACAAACAACAGTACTCCCAGTCAGCCAACGACGTGATCAGCCATACAAACAACAGTACCCCCCAGTTAACCACAAACGTGATCAGCCGCGCAAAAAACAGTATTTCGAGTCAATCACCATCGTGATCAGCCATACTTATAAAAGTACTCCCAGTCAACCAAGACGTGAACAGCCATATTAACAACAGTGCTCCAGTCAACCACGAAGTGATGAGCCACACAAACAACAGTAATCACAGTCAACCACGAAGTGACCAACCATACAATCATCGGTACTCTCAATCAACAGCAACGTGATTTGCCATACAAACAAGAGTACTCCCAGTTAATCACCGTCGTGATCAGCCATACAATCAACATTACTCCTAATCAACCACCAACGTGATCAACCATACAAGCAAAAGTACTCCCAGTCAACCACCGACATGATCAGCCATACAAAAAACAGTACTCAAAGTCACCTACGACGTGGTCAGCCATACAAACAACAGTACTTCCAGTCAACCACGACGTGATCAGTTATACAAACAACAGTACTCCTAGTCAACCATGACGTGATCAGCCATACAAACAACAGTACACAAGTCAACCATCGACGTGATCAGCCATATAAAGAACAGTACTTTAAGGCAACCACCGACGTTATCTATCATAAAAACATGTTATTCCCAGTCAACCAAGACGTGATCAGCCCTACAAAAAATTTACTCCCAGTCAACCACCAACGTGATCAGCCATATAAACAACTGTACTCCCGGCCAATCACCGAAATGATCAGCCATACAAACAACAGTACTCACAGGCAACCTTCGACGTCATCAGCCATATACACAACAGCTTTCCCAGTCATCCACCGACGTGATCAGCCATACAAAAAATAGTAATAACAGTTAACCACCGATGTGACCAGCTATACAAACAACAGTACTTCCAGTCAACCATGACGTGATATACCATACAAACAACAATATTCCCAGTCAACCATGATGTGGTCAGCCATACAATCAAGAGTACTCCCAGTCAACAACCAATGTGATAAGCCATACAAGCAACAGTATTTCCAGTAAACCACTGATGTGAACAGCCACACAAACAACAGTACTCCCAGCCAACCACCGACCTAATCAGCTATACAAACAACAGTATCCCTAGTCAACCACCAACGTGATCAGACATACAAACAACATTTCTTCCAGTCAAACACCGACGTGATCAGCCATACAAGAAACAGTATTCTAAGTCAACCATCGACTTGATCAGCCATAAAATCAACAGTACTCCCAGTCAACCAGAACGTGATCAGCCATACAAACAACACTGATCCCAGTCAACCGCCGACGTGATCAGCCATAAAAACAATAATACTCCCATTCAACAACGTTCTGATCAGCCGTACAAACAACAGCGCTCCCAGTCAACCACCGACGTGATCAGCCATAAAAAAATCAGGACTCCCAGGCAACCACGTACTGAACAGCCATACAAAAAACGGTATTCCCAGTCAACCACCAACGTGATCATCCATACAAACAACAATATTCCTTGTCAAGCACGACGTAATCATCCATACAGACAACAGTACTCCTAGTCAACCAAGGACGCCATCAGCCATACTAACAACATTACTCACAGTCAGCCATGACGTGATCAATCATACAAAAAAGTATTCCCAGTCAACCATTGAACTGATAGGTCATACAAACTAGATTACTCCCTGTCAATCACCGAAGTGATTCGCCATACAAGCAACAGTACTCCTAGTCAACCACGACATGAATAGCCACACAAACAACAGTACATCCAGTCAACCACGACGTAATCAGCCATACAAACAACACTACTCCCAGTCAACCACCGACGTGGTCGCACGTAGAAAGAACGGTACTCCCTGTCAACCACCCACGTGATCAGCCATACAAACAGCATTATTCGCAGTCAAGCATCGATGTGATCAACCTTACAAACAACAGGACTCCCAATCAAACACCGATATGATCAGCTATACAAACAACTGTACTCCCAGTAAACCACGACGTGATCAGCTATACAAAAACATTACTCCCAGTCAACCACCGAAGTCATCAGCCATACAAAAAACAGTACTCTGAGTCAACCACCGATATCATCAGCCAAACAAACAACAGTATTCACAGTCAACCATGACGTGATCAGCCATACGAACAACAGTACTCGCAGTCAACCAACAACGTGATCAGCCATACAAAAACAGGATTTCCATTCAACAACTGACGTAATCAGCCATACAAACAACAGTACTCCCAGTCATCCTCGACATGATCAGCCATACTAATAACAGTACTCGTAGTCAACCATGACTTGATCAGCCATAGACAATGATACTCCTAGTCAACCACAACAAGATCAGCTTTACAAACAACAGTATTCCCAGTCAACCACTGACGTGATCAGCCATAAAAACATTTTCTGTCAACCACTGAAGTGACAAGCCATACGAACATCTGTGCTCCCAGTCAACCACCGATGGGATCAGCCATATAAACAATAGTACTCCCAGTCAACTACCGACGTGATCAGCCATACAAATATTATTCCCAATCAACCACGACGAGATCAGCCACACAAAAGACAGTACTCTCAGTTAACCACCGACGTGCTTTGCCATACAAACATTATTATTCCAAGCCAACCACGACGTGATCAGCCATACACTAAACAGTACTCCCGGTCAACCACCGACGTGATCTGCCATACAAACAACAGTACTCCTAGGCAACCACCGATATGATCAGCCATACAAACAACAGTCCTCACAGTCAACCACCGATGTGATCAGCCATACAAACAACAGTACTCTTAGTCAACCACGACGTGATCAGCCATACAAACAACAGTACTCCCAGTCAGCCACTGACATGATAAGCCACACAAACTACATTACTCCTAGTTAACCACCAACGTCATCAGCCATACAAACAACAGGATTTCCATTCCACCACCTACGTGATCAGCCATTAAAACAACAGTACTCCCAGTCAACCACGACGTGAAAAACCATACTAACAGCAGTACTCCTAGTCAACCGTGACCTGATCAGCCACAGAGAAAATAAAACTCCCGTTCAACCATGACGAGATCAGCCATGTAAACAACAGTACTCCCAGTCAACCACGACGTTATCAGCCATACAAACATCAGCATTTCCATTCAACCACGACGTTATCAGCCGTACAAACATCAGTACTCCCGGTCAACCACCGACGTGATCACAAAAAGTAATCAACAATTCTCCCAGTCGACCACCGACATAATCAGTCATACAAACAACAGCATTCCCAATCAAACGCCGACGTGATCAGCCATACAAACAACATTACTTCCAGTCAAACACCGACGTGACAAGCCATAGAAGAAACAGAATTCTATGTTAACCACCAACGTGATCAGCCATAAAATCAATCAGTACTCCCGGTCAATCAGAACGTGATCAGCCATACAAGCAACACTAATCCCGGTCAACCGCCGACATGATGAGCCATACAAACAACAACAATCCCATTCAACAACGTTGTGATCAGACGTATAAACGACAGCACTCCCAGTCAACCACCGACGTGATCAGCCATAAAAACATCAGGACTCCCAGGCAACCACGTCTTCATCAGCCATACAAAAAAAAAACACTATTCTCAGTCAACCACCGACGTGATCAGCCATACAAACAATAGTATTCCTTGTGATCAGACGTATAAACAACAGTACTCCTAGTCAACCACCGACGTGATCAGCCATAAAAACATCAGGACTCCCAGGCAACCATGTCTTGACCAGCCATACAAACAGCATTACTCACAGTCAGCCATGACGTGATTAATCATACAAAAAGTACTCCCACTCAACCATCGACGTGATTAGTCATACAAACAACAGTACTCCCTGTCAATCACTGAAATGATTAGCCATACAAGGAACAGTACTCTTAGTCAACCACGACGTGAATAGCCATACAAACAACAGTACTTCCAGTCAACCAAGACGTAATCAGCCATACAAACAACACTACTCCCAGTCAACCACCGACGTGGTCAGCCATAGAAACAACGGTACTCCCTGTCAACCACCCAATGATCAGCCATACAAACAACACTATTCCCAGTCAACCACCGATGTGATATGCCTTACAAACAACGGGAATTCCAGTCAACCACCGATGTGATCAGCCATACAAACAACAGTACTCCTAGTCAACCACGTGATCAGCCATACAAAAACATTACTGCCAGTCAACCACCGAAGTCATCAGCCATACAAAACACAGTACTCCAAGTCAACCACTTATATGATCAGCCAAAGAAACAACAGTGTTCACATTCAACCACGACGTGATCAGCCATACAAACAACAGTACTCACAGTCAACCAACAACGTGATCAGCCATACAAAAAACAGGATTTCCATTCAACAACTGGCGTAATCAACCATACAAACAACAGTACTCCCAGTCAGCCACAACATTAACAGCCATATCAATAACAGTAATCGTAGTCAACCACGACGTGATCAGCCATAGAAACAATAGTACTCCAAGTCAACCACGACGAGATCAGCTATACAAACAACAGTATTCCCAGTCAACCATCGACGTGATCAGCCATAAAAACATTATTCCCTGTCAACCACTGGTGATCAGCCATACGAACAACTGTACTCCCAGTCAACCATCGACGTGATCGGCCATATAAACAAGAGTACTCCCAGTCAACTACCGACGTGATCAGCCATACAAATATTATTCCCAATCAACCACGACGAGATCAGCCATACAAAAGACAGTACTCCCAGTTAACCACCGACATGATTTGCCATACAACCAATATTATTCCCAGCTAACCACGACGTGATCAGACATACAATAAGCAGTACTCCCAGTCAACCACCGACGTGATCTGCCATACAAACAACACTATTCCTAGCCAATCACCTATGTGATCAGCCATTCAAACAACAGTACGCTTAGTCAACCACGACGGGATCAGCCATATAAACAACGGTAACCCCAGTCACCCACCGACGTGAACAGCCATACAAACAACTTTATTGCTAGTTAACTTCAAACGTGATCAGCCATACAAACAACAGGATTTCCATTCCACCACCTATGTGATCACCTATACAAACAACAGTACTCCCATTCATCCACGACATGAAAAGCCATAATAACAACAGTACTCCTAGTCAACCCCGACCTGATCAGCCACAGAGAAAACAAAACTCCCGTTCCACCACGACGAGATCAGCCATGTAAAGAACAATACTCCCAGTCAACCACGACGTTATCAGCCGTACAAACAACAGTACTCCCAGTCAACCACCAACGTGATCACAAAAAGTAATCAACAATTCTCCCAGTCGACCACTGACATGATCAGTCATACAAACAACAGCATTCCCAATCAAATGCCGACGTGATCAGCCGTACAAACAACATTACTCCCAGTCAAACAACGACGTGACCAGCCATACAAGAAACAGTATTCTAAGTCAACCACCGACGTGATTAGCCATAAAATCAACAGTACTCCCAGTCAACCAGATCGAGATCAGCCATACAAACAACACTAATCCCAGTCAACCGCCGACATGATCAGCCATACAAACAACAATAATCCTATTCAACAACGTTGTGATCAGATGTATAAACAACAGCACTCCCAGTCAACCACCGACGTGACCAGCCATAAAAACATCAGGACTCCCACGCAACCACGTCTTAACCAGCCATAAAAAAACACTATTCTCAGTCAACCATCGACGTGAGCAGCCATACAAACAACAGTATTCCTTGTGATCAGACGTATAAACAACAGCACTCCTAGTCAACCACCGACGTGATCAGCCATAAAAACATCAGGACTCCCAGGCAACCACGTCTTGACCAGCCATACAAGCAACATTACTCACAGTCAGCCATGACGTGATCAACCATACAAAAAGTCCTCCCACTCAACCATCGACGTCATACAAACAACAGTACTCCCTGTTAATCATCGAAATGATTAGCCATACAAGGAACAGTACTCTTAGTCACCCACGACGTGAATAGCCACACAAACTACAGTACTTCCAGTCAACCAAGATGTAATCAGCCATACAAACAACATTACTCCCAGTCAACCACCGACGTGATCAGCCATAGAAACAACGGTACTCCCTGTCAACCACCCACGTGATCAGCCATACAAACAACATTATTCCCAGTCAACCACCGATGTGATATGCCTTACAAACAATGGGACTTCCAGTCAACCACCGATGTGATCAGCCATACAAACATCAGTACTTCTAGTCAACCACGACGTGATCAGCCATATAAAAACATTACTGCCAATCAACCACCAAAGTCATCAGCCATACAAAACACGATACTCTAAGTCAACCACTGATATGATCAGCCAAAGAAACAACAGTGTTCACATTTAACCACGACGTGATCAGCCATACAAACAACAGTACTCACTTTCAACCAACAACGTGATCAGCCATACAAAAAACAGGATTTCTATTAAACAACTGACGTAATCAACCATACAAACAACAGTACTCCCAGTCAGCCACGACATTAACAGCCATACTAATAACAGTACTCGTATTCGACCACGACGTGATCAGCCATAGAAACAATAGTATTCCAAGTCAACCACGACGAGATCAGCTATACAAACAACAGTATTCCCAGTCAACCACCGACGTGATAGCCATAAAAACATTATTCCCCTATCAACTACCGGTGATCAGCCATACGAACAACTGTACTCCCAGTCAACCATCGACGTGATCAGCCATATAAACAAGAGTACTCCCAGTCAACTACCGACGTGATCAGCCATACAAATATTATTCCCAAACAACCACAACGAGATCAGCCTTACAAAAGATAGTACTCCCAGTTAACCACCGACGCGATTTGCCATACAAACAATATTACTCCTAGCCATCCACGACGTGCTCAGCCATACGATAAACAGCACTCGCAGTCAACCACCGACATGATCTGCCATACAAACAACATATTCCTAGTCAACCACCGATATAATCAGCCATACAAACAACAGTACTCACAGTCAATCACCTCTGTGTTCAACCATACAAACAACAGTACTCTTAGTCAACCACGACGTGATCAGCCATACAAACAACGGTACTCCCAGTCACCCACCGACGTGATTAGCCATACAAACAACATTACTGCTAGTTAACCACAAACGTGATCAGCCATACAAACAACAGGATTTCCTTTCCACCACCTATGTGATCACCTATACAAACAACAGTACTCCCATTCATCCACGACATGAAAAGCCATAATAACAACAGTACTCCTAGTCAACCACCGACGTGATCACAGAAAGTAATCAACAATTCTCCCAGTCGACCACTGATATGAACAGTCATACAAACAACAGCATTCCCAATCAAACGCCGACGTGATCAGCCATACAAACAACATTACACTCAGTCAAACATCGACGTGACCAGCCATAAAAGGAACAGCATTCTAAGTCAACCACCGACGTGATTAGCCATAAAATCAACAGTACTCCCAGTCAACCAGATCGAGATCAGCCATACAAACAACACTAATTCCAGTCAACCGCCGACATGATCAGCCATACAAACAATAACAATCCCATTCAACAACGTTGTGATCAGACGTATAAACAAGAGCCCTCCCATTCAACTACCGACGAGATCAGCCATAAAACATCAGGACTCCCAAGCAACCTTGTCTTGACCTGCCATAAAAAACACTATTCTCAGTCAACCACCGACGTGATCAGCCATACAAACAACAGCATTCCTTGTGATCAGACGTATAAACAACAGCACTCCTAGTCAACCACCGACGTGATCAGCCATAAAAAAATCAGGACTCCCAGGCAACCATGTCTTGAACAGCCATACAAACAACACTCACATTCAGCCATGACGTGACGAACCATACAAAAAGTACTCCCACTCAACCATCGACGTGATTAGTCATACAAACAACAGTACTCCCTGTTAATCATCGAAATGATTAGCCATACAAGGAACAGTACTCTTAGTCAACCACGACGTGAATAGCCACACAAACAACAGTACTTCCAGTCAACCAAGACGTAATCAGCCATACAAACAACACGAATTCCCAGTCAACCACCGATGTGATTATACCTTACAAACAATGGGACTTCCAGTCCAACCACCGATGTGATCATCCATACAAACAACATTACTCCCCAGTCAACCACGACGTGATCAGCCATACAAAAACATTACTGCTAGTCAACCACCGAAGTCATCAGCCATACAAAACACCGTATTCCAAGTCAACCACTGATACTCATTGTCAACCAACAACGTGATCAGCCATACAAAAAACAGGATTTCCATTCAACAACTGACGTAACCAACCATACAAACAACAGTACTCCCAGTCAGCCACGACATTAACAGCCATACTAATAACAGTACTCGTAGTCGACCACGACGTGATCAGCCATAGAAACAATAGTACTCCAAGTCAACCACGACGAGATCAGCTATACAAACAACAGTATTCCCAGTCAAACCACCGACGTGATAGCCATAAAAACATTATTCCCCTATCAACTACCGGTGATCAGCCATACGAACAACTGTACTCCCAGTCAACCATCGACGTGATCAGCCATATAAACAAGAGTACTCCCAGTCAACTACCGATGTGATCAGCAATACAAATATTATTCCCAATCAACCACGACGAGATCACCCATACAGAAGACAGTACTCCCAGTTAACCACCGACGCGATTTGCCATACAAACAATATTACTCCCAGCCAAGCACGACGTGATCAGCCATATAATAAACAGTACTCCCAGTCAACCACCGACGTAATCTGCCATACAAACAACATATTCCTAGTCAACCACCGATTTGATCAGCCATACAAACAACAGTACTCACAGTCAATCACCTATGTGATCAACCATACAAACAACAGTACTCTTAGTCAACCACGACGTGATCAGCCATACAAACAACGGTAATCCCAGTCACCCACCGACGTGATTAGCCATACACACAACATTACTGCTAGTTAACCACAAACGTGATCAGCCATACAAACAACAGGATTTCCATTCCACCACCTATGTGATCTCCTATACAAACAACAGTACTCCCATTCATCCACGACATGAAAAGCCATAATAACAACAGCACTCCTAGTCAACCCCGACCTGATCAGCCACAGAGAAAACAAAACTCCCGTTCCACCACGACGAGATCAGCCATGTAAAGAACAATACTCCCAGTCAACCACGACGTCATCAGCCGTACAAACATCAGTACTCCCAATCAAACGCCGACGTGATCACAAAAAGTAATCAACAATTCTCCCAGTCGACCACCGACATGTTCAGTCATACAAACAATAGCACTCCCAATGAAACGCCGACGTGATCAGCCATACAAACAACATTACTCCCAGTCAAACACCGACGTGACAGCCATAAAAGGAACAGCATTCTAAGTCAACCACCGACGTGATTAGCCATAAAATCAACAGTACTCCCAGTCAACCAGATCGAGATCAGCCATACAAACAACACTAATTCCAGTCAACCGCCGACATGATCAGCCATACAAACAATAACAATCCCATTCAACAACGTTGTGATCAGACGTATAAACAAGAGCCCTCCCATTCAACTACCGACGAGATCAGCCATAAAACATCAGGACTCCCAAGCAACCTTGTCTTGACCTGCCATAAAAAACACTATTCTCAGTCAACCACCGACGTGATCAGCCATACAAACAACAGCATTCCTTGTGATCAGACGTATAAACAACAGCACTCCTAGTCAACCACCGACGTGATCAGCCATAAAAAAATCAGGACTCCCAGGCAACCATGTCTTGAACATCCATACAAACAACACTCACATTCAGCCATGACGTGACGAACCATACAAAAAGTACTCCCACTCAACCATCGACGTGATTAGTCATACAAACAACAGTACTCCCTGTTAATCACGAAATGATTAGCCATACAAGGAACAGTACTCTTAGTCAACCACGACGTGAATAGCCACACAAACAACAGTACTTCCAGTCAACCAAGACGTAATCAGCCATACAAACAACACAATTCCCAGTCAACCACCGATGTGATATACCTTACAAACAATGGGACTTCCAGTCAACCACCGATGTGATCAGCCATACAAACAACAGTACTCCCAGTCAACCACGACGTGATCAGCCATACAAAAACATTACTGCTAGTCAACCACCGAAGTCATCAGCCATACAAAACACCGTATTCCAAGTCAACCACTGATATCACTTGTAACAAACTAACGTGATCACCATATCAAAAAACAGATTTCCATTCAACAACTGACGTAACCAACCATACAAACAACAGTACTCCCAATCAGCCACGATATCAACAGCCATACTAATAACAGTACTCGTAGTCAACCACGACGTGATCAGCCATAGAAAACATATCTCCATTCAACCACGACGAGATCAAAGAACAACGTTCCATTCAACCACGACGTGATCACCATAAAACAACAGTACTCCAAGTCAACACCGAGAGATCAGCTATACAAACGACATATCCCAGTCAACCACGACGGATCACGCCATAAAAACATTATTCCCTGTCAACCACTGTGATCGCCATACGAACAACTGTACTCCCAGTCAACCACGACGTGATAAACCATATAAACAAGAGTACTCCCAGTCAACTACCGAGTAATCATGCCAATACAAATATTATTCCCAATCAACCACCGATGATCACCATACAAAAAACAGTACTCCCAGTTAACCACCGACGGCAATTGCCATACAAACAATATTACTCCAGCCAAGCCACGACGTGATCAGCCATATAATAAACAGTACTCCCAGTCAACCACCGACGTAATCTAGCCATACAAACAACATTATCTAGTAACCACACGTTGATCAGCCATACAAACAACAGTACTCACAGTCAATCACCTATGTGATCAACCATACAAACAACAGTACCTTAGTCAACCACGACGTGATCAGCCATAAAACAACGGTAATCCCAGTCACCCACCGACGTGAAGCCATACACACAACATTACTGCTAGTTAACTCAAACGTGATCAGCCATACAAACAACAGTATCTCCAGTCAACCACCGACGTGATCTGATATACAAACAACAATATTCTCAGTCAACCACGACTGAAACAACCATACTAACAACAGTACTCCAAGTCAACCATGACGTGATCAGCCATAGAAACAACAGTACTCCCGGTCAACTACGACGGACTTTTCTGTCTTCAACTTATTTTTGCTAGTACACCTCTAATTGTTACGGCTAACTTCGGGCATAGCAAGTTTGCTCTTCATCACTCTCTTAAAATTTGTGTCGCCGCTTTTTAGGTGAAAAACAGAACAGAATAACGTTCAGGGTTGTGCTACGCTTTTGTCATCCACAGCGGGATTCCCAACTTGTTTGACTAATTGTATTTTTCTTTCTATTGATGTATCTATAAAATCTTTATGGATCTCTAATGCTATCTGTTGTGATATTAATCTTATCTTTTGGTTTGCTCAATATGTGTTTCACATGTCTCCTAGAGTCTTATATCACGTTGCAAGATTTGGGTCATTGCTTGATCTCTTAGGCTTGTAGAATGTATTTCTGCGACTTATACGCACATCTTGCGATCAATGGGGAGAAGCATACCGGCTTATTGTTGATATTATTGTTTCTGTCTTGCACAGGAAGAGATGTGTCTTGTTGGTCATATATTGTCGCATTAAACATGTCCATAAATCTTATGATCATGACCCAAAGAGGATGAAACTTTCATGCGTTGCGCAACCCATTGAATCAAAGTTAGGTATAATGATACTGTATTTAGGAGAGTAGGTTTGGAGATCGACATGGAAACTAACCACACTCTGGTCTCATATACCTAGATGTTCGCCAATACCATAAGTAGTTAGTAAGACTGCTGGAACGCAAAACCTACATCAAGTATATTGGCTTTCCTCGTCGGCTCTGTGACGGTTTGGAAGAAAAGATTGTCTTCGACAAAGTAAACAAGTCTAGGAGACTCACTTTGTACACCTGAAATGGTTCATCATTGTTTTCTGGAAAATTAGAATCCCTCAGAATATACGAATATCTATCCTTATTAAGAGAGAGAGAGAGAGAGAGAGAGAGAGAGAGAGAGAGAGAGAGAGAGAGAGAGAGAGAGAGAGAGAGAGAGAGAGAGAGAGAGAGAGAGAGAGAGAGAGAGAGAGAGAGAGAGAGAGAGAGAGTAACCAAAGTATGCCATGGGTGTGGTAGCCAGGTAGCTCGGTCACTGACTGATCAGGTCTTGGCGTATATCATTGTTTTTCTACAACCAATGGAATTTGTTGCTATGTCGTAAACTTGGGGAATGAACACCTTGTATGGTAGTGCGTCAACGTGTGCTGATATCTTGGAGATGGAAGAGGAGCTGTACAACAAGAGTCTCTCATCATTATCTTCATCACTAACATTATGTCTCAGACTTTTCTTCTAGAACATGAGTGACGTCAGCACAGACCGGGTCGGGCTGCAGGTCGAGGTGTACCTAATCTAACCTAACCTAACCTAAACTAACTTAACCTAACCTAACCTAACTTAACCTAACCTAACCTAACCTAACCTAACCTAACCTAACTTAACCTAACCTAACCTAACTTAACCTAACCTAACCTAACCTAACCTAACCTAACCTAACCTAACCTCGTCCTCACGTTCTGATACAAAGGTCGCAGCAGACCAGCTTTGTGCTGTGGTTCTTCATCCTTTTCAGTAGGATGAACTGAACCCATGACGCGAAAAAGAAAAAAACCTGGTGTGTATTCTTTAGCGAGTGACCGACTGACTGAATGTGGGGAAAATCCTTTAATGATATATATGTTGAGATAATCACACTTGACATCCGAGATATAGCAATGACTCCCCGTTTTGGTCACAAAGTCGTCTATAAACTAAATCAAACGAAGAATTTCTTTTCAAATTTCATATCAAACTCACCGTTTCCCTGGAATTACCCCGTGACGGTTGATGTATAACCCGTGACGGTTGATGTATAACCCGTGACGGTTGATGTATAACCCGTGACGGTTGATGTATAACCCGTGACGGTTGATGTATAACCCGTGACGGCTGATGTATAACCCGTGACGGTTGATGTATAACCCGTGACGGTTGATGTATAACCCGTGACGGTTGATGTATAACCCGTGACGGTTAATGTATAACCCGTGACGGTTGATGTATAACCCGTGACGGTTGATGTATAACCCGTGACGGTTGATGTATAACCCGTGACGGTTGATGTATAACCCGTGACGGTTGATGTATAATCGTGTCTATAAAGTGGCAGATCTGCTAGCGCCCCAGCAGATGCTTCGCTCTGAATCTCTGTGACTCAAGTTTTGTCTTATACGTTTCTTGCCTGCTTGTGTTACATACATTGTTTTACACTTGATATGTTTAATACCGGACACATATTTGTGACTCATATTCACTTCCTTGTGAACTGTCTCACTTGTGATGCCTTGTGAATTCTCACTTGTAAGGCGTTTTAAGGAGAATATGGGTCATAGTTACACATCACAAACATTTGGTGTGTCCCACCAAATGTGTTTACCTCATATACATCCCTCTCGTTACGTAACTTATCTTTGCAATATCTTCCCCACAAGCTGTGTCTTGCTACAAGTGGCAATATATTCCTCAGGCAACGTGTGTAGTAATGACAAGGTTAGGTTCGCTACCTTCCCTAAATTACGAGTCAGCAAAACGAGTCATGATAATTACTGCGATGATGCAGACGTTGGTGGTGGTCATACTCTGCCAACCGTGCTCAAAATATCATTCCTTCTTTCTGTCAGTAAAGAGGTAAACTGCAACACACTATCCTGTGTTGGTATATATAAATGAAATGTTCCCACGCTAAACAACGTTATCTGCGTTACACTGATCCTCCTTGTGCCAGAATCACTAGATCTCGATAAAGATAGCAAATATAGATATCACTTTCATCACAAGATTACAGACATCATCGTGTGATTTGTCTCATGTGTATCGTAATGAAGGTGACCCAATACACGATGACTGGATTATCCGGGATATACACTGAATATTACCATGGCTTACAAGGATAGTTAAACATGATGAATAATGATATTTAATCGGGTATGTTTACAGGAAAATGATATGGAACAACCGATATAATGAGATCAAGGACACATTTCAAAACACTTCGTCCATTACAAAATCAGCAGATCTCCTCCCCCTCAGAGGGCTGTTGCAGACATTACAGTCTTATAAAATAACGACTTATTATACAGCGATCTTACACTATAACTGACCACCTGTGACTCAAAACTGTTGTAACGACACAAGTGGTGGTTATGGCTAGAAGTGTGGCCAAAAACTAGTGTTGAGTATGACAGGAGGTGTGGCCAAACACTAGTGTTAAGTGTGACAGGAGGTGTGGTCAAACATAAGTGTTGAGTATGACAGGAGGTATAGCCAAACATTAGTATTGAGTATGACAGGAGGTGTGGCCAAATACTAGTGATGAGTATGAAATTAGGTGTGGCCAAACACTAGTGTTGAGTATGACAGGAGGTATGGCCAAACACTAGTGTTAAGTATGAAAGGAAGTGTGGCCAAACACTAGTGTTGAGTATGACAGGAGGTGTGGCCAAACACTAGTGTTAAATATAACAGGAGGTGTGGCCATACACTAGTGTTGAGTATGTCATGAGGTGTGGCGAAACACTAGTGTTGAGTATGACAGGAGGTGTGGGTAAACATTAATGTTGAGTGTGACAGGAGGTGTGGCAAAACATCTAGTGTTGAGAATGACAGGAGGTGTGGCCAAACACTAGTGTTGAGTATGACATGAGGTGTGGAAAAACACTAGAGTTGAGTATGACAGGAGGGGTGGCCAAAAAAAGTGCTGAGTATGACAGGGGTGGCCAAACACTAGTCTTGAGTGTGACAGGAGGTGTGGCCAAAATCTAGTGTTGAGTATGACAAGAGGTGTGGCCAAACACTAAGGGTAAGTATGACAGGAGGTGTGGGCAAACACTAATGATGAGTATGACAGGATGCGTGGCCAAACACTAGTGCTAAGTATGACAGGAGGTGTGGCCAAACACTAGTGTTAAGTATCACAGGAGGTGTGGCCAAACACTAGTGGTGAGTATAACAGGAGGTGTGGCCAAACACTAGTGTTGAGTATGACAGAATGCGTGGCCAAACACTAGTGTTGAATATGACAGGAGGTGTGGCCTCACACTAGTGTTGAGTATGACAGGAGGTGTGGCCAAACACTAGTGTTGAGTATGACAGGAGGTGTGGCCAAACACTAGTGTTGAGTATGACAGGTGTGGCCAAAAACTAGTGGTGAGTATGACAGGAGGTGTGGCCAAACACTAGTGTTGAGTATGACAAGAAGTGCTGCCAAAAGGCAAAACACTAGTGTTGAGTATGACAGGAGGTGTGGCCTCACACTAGTGTTGAGTATGACAGGAGGTGTAGACAAACACTAATATTGAATATGACAGGAGATGTGGCCAAACACTAGTGTTAAGTATGACAGGAGGTGTGGCCAAACACTAGTGTTGAGTATGACAGGTGTGGCCAAAAACTAGTGGTGAGTATGACAGGAGGTGTGGCCAAACACTAGTGTTGAGTATGACAAGAAGTGCTGCCAAAAGGCAAAACACTAGTGTTGAGTATGACAGGAGGTGTGGCCAAACACTAGTGTTGAGTATGACATGAGGTGCGGACAAACACTAGTGTTGAATGTGACAGGTGTGGCCGAACACTAGTGTTGAGTATGAAAGGAGGTTTGGCCAAACACTAATGTTAAGTATGACAAGAGGTGTGGCCAAACACAAGTGTTGAGTATGACAGGTGTGGCCAAACACTAGTGTTGCGTATGACAGGAGGTGTGGCCACACACTAATGTTAAGTGTGACAGGAGGTGTGGCCAAACACTAGTGTTGAGTATGACAGGAGGCGTGGAAAACACTAGTGTTGGGTATGACAGGGTGATGTGGCCATACACTAGTTAAGTATGTTAAGTATGACAGGAGGTGTGGCCAAATACTAATGTTGAGTATGACAGGTGGCGTGGCCAAACACTAATGTTGAGTATGACAGGAGGTGTGGCCAAACACTAGTGTTGAGTAAGACAAGAGGTGTGGCCAAACACTGGTCGTGAGTATGACAGGAGGTGTGGCCAAACACTAGTCGTGAGTATGACAGGAGGTGTGGCCAAGCACTAGTGTTGGGTATGACAGGTGTGGCCATACACTTGTGTTGAGTATGACAGGGGTCTGTTGAAACACTATTGCTGGGTATGACAGGAGGTTCGGCCAAACAGCCAAACAATAGTTTTGAGTATGACAGGAAGTGTGGCCAAACACTAATGTTGAGTATGACAGGAAGTGTGGCTAAACACTACTGTTGAGTATGACAGGAGGTTTGGCCAAACACTTATGTTAATTATGACAGGAGGTGTAGCCAAATACAAGTGTTGAGTATGAGAGGAGTTGTGGCCAAACACTAGTGTTGAGTATGACAGCAGGTGTGGCGAAACACTACAGTTGAGTTTGGCAGGAGGCGTGGACAAACACTAGTGTTGAGTATGTCAGGAGGTGTGGCCAAACACTAGTTTTTAGTGTGAAAAGAGGAGTGGGAAACACTGGTGTTGAGTATGACAGGAGGTATGGCCAAACACTAGTGTTGATTATGACAGGTGTGGCCAAATACTAGTGTTGAGTATGACAGGAGGTGTGGCCAAACGTTAGTGTTGAGTATGACAGGAGGTGTGGACAAACACTAGTGTTGAGTATGTCAGGAGGTGTGGCCAAACACTAGTGTTGAGTATGACAGGAGGTGTGGCCAAACACTAGTGTTGAGTATGTCAGGAGGTGTGGCTAAACACTAGTGTTGAGTATGTCAGGAGGTGTGGCCAAACACTAGTTTTTAGTGTGAAAAGAGGAGTGGGAAACACTAGTGTTGAGTATGACAGGAGGTATTGCCAAACACTAGTGTTGATTATGACAGGTGTGGCCAAACACTAGTGTTGAGTATGACAGGAGGTGTGGCCAAACAATAGTGTTGAGTATGACAGGTGTGGCCATACACTTGTGTTGAGTATGACAGGAGGTGTAGCCAAACACTATGTTAAGGATGACGGGAATTTTGGCAGAATACTAGTGCTGCGTATGACAGGAGGTGTGGCCAAACACTAGTGTTGAGTATGACAGGAGGCGTGGCCAAACACTAGTATTGAGTATGACAGAGGTGTGGCCCAACACTAGTGTTGTGTATGATAGGAGGTGTGGCCAAACACTAGTGTTGAGTATGATAGGAGGTGTGGCCAAACACTAGTGTTGAGTATGACAGGAGGTGTGGCCCAACGCTAGTGTTGTGTATGATAGGAGGTGTGGCCAAACACTAGTGTTAAGTATAACAGGAGGTGTGGCCAAACACTAGTGTTGAGTATGACAGGAAGTGTGGCCCAACACTAGTGTTGTGTATGATAGGAGGTGTGGCCAAACACTAGTGTTGAGTATAAGAGGAGGTGTGGCCAAACACTTGGGTTGAGTATGACAGGAGGTGTTGCCAAACAGTATAGTTGAGTATGACAGGAGGTGAGGCCAAATAGTAGTGTTGAGTATAATATTAGGTGTGGCCAAACACTAGTGTTGAGCATGAGAGGTGTGGCCAAACACTAATGTTAAGTATAACAGGATTTGTGGCTAAACAGTAGTGTTGAGTATGACACGAGGTGTGGCCAAACACTAGTGTTGAGTATGACAGGAGGTGTGGCCAAACACTAGTGATGAGTATGAAATTAGGTGTGGGCAAACACTAGTGTTGAGTATGACAGGAGGTGTGGCCAAACACTAGTGTTGAGTATGACAGAAGGTGTAGCTAAACACTATGTTGAGGATGACGGGAGTTTTGGGAAAATACTAGTGCTGTGTATGACAGGAGGTGCCGCTTAACACTAGTGTTGAGTATGACAGGAGGCGTGGCCAAACACAAGAGGTCATTACGACAGTAGGTGAGGCTAAACACTGGTGTTGTGCATGAAAGGTGGTGTGGCCAAACACTAGTGTTAAGTATAACAGGAGGTGTGGCCAAACACTAGTGTTGAGTATGACAGGAAGTGTGGCCCAACACTAGTGTTGTGTATGATAGGAGGTGTGGCCAAACACTAGTGTTGAGTATGAGAGATGTGGCGAAACACTAGTGCTGAGTATGACAGGAGGTGTAGCCAAACACTAGAATTAAGTATGGCAGGAGGTGTGGCCAAACACTATGTTGAGTATGACAGGAGGTGTGGCCAAACACTTGTGTTAAGTATGGCTGGAGGTGGGATCAAAGACTTGTGTTAAGTATGACATGAGGTGTGGCCAAACATTAGCGTTTAGTATGACTGGAGATTGTGCGAAACACTAGTGTTAAGTATGACAGGAGGTGTGGCCAAACACTAGTGTTGAGTATGACAGGAGGTGTGGTCAAACACTAGTGCTGAGTATGACTGGGGGTGTGGCCAAACACTAGTGTTGAGTCTTACACTAGGTTTGGCCAAACACTAGTATTAAGTATGACAGGTGAGGCCAAACAGAAGTGTTGAGTCTGACAGGAGGTGTGGCCAAACACTAGTGTTGAGTATGACAGAATGTGTGACCAAGCACTAGTGTTGAGTATGATAGTAGGTGTGGCCAAATCCTAGTGTTGAGCATGACAGGTGTGGCCAAACACTAGTGTTAAGTATAACAGGAGATGTTGCCAAACAGTAGTGTTGAGTATGACAGGAGGTGTGGCCAAAGAGTTGTGTTAAGTATGACAGGAGGTGTGGCCAAACACTGGTCTTGAGTATGACAGGAGGTGTGGCCAAACACTAGTGTTGAGTCTTACAGTAGGTTTGGCCAAACACTAGTGTTAAGTATGACAGGTGAGGCCAAACAGAAGTGTTGAGTCTGACAGGAGGTGTGGCCAAACACTAGTGTTAAGTATGACAGAATGTGTGGTCAAACACTAGTGTTGAGTATGATAGTAGGTGTGGCCAAATCCATGTGTTGAGCATGACAGGTGTGGCCAAACACTAGTGTTAAGTTAAACAGGAGATGTGGCCAAACAGTAGTGTTGAGTATGATAGGAGGTGTGGCCAAAGAGCTAGTGTTAAGTATGACAGGAGGTGTAGCCAACCACTAGTGTTGAGCATGACAGGTGTGGCCAAACACTAGTGTTAAGTATAACAGGAGGTTGGCCAAACAATAGTGTTGAGTATGACAGGTGTGACCAAACAGTAGTGTTGAGTATGACAGGAGGTGTGACCAAACACTAGTGATGAGTATGAAAGGAGGTATGGCCAAACACTAGTGTTGAGTATGACAGGAGGTGTGGCCAAATACTAGTGTTGAGTATGAGAGGAGGTGTAGCCAAACATTAGTATTAAGTATGAGAGGAAGTGTGGCCAAACACTATTGTTGAGTATGGCAGGGGGTGTGGCCAAACACTAGTGTTGATTATGAAAGGATGTGAGGCCAAACACTAGTGTTGAGTATGAGAGAAGGTGTAGCCTAACACTAGTGTTGAGTTTGACAGGAGTTGTGGCCAAGCACTAGTGTTGAGTGTGACAGGAGGTGTGGCCAAACACTAGTGATGAGTATGACATGAGGATTGGCCAAACACTAGTGTTGAGTATGACAGGAAATGTGGGAAACACTCGTGTTGAGTGTGACAGGATGTGTGGCCAGTCACTAGTGTTGAGTATGACAGGTGAGGCCAAACGCTAGTGTTGAGTATGATAGTATGTGTGGCCAAACACTAGTGTTAAGCATGATAGGTGTGGCCAAAAACTAGTGTTAAGTATAACAGGAGGTGTGGCCAAACACTAGTGTTGAGTATGACAGGAAATCTGGCCAAACACTAGTGATGAGTCTGACAGGTGTGGCCAAACACTAGTTTTGAGCACGACAGGAGCTGTGGCCAAACACTGGTCTTGAGTATGACATGAGGTGTGGCCAAACAGTCAAACACTAGTTTTGAGTATGACAGGAGGTGTGGCCAAACAGTAGTCGTGAGTATGACAGGAGGTGTAGCCAATCACTAGTGTTGAGTATGACAGGTGTGGCCAAACACTTGTGTTGAGTATGACAGGAGGTTTTTTTCAAACACTAGTGTTGAGTATGACAGGAGTTGCGGCCAGACGGCCAAACTCTAGTTTTGAGTATGACAGGAGGTGTGGCCAAACACTAGTGTTGAGTATGACAGGATGTGTGGCGAAACACTACTGTTGAGTATGACAGGAGGGGCGGCCAAACGGCCAAACACTAGTTTTGCGTGTGACAGGTGTGGCCAAACATTCGTCGTAAGTATGACAGGTGTAGCCAAGCACTAGTGTTGAGTATGACAGGTGTGGCCAAACATTTGTGTTTGATATGACAGGAGGTTTGTTCAAACACTTGTGTTGAGTATGACAGGAGGTGCGGCCAAACGGCCAAAAATTATTTCTGAGTATGACAGGGGGTGTGGCCAAATACCAGTGTTGAGTATGACAGGAGGTGTGGCTAAACAATAGTGTTGAGTATGACAGGATGTTTGGCCAAACACTAATGTTATGTATGGCAGGAGGTGTGGCCAAACACTATCGTTGAGTATGACGGGAGGTGTGGCCAAACACTAGTGTTGAGTATGACAGTAGATGTGGCCAAACACTAGCTTTCAGTTTGACAGAAGGTGTGGGAAACACTAGAGTTGAGTATGACAAGAGGTTTGGCAAAACACTAGTGTTGAGTATGACAGGAGGTGTTGCCAAACACTAGTGTTGAGTATGAGAGGAGTTTTGGCAAAACACTAATATTAAGTATAACAGGAGGTGTGGCCAAACACTAGTGTTGAGTATGACAGGAGGTATGGCCAAATATTAGTGTTGAGTATGACAGGAGGTGTGGCCAAACACTAATGTTAAGTATGACAGGAGTTTTGGCCAACAACTAGTGTTGAGTATGACAGGTGGCGTTGCCAAACACTAGTGTTGAATTTGACAGGAGGTGTCGCCAAACACTAGTGTTGAGTATGACAGGAGGTGTGGCCAAACACTAGAGATGAGTATGACATGAGGATTGGCCAAACACTAGTGGTGAGTATGACAGGAAATGTCGGGAAACACTTGTGTTGAGTGTGACAGGATGTGTGGCCAGTCACTAGTGTTGAGTATGACAGGTGAGGCCAGACGCTAGTGTTGAGTATGATAGCAGGTGTGGCCAAACACTAGTGTTGAGCATGATAGGTGTGGCCAAACACTAGTGTGAAGTATAACAGGAGGTGTGGCCAAACACTAGTGTTGAGCATGACAGGAAATATGGCCAAACACTAGTGATGAGTCTGACAGAAGGTGTGGCCAAACACTAGTTTTGAGTACGAGAGGAGCAGTGGCCAAACACTGGACTTGTGTCTGACAGGAGGTGTTGCCAAACACTAGTGTTAAATATGACAGTAGATGTGGCCAAACACTAGGTTCAGTGTGACAGGTGTGGGAAACACTAGAGTTGATTATGTCAGGAGGTTTGGCAAAACACTAGTGTTGAGTATGACAGGAGGTGCTGCAAACACTAGTGTTGAGTATGAGAGGAGTTTTGGCAAAACACTAATATTAAGTAATAACATGAGGTGTGGCTCAAACACTAGTGTTGATATGACAAGGAGGTATGGCCAAATATTATGTGTTGAGTATGACATAAGGTGTGGCCAATCACTAATGTTTTAATAATGACAGGAGGTTTTGCCAACTACTAGTGGTTAGTATGATAGGTGGCGTTGCCAAAAACTAGTGTTGAGTATGACAGGGGGTGTGGCGAATTACTAGTGTTGAGTATGACAGGAGGTGTGGCGAAACACTAGTCGTGACTATGACAGGAGGTATGCCAAACACTAGTGTTGAGTATGAGTAGTGTTGGCCAAATACCTAAGTGTTGAGCATGACGGGGATGGCCAAACACTAGTGATGAGTTTGACAGGAGGTGTGGCCAAACACTAGTTTTGAGCACGACAGGAGCTGTGGCCAAACACTGGTCTTGAGTATGACAGGAGGTGTGGCCAAACACTAGTGTTAAGTATGGCTGGACGTATGGCCAAACACTAGTGTTAAGTTTCAGGGGATGTGTGGCCAAACACTAGTGTTGAGTATGACAAGGTGTGGCCAAACACTAGTGTTGAGTATGACAGGAGGTGTGGCCAAACACTAGTGTTGAGTGTGACAGGAGGTGTGGCCAAACACTAATGTTGAGTACGACAGGAGGTGTGGCCAAACACTGGTGTTGAGTGTGACAGTAGGTGTGGCCAAACACTAGTGTTGAGTATGACAGGAGGTGCAACAAAACAGCCAAACACTAGTTTTGAGTATGACAGGAGGTGTGGCCAAACAATAGTCGTGAGTATGACAGGAGGTGCAGCCAATCACTAGTGTTGAGTATAACAGGTGTGGCCAAACACTTGTGTTGAGTATGACAGGAGGTTTGTTCAAACACTAGTGTTGAGTATGACAGGAACTTGCGGCCAGACGGCCAAACGCTAGTTTTGAGTACGACAGAAGGTGTGGCCAAACACTAGTGTTAAGTATGACAGGATGTGTGGCGAAACACTACTGTTGAGTATGACAGGAGGTGCGGCCAAACGGCCAAACACTAGTTTTGCGTGTGACAGGAGGTGTGGCGAAACATACGACGTGAGTATGACAGTTGTAGCCAAGCACTAGTGTTGAGTATGACAGGTGTGGCCAAACATTTGTGTTTAATATGACAGGAGGTTTGTTGAAACACAAGTGTCGAGTATGACAGGAGGTGCGGCCAAACGGCCAAAAACTAGTTCTGAGTATGACAGGAGGTGTGGCCAAACACCATTGTTGAGTATGACAGGAGGTGTGGCTAAACAATAGTGTTGAGTATGACAGGATGTTTGGCCAAACACTAATGTTATGTATGACAAGAGGTGTGGCCAAACACTATTGTTGAGTATGACGGGAGATGTGGCCAAACACTAGTGTTGAGTATGACAGTAGGTGTGGCCAAACACTAGTGTTGAGTGTGACAGAAGGTGTAGGAAACACTAGCGTTGAGTATGACAGGTTTGGCAAAACTCTGATGTTTAGTATGACAGGAGGTGTTGCCAAACACTAGTGTTGAGTATGAGAGGAGTTTTGGCAAAACACTAATATTAAGTATAACAGGATATGAGGCCAAACACTAGTGTTGAGTATGACAAGAGGTATGGCCAAATATTAGTGTTGAGTATGACAGGAAGTGTGGCCAAACACTAATGTTAAGTATGACAGGAGTTTTGGCCAACTACTAGTGTTGAGTATGACAGGTGGCGTTGCCAAACACTAGTGTTGAATTTGACAGGAGGTGTGGCCAAACACTAGTGTTGAGTATGACAGGAGGTGTGGCCAAACACTAGAGATGAGTATGACATGAGGATTGGCCAAACACTAGTGTTGAGTATGACAGGAAACGTCGGGAAACACTCGTGTTGAGTGTGACAGGATGTGTGGCCAGTCACTAGTGTTGAGTATGACAGGTGAGGCCAAACGCTAGTCTTGAATATGATAGTAGGTGTGGCCAAACACTAGTGTTGAGCATGATAGGTGTGGCCAAACACTAGTGATGAGTCTGACAGAAGGTGTTGCCAAACACTAGTTTTGAGTACGAGAGGAGCTGTGGCCAAACACTGGACTTGTGTATGACAGAAGGTGTTGCCAAACACTAGTGTTGAGTATGACAGTAGATGTGGCCAAACACTTGTGTTCAGTGTAACAGAAGGAGTGGGAAACACTAGAGTTGAGTATGTCAGGAGGCTTGGCAAAACACTAGTGTTGAGTATGACAGGAGGTGTTGCCAAACATTAGTGTTTAGTATGACAGGAGTTTTGGCAAAACACTAATATTAAGTATAACAGGAGGTGTGGCCAAACACTAGTGATGAGTATGACAGGAGGTGTGGCCAATTATTAGTGTTGAGTATGACAGAAGGTGTGGCCAAACACTAATGTTAAGTATGACAGGAGGTTTGGCTAACTACTAGTGTTTAGTATGACAGGTGGCGTTGCCAAACACTAGTGTTGAGTATGACAAGAGGTGTGGCGAATTACTAGTTTTGAGTATGGCAGGAGGTGTGGCCAAACACTAGTCATGAGTATGACAGGAGGTATGGCCCAACACTAGTGTTGAGTATGATAGTAGGTGTGGCCAAACCCTAGTGTTGAGCATGACGGGTATGGCCAAACACTTGTGTTAAGTATAACAGGAGGTGTGGCCAAACAGTAGTGTTGAGTATATCAGAAGGTGTGGCCAAACAGTAGTATTAAGTATGACAGGAGGTGTGGCCAAACACTGGTCTTGAGTATGACAGAATTGGTGGCCAAACACTAGTGTTGAGTCTGATAGCAGGTGTGGCCAAACACTAGTGTTGAGTACGACAGGAGTTTGGCCAAACACTTGTGTTGAGTATGACAGGTGTAGCGAAACTCTTATGTTGAGTGTGATAAATGTGGTCAAACACTAGTGTTGAGCATGACAGGAGGTGTGGCCAAACACTAGTGTTGAGTATGAGAGGAGGTTTGGCAAAACACTGGTGTTCAGTATGACAAGAGGTGTGGTCAAACAATAGTGTTGAGTATGACTGGTGTTGTGGATAACACTAGTTTTGAGTATGGCAGGAGTTTGGCCAAAACTAGTGTTGAGTATGACAGGTTTGTCCAAACACTAGTGTTGAGTATGACAGTAGGTGTGGCTCAACACTAGTGTTGAGTATGACAAGAGGTTTGGTCAAACACTAGTGGTGAGTATGACTGGAGGTGTGGCTAACACTAGTGGCCAAAATCCAGTTGAGTAGGACAGGATTTTGGCCAAACACTAGTGTTGAGTATGGCGGGGAGGTGTGGCCAAACATTAGTCTTAAGTATGAGAGTAAGTGTGGACAAACACAAATGTTGAGTACGACAGGAGGTGTGGCCAAACACTTATGTTAAGTATGACAAGAGGTGTGGCCAAACGTTAGTGTTGAGTATGACAGGAGGTGTGGCCAAGCACTAGTGATGAGCATGAAAGGAGGTATGGCCAAACACTAGTGTTCAGTATCACAGGAGGTGTGGCCAAACAATAGTGTTGAGTATGAGAGGAGGTGTAGCCAAACATTAGTATTAAGTATGACAGGAAGTGTGGCCAAACACTAGTGTTGAGCATGGCAGGGGGTCTGGCCAAACACTAGTGTTGATTATGAAAGGTGTGGCCAAACACTAGTGTTGCGTATGAGAGGAGGTGTAGCCTAACACTAGTGTTGAGTTTGACAGGAGGTTGGCCAAACACTAGTGTTGAGTATGACAGGAGGTGTGGCCAAACACTAGTGATGAGTATGACATGAGGATTGGCCAAACACTAGTGTTGAGTATGACAGGAAATGTGGGCAAACACTAGTGTTGAGTGTGACAGGATGTGTGGCCAGTCACTAGTGTTGAGTATGACAGGTGAGGCCAAACGCTTGTGTTGAGTATGATAGTAGGTGTGGCCAAACACTTGTCTTGAGCATGATAGGTGTGGCCAAACACTAGTGTTAAGTATAACAGGAGGTGTGGCCAATCACTAGTGTTGAGTATGACAGGAAATATGGCCAAACACTAGTGATGAGTCTGACAGCAGGTGTGGCCAAACACTAGTTTTGAGTACGATAGGAGCTGTGGCCAAACACTTGTCTTGAGTGTGACAGGAAGTGTGGCCAAACACTAGTGTTAATTATGGCAGGAGATGTGGCCAATCACTAGTGTTAAGTTTGAGGGGAGGTGTGGCCAAACACTAGTGTTGAGTATGACAGGAGGTTTGGCCATACACTACTGTTAAGTATGACAGGAGGTCTCGCTAAACTCTAGTGTTGAGTATGACAGGAGGTGTGGCCAAACACTATTGTTGCGTATGACTGGAGCTGTGGCCAAATACTAGTTTTGAGTCTGACAGGAAGTTTGGCCAAACGCTAGTGTTAAGTATGACAGGAAGTGTCGGCAAACACTAGTGTTGAGTACGACAGGAGGTGTCGCCAAACACTAATGTTAAGTATGATTGGAGGTGTGGCCAACACTAGCATTGAGTACGACAGGAGTTTGGCCAAACACGAGTGTTGAGTATGACAGGTGTAGCGAAACACTAGTGTTGAGTGTGACAGATGTGGCCAAACACTAGTGTTGAGAATGACAGGAGGTGTGGCCAAACTCTAGTGTTGAGTATGACAGATGTGGCCAAACACTAGTGTTCAGTATGACAAGAGGTGTGGTCAAACAATAGTGTTTAGTATGACTGGAGGTGTGGCTAACACTAGTTTTGAGTATGACAGGAGTTTGGCCAAACACTAGTGTTGAGTATGACAGGTTTGGCCAAACACTAGTATTGAGTATGACAGGAGGTGTGACTCAACCCTAGTGTTGAGTATGACAAGAGATTTGGTCAAACACTTGTTTTGGTCAAACACTTGATTTGGTCACACACGTGTTGAGTATGACTGGAGGTGCTCTAACACTAGTGTTGAATAGGACAGGAGTTTGGCAAAACACTAGTGTTGAGTATGGCAAGGGGTGTGGGCAAACTTTAGCGTTAAGTGTGACAGTAAGTGTAGGCAAACACAAGTGCTGAGTACGACAGGAGGTGTGGCCAAACACTTATGTTAAGTATGACAAGAGGTGTGGCCAAACACTTTTTTGAGTATGATAGGTGTGGCCAAACACTAGTGGTAAGTATGACAGGAGGTGTGGCCAAGCACTTGTGTTGAGTATGACAGGTGTGGCTAAACACTGTTGTTGAGTATGACAGGAGGTGTGGCTAAACACTAGTGTTGAGTATGACAGGAGGTGTGGCCAAACACTAATGTTGAGTATGACAGTTGTGGCGAAACACTAGTGTTGAGTTTGACAGGAGGTCTGGCCAAACACTAATGTTAAGTATGATCGGAGGTGTGGCCAAACAATAGTGTTGAGTATGACAGGAGGTTTGGCCAAACACTAGCGTTGAGTATGACAGTATGTTTGGCCAAACAATAGTGTTGAGTGTGACAAGAGGAGTGGCGAAACACTAGTTTCGAGTATGACAGGAGGTGTGGCAAAACACTAGTGTTGAGTTTGACAGGAGGTGCCGCTAAACACTAGAGTTAAGTATGACAGGAGGTGTAGCCAAACACCACTGTTGATTGTGACAGGAGGTGTGGCCAAAATCTAGTGTTGAGCATGACATGTGTGGCCAAACACTAGTGTTGAGCATGATAGGTTTGGTCAAACACGAGTGATGAGTATGACAGGGGATTTGGCCAATCACTAGTGTTGAGGCTGACAGGTGTTGCTAAACACTAATGTTGAGTATGACAGATGTGTCCAAACACTGGTGTTAAGTATGACAGGAAGTGTCAGCAAACACTAGTGTTCAGTACGACAGGAGGTATGGCCAAAAACTAATGTTAAGTATGACAGGTGTGGCCAAACACTAGTGTTGAGTATGAGTGGAAGTGTGGCCAACACTAGTGTTGAGTACGACGAGTTACGCCAAACACTAGTGTTGAGTATGACAGGTGTAGCTAAACACTAGTGTTGAGTGTGACAGATGTGGCCAAACACTAGTGTTAAGCATGACAGGAGGTGTGGCCAAACACTAGTGTTGAGTATGACAGGAGGTGTGGCCAAACACTAGTGTTCAGTATGACAAGCGGTGTGGTCAAACAATAGTGTTGAGTTTGACTGGAGGTGTGGCTAACACTAGTTTTGAGTACAACAGGAGTTTGGCCAAACACTAGTGTTGAGTATGACAGGTTTGGCTAAACACTAGTGTTGAATATGACAGGAGGTGTTGCTCAACCCTAGTGTTGAGTATGACAAGAGGCTTGGTCAAACACTAGTGTTGAGTATGACTGGAGGTGTGACTAGCACTAGTGTTTAGTAGGACAGGAGTTTGGCCAAACACTAGTGTTGAGTATGGCAAGGGGTGTTGCCAAACTTTAGTGTTAAGTAAGACAGTAAGTGTGGGCAAACACTAGTGTTGAGTACGACAGGAGGTGTAGCCAGACACTTATGTTAAGTATGACATGAGGACTGGCCAAACTCTAGTGCTGAGTATGACAGGAGGTATGGCCAAACACTAGTGTTGAGTATGACAGGAGGTGTGGCCAAACATGGTCGTGAGTATGACAGGGAGTGTGGCCAAACACTAGTGTTGAGTATGACAGGTTTGGCCAGTGAGTATGACAGAAGGTTTGGTCAAACCCTAATGTTAAGTATGACAGGAGGTGTGGCCAAACACTAGTGTTGAATATGACATGAGGTTTGGCCAAACACTAGTGCTGAGTATGTCAGTATGTTTAGCCAAACACTAGTTTTGAGTGAGACAAGATGAGTGGGGAACACTAGTGTTGAGTATGACAGGGGGTTTGGCAAAACACTAGTGTTGAGTCTGACAGGAGGTGTGACCAAACACTAGAGTTGACTATGACAGGAGTTTTGGGAAAACACTAGTGCTGATTATGGCAGGAGGTGTGGCCAAACACTAGTGTTGAGTATGACAGGAGGTGTTCCCAAACACTAGTGTTAAGTATGACAGGACGTGTGGCCAAACACTAGTGGTGAGTGCGAGAGGAGGTGTGCGAAACACTAATTTAAGTATGACAGGAGGTGTAGCCAAACACTAGTGTTGAGTATGACAGGAGGTGTGGCCAAACTCTATTGTTAAGTATGTCATGAGATAAAGCTAAACGCTTTTGTTGAGTATGACATGAGGTGTGGCCAAACACTAGTGTTGGGTATGACAGGAAGTTACGCGAAAAACTAGTCTTGAGTGTGACAAGACGTGTGGTAAAAATCTAGTGTTGAGTATGACAGGTGTGGCCAAACTCTAGTGTTGAGTGTGACACAGGATGTGTGGTCAAACAGTAGTTTTGACTATGACAGGAGGTGTGGCCAAACACTAGTATTAAGTATGACAGGAAGTGTGGACAAACACTAGTGTTGAGTTTGACAGGAGGTGGGGTCAAACACTAATGTTAAATATGATCGGAGGTGTGGCCAAACACTAGGGTTGAGTATGACAGGTGTTGTCAAACAGTATAGTTTAGTATGACGGGAGATGTGGCCAAACACTAGTGTTGAGTATGATAGTAGGTGTGGCCAAACACTAGTGTTGAGTGTGACAGGTGTGGCCAAATACTAGAGTTAGGTATAACAGGTGTGGCGAAACAGTAGTGTTCAGTATGAAAGGAGGTGTGGCCAAACAGTAGTGTTGAGTATGACAGGAGGTGTGGCCAAACACTAGTGATGAGTATGAAAGGAGGTGTGGCCAAACACTAGTGTTGAGTAGGACAGCAGGTGTGGCCAAACACTAGTGTTGAGTATGACAGGAGGTGTAGCCAAACACTGGTATTAGGTATGACAGGAGGTGTGGCCAAACACTAGAGTTGAGTATGACAGGGAGTGTGGCCAAACACTAGTGTTGATTATGACAGGAGGTGTGGCCAAACACTAGTGTTGGGTATGACAGGAGGTGTAGCCAAACACTAGTGTTGAGTATGACAAGAGGCGTGGCCAAACACTAGTGTTGAGAATGACAGGAGGTGTGGCCAAACACTAGTGATGAGTAAGACAGGAGGTTTGGCCAAACACTAGTGTTGAGTACGACAGGAAATGTGTGCAAACACTAGTGTTGAGTGTGACAGGATGTGTGGCCAATCACTAGTGTTAAGTATGACATGTGAGGACAAACACTAGTGTTGAGTATGATAGTAGGTGTGGCCAAACACTAGTGTTGAGCATGATAGGCGTGGCCAAACACTAGTGTTGAGTATGACAGGAAATATGGCCAAACACTAGTAATGAGTATGACAGGAGGTGTGGCCAAACACTAGTTTTGAGTGTGACAGGAACTGTGGTCAAACACTGGTGTTGAGTGTTGAGTATGACAGGAGGTGTGGCCAAACACTAGTGTTGAGTATGGCAGTAGGTGCGGCCAAACACTAGTGTTAAGTTTAATGGGAGATGTGGCCAAACACTAGTGTTGAGTATGACAGGAGGTTTGGCCAAATACTACTTTTAAGTATGACAGGAGGTGTCGCGAAAGTCTAGTGATGAGTATGACAGGAGGTATGGCCAAAAACAAGTGTTGAGTAAGACTGTACGTGTTGCCAAACACTAGTGTTGAGTCAGACAGGAGGTTTGGCTAAACACTAGTGTTAACTATGACAGGAGGTGTGGCCAAACACTAGTGTTGAGTATGACAGGAGGTGTGGCCAAACACTAGTGTTGAGTATGACAGGGGGTGTGGCCAAACACTAGTGTTGAGTGTGACAGGAGGTGTGGCCAAAATCTAGCTTTTAGTATGACATGAGGTGTGGCTAAACACTAGTGTTGAGTATGACAGGAGGGGTGGCCAAACACTAGAGGTAAGTATGACAGGAGGTGTGGCCAAGCACTAGTGTTGAGAATGACAGGTGTGGCTAAACACTATTGTTGAGTATGACAGGAGGTGTGGCCAAACACTAGTGTTAATTATGACAGGTGTGGCCAAACACTAGTGTTGAGTATGGCAGATGTGGCGAAAACTAGTGTTGAGTGTGACAGGAGATGTGGCCAAACACTAGTGTTGAGCATTACAGGAGGTGTGGCCAAACACTAGTGTTGAGTATGACAGGATATGCGGCCAAACTGCCAAACATGAAGTGTGGGCAAACACTAATGTTGAGAACGACAGCTGTGGCCAAACACTAATGTTAAGTATGACAGGAGGTATGGCCAAACACTTGAGTTGAGTATGACAGGATGTGTGGCCAAACTCTAGTGTTAAGTATGAATGGAGGTGTGGCGAAATACTAGTCGTGAGTATGACAGGAAGTGTGGCCAAGCACTAGTGTTGGGTATGACAGGTGTGGCCAAAGACTAGTGTTGAGTATGACAGGAGGTTTGGCCAAACACTAGTGTTGATTATGACAGTAGGTGCGGCCAAACGGCCAAACACTAGTGTTGAGTATGACAGGAGGTCTGGAGAAACACTAGTGTTGAGTATGACATGAGGTGTAGCCTACACTAGTGTTAAGTATGACAGGAGATTTGACCAAACACTAACGTTAAGTGTGACAGGAGGTGTGACCAAACACTAGTGTTGAGTACTAGAGGAGGTGTGGCCAAACAAGAGTGTTGAGTATGACTGGACGTGTGGCCAAACACTAGTGTTGAGTCTGACAGGAGGTTTGGCCAAACACTAGTGTTAAGTATGACAGGAGGTGTGGCCAAACACTAGTGTTGAATATGACAGGAGGTGTGCCCAAACACTAGTGTTGAGTATGACAGGACGTGTGGCCAAACACTAGTGTTAAGTATGACAGGAGGTGTGGCCAAACACTTGTGTTGAGTACGACAGGAGGTGTGGCTAAACACTAGTGTTGAGTTTGACAAAAGTTTTGGCCAAACACTACAGTTGAGTGTGACAGGAGGTGTGGCCAAACACTAGTGTTGAGTATGACAGGAGGTGTGGCCAAACACTAGTGGTGAGTATGACAGGAGATGTGGCCAAGCAATAGCGTTGATTATGACAAATGTGGCTAAACACTAGTGTTGAGTATGACGGGATGTGTGCCCAAAACGTAGTGTTGAGTATGACAGGGGGTGTGGCCAAACACTAGTGTTGAGTATGACAGGTGTGGCGAAACACTAGTGTTGAATGTGACAGGAGGTGTGGCCAAACACTAGTGTTGAGTATGAGTGTAGGTGTTGCCAAACACTAGTGTTGAGTATGACAGGATGTGTTTTCAAACACTTGTGTTGAGTATGACTGGAGGTTTGGCCAACACTAGTGTTGAGTATGACAAGAGTTTGGCCAAACACTAGTGTTGAGTATGGCAGGGGGGTGTGGCCAAACTCTAGTGTTAAGTATGACAGGAAGTGTGGGCAAAAACTAGTGTTGAGTACGACAGGAGGTGTGGCCAAACACTAATGTTTTGTATGACAGGAGGTGTGGCCAAACACTAGTGTTGAGTATGACAGGCGGTGTGGCGAAACACTAGTGTTGAGGATGATAGGAGTTTTGGCCAAACACTAGTCGTGAGCATGACAGGAAGTGTGGCCAAGCACTAGTGTTGAGAATGACAGGTGTGGCTAAACACTATTGTTGAGTATGACAGGAGGTGTGGCCAAATACTAGTGTTAATTATGACAGGTGTGGCCAAACACTAGTGTTGAGTATGACAGGTGTGGCGAAAACTAGTGTTGAGTGTGACAGGAGATGTGGCCAAACACTAGTGTTGAGCATTACAGGAGGTGTGGCCAAACACTAGTGTTGAGTATGACAGGATATGCGGCCAAACTGCCAAACATGAAGTGTGGGCAAACACTAATGTTGAGAACGACAGCTGTGGCCAAACACTAATGTTAAGTATGACAGGAGGTATGGCCAAACACTTGTGTTGAGTATGACAGGATGTGTGGCCAAACTCTAGTGTTAAGTATGAATGGAGGTGTGGCGAAATACTAGTCGTGAGTATGACAGGAAGTGTGGCCAAGCACTAGTGTTGGGTATGACAGGTGTGGCCAAAGACTGGTGTTGAGTATGACAGGAGGTTTAGCCAAACACTAGTGTTGATTATGACAGTAGGTGCGGCCAAACGGCCAAACACTAGTGTTGAGTATGACAGAAGGTCTGGAGAAACACTAGTGTTGAGTATGACATGAGGTGTAGCCTACACTTGTGTTGAGTATGACAGGAGATTTGACCAAACACTAACGTTAAGTGTGACAGGAGGTGTGACCAAACACTAGTGTTGAGTACTAGAGGAGGTGTGGCCAAACAAGAGTGTTGAGTATGACTGGACGTGTGGCCAAACACTAGTGTTGAGTCTGACAGGAGGTTTGGCCAAACGCTAGTGTTAAGTATGACAGGAGGTGTGGCCAAACACTAGTGTTGAGTGTGTCAGGATGTGTGGCCAAACACTAGTGTTGAATATGACAGGTGTGGCAAAACCCTAGTGTTGAGTACGACAGGAGGTGTTGCCAAACACTAGTGTTAAGTATGACAGGAGGTGTGGCCAAACACTAGTGTTGAGTACGACAGGAGGTGTGGCTAAACACTAGTGTTGAGTCTGACAGAAGGTTCGGCCAAACACTACTGTTGAGTGTGACAGGAGGTGTGGCCAAACACTAGTGTTGAGTATGACAGGAGGTGTGGTCAAACACTTGTGTTGAGTATGACTGGAGGTTTGGCCAACACTAGTGTTGAGTATGACAGGAGTTTGGCCAAACACTAGTGTTGAGTATGGCAGGGGGTGTGGCTAAACTCTAGTGTTAAGTATGACAGGAAGTGTGGGTAAAACCTAGTTTTGAGTACGACAGGAGGTGTGGCCAAACACTAATGTTTTGTATGACAGGAGGTGTGGCCAAACACAAGTGTTGAGTATGACAGGCGGTGTGGCGAAACACTAGTGTTGATGATGATAGGAGTTTTGGCCAAACACTAGTCGTGAGTATGACAGGAAGTGTGGCCAAGCACTAGTGTTGAGTGTGACAGGTTTGGCCAAACACCAGTGTTGAGTATGACAAGAGGTGTGGCCAAACACTAGTGTTGGTTATGACAGGAGGTGTGGCGAAACGGTCAAACACTACTGTTGAGTATGACAGGAGGTGTGGACAAACATAGTGTTGTGTATGACAGGAAGTGTGGTCGAAAACTAGTGTCGAGTATGACTGGAGGTTTGGCCAAACTCTAATGTTAAGTATGACATGTGTGGCCAAACACTAGCGTTGAGTATGATAAGAAGTTTGGCCAAACACTACTGTTGAGTATGACAGGAGGTGTGGCCAGACACTAGCGTTGAGTGTGACAGGAGGTGTGGCCAAACACTAGTGTTGAGTATGTCAGGAAGTGTGGCAAAAGCACTAGTGTTGAATATGACAGGAATTTTGGCCAAACACTAGTGCTGAGTATGACAGGAGGTGTGGCCAAACAGTAGTGTTGAGTACTATAGGAGTTGTAGCCAAACACTAGTGTTAAGTATGGCAGGACGTGTGGCCAAACACTACTTTTGAGTACGACAGGAGGTGTGGCCAAACACTAATTTAAGTATGACAGGAGGTGTGGCCAAATACTAGTGTTGAGGATGACAGGAGGTGTGGCCAAACACTATTTTTGAGTATGCCAGGAGGTGTGGCCAAACACTAGAGTTGACTATGACAGGGGGTGTGGCCAAACACTAGTGTTGAGTATGACAGGTGTGGCCAAACACTAGAGTTGAGTATGGCATTAGGTTTGGCCAAACAGTAGTGTTGAGCATGACAGTAGGTGAGGCCAAACGGCCAAACACTAGTGTTGAGTATGACAGGAGGTGTGACCAGACACTAGTGTTGAATATGACAGGAGGTGTGGACAAACACTAGTGTTGAGTATGACAGGAAGTTTGTCCAAACACTAATGTTAAGTATGACAGGACGTGTGGCCAAACACTAGTGTTGACTATTAAGGAGGTGTGGCCAAACACTAGTGTTGAGTATGACAGGGGGTTTGGCCAAACACTAGTTGTGAGTATGACAGGAAGTGAGGCTAAGCACTAGTGTTGAGTATGAGAGGTTTGGCCAAACACCAGTGTTGATTATGAAAAGAGGTGTGGCCAAACACTAGTGTTGAGTATGACAGGAGGTGCGGCCAAACGATCAAACACTACTGTTGAGTATGACAGCAGGTGTGGATAAACACTAGTGTTGTGTATGACAAGAGGTGTCGCCAAAACCTAGTGTTGAGTATGACTGGAGGTTTGGCCAAACACTAATGTTAAGTATGACAATTGTGGCCAAACACTAGCGTTGAGATGACAGGAAGTGTGGCCAAACAGTAGTGTTGATTATGACAGGAGGTGTGGCCAAACACTAGTGTTGACTGTGACAGGGGGTGTGGCCAAACACTAGTGTTGAGTATGATAGGAGTTTTGTCCAAACACTAGTGCTGAGGTTGACAAGAGGTGTGGCCAAACACTAGTGTTAAGTATGACAGGAGGTGTGGCCAAACACTAGCGTTGAGTACGACACGAGGTGTGGCCAAACACTAATTTAAGTATGACAGGAGGCGTGGTCAAACACTAGTGTTGAGTATGACAGGAGGTGTGGCCAAACACTAGCGTTGAGTATGACAGGAGGTGTGGCCAAACACTAATTCAAGTATGACAGGAGGCGTGGTCAAACACTAATGTTAAGTATGACAGGAGGTGTGGCCAAACACTAGCGTTGAGTACGACACGAGGTGTGGCCAAACACTAATTTAAGTATGACAGGAGGCGTGGTCAAACACTAGTGTTGAGTATGACAGGAGGTGTGGCCAAACACTAGCGTTGAGTATGACAGGAGGTGTGGCCAAACACTAATTCAAGTATGACAGGAGGCGTGGTCAAACACTAATGTTAAGTATGACAGGAGGTGTGGCCAAACACTAGCGTTGAGTACGACACGAGGTGTGGCCAAACACTAATTTAAGTATGACAGATAGTGTTGAGTATGATAGGAGTTTTGTCCAAACACTAGTGCTGAGGTTGACAAGAGGTGTGGCCAAACACTAGTGTTAAGTATGACAGGAGGTGTGGCCAAACACTAATGTTAAGTATGACAGGAGGTGTGGTCAAACACTAGCGTTGAGTACGACACGAGGTGTGGCCAAACACTAATTTAAGTATGGCAGGAGGCGTGGTCAAACACTAGTGTTGAGTATGACAGGAGGTGTGGCCAAACACTAGCGTTGAGTACGACACGAGGTGTGGCCAAACACTAATTTAAGTATGACAGGAGGCGTGGTCAAACACTAGTGTTGAGTATGACAGGAGGTGTGGCCAAACACTAGCGTTGAGTATGACAGGTGGTGTGGCCTAACACTAGCGTTGAGTATGACAGGAGGTGTGGCCAAACACTAGCGTTGAGTACGACACGAGGTGTGGCCAAACACTAATTTAAGTATGACAGGAGGCGTGGTCAAACACTAGCGTTGAGTATGACAGGAGGTGTGGCCAAACACTAGCGTTGAGTATGACAGGTGGTGTGGCCTAACACTAGCGTTGAGTATGACAGGAGGTGTGGCCTAACACTAGCGTTGAGTATGACAGGAGGTGTGGCCAAACACTAGCGTTGAGTACGACACGAGGTGTGGCCAAACACTAATTTAAGTATGACAGGAGGCGTGGTCAAACACTAGCGTTGAGTATGACAGGAGGTGTGGCCTAACACTAGCGTTGAGTATGACAGGAGGTGTGGCCTAACACTAGTGCTGATTATCCCAGGAGGTGTTGTAAGGTTGAGTTGTCAGGAATGAATACAGGTCTTCTTCGTGGATGGTAGTCAATGAAGATCAGGCGGCCTTTGTAGATTTATTACAAAAGAATATGTACGTCCATCTGTAGTACTCTGGGCTATAGTCTTATGACACACTACGACACACTCTAGTGAACAGTGTGACGATGCTGGCCAGTGTGTTCCCTCAGGTCACACTGGCAGGGGTTATATGGGAGTCCGTCAACACCCATTCAACAACGTGTTCAAATAACAGATCAGCTCTTACGTGTTCAAACATCCTGAGTAACAGTAGCCCGTGGGAACAGTGGGCCCGTGGCAACATGCATCTAACTCTATGTAACTCACAGTAGATGATAATAACAAATAGTTAATGAAAAATTAATGGTAGTATGCGTGAGTCTTACATTTTGCTCGGCCACAACCTGGCTCAAGCTCCTGCGAGCCACGAAAAGTTATGGTTATTTATGAAATAATACTGAGTACAGAAATAAGCAAATTATAGTTATTAACAAGAGTTACTCCTATATCAACTAGTATTCTTGATAAGATAGATAACACACTCTACAATTGTTACAGGATTGAAAAGATACATATATATATATATATATGTTATAAACAAAATCAGTATGCAGAAAAAAATTCAAGCAACTCAATTAATACATATTATTCTGGAGTTAGATTCCTCCTCAAATAAGGAAGTGCTGCTGCGACTACCTTCTGAACCTCCAATGTGGCTGTAGGGAAGTCTATATTAGACACCCTATGTCGTAGATGACAATATAAGATGAATACTATGAATAATAATATGAGTGCAATAGACAACGAAATAAATGAAAATCCAGAAACATGAGAAGTGTACTTAAAAGGTACAAAAGCCAAAACATCTATTGCAGAATCTAAATTTTCTTGAACCATAGATGGAAGGTGTTGGATATTAACTTCATTAATGATGGATAAGTTGATGTTATGGGGGATTCGTTCTATACTCGGGATAGCTCTATCAATCTGACCCAAAAAATGATCATGAGTTCCGAACAATTTGAAACTTGAACTGATAACAGTACATTGCTGTCCTAACTGAATGTGTCGCAGAAACAAATAAGATTTGGGATGATTAGGTGGGCAATGAATGAGAACATTTTGTGGTTCTGGAAAAAACAGTACGTGATATTTGTCCATACTTTCAATCCAAGGTTCAGTAACAGTAATTTCCTTAAAGGAACAGGAATGAAGAACATTTTGTTGATGCCCTAAAAGTAGTTGGTCCTCACATGAGTTTGTTTGTAAATCATGAAAAACCAAGGTATTGGGTGGGCAAATCAAGTTGTCAAACAATGGTTTATGGCACAATGCTAAATCATCCATGGAGAGATGTGCAATCAACGAGGAATTAATATTATATAAGAGAAAGTTCATGTTATCAGCAAGGACGATAGTCTTTTGCAACTCTTTTATATAATTAAAAGGGAATGGTATTACGTTCACAAGGCTGTAAGTATTGGAGTCAGTGAATGGTATGTGGATAATGACCGCTTCGAGGATCACGTCAACCGTTAGTAAGGAGTAATAACTGGCCACGTGATGCAGAGGGAGAGCTGGGGTGTAACCGAATTTCGTCATTGCTTGTTTAATGATACGTGTGAGTTCCGAGATGGGAAAAAACGATGGTGTGACAACTTGGTTTACCAGATTATTAACATCTTCCAATAAGTGAGTGAAATAATGTGCATAATAAGTGATTTGGGTATATAAACTATCAACATATGTGGAAATAGTCACTATAGCATATATAGTATTAACAGACTTTGCCAGTAGTGCTACTTGTTGTGTCAGGTTATTAACAGTTAACATCATGTCATTCAAATATCTAGAATGTTGTTTTAAGACCTTAGCTTCAGCTCTAATAAACCTGTTGTTAAGAAGTTGTTGAAACTGTAAAGATGCAATCTGATTCCTAACTGAATTAAGTTCTTCCTGAGTAGCAGTACCAAACAAATATGATTGGAGGGACCCTACAAAATTAAGCAGACCTCTCTTGCTTCTCCTCTGCTTTTCCGTGTTCATCCTGGTATTAGTATTTACTGGAGATTCAATGTCTTGTATTATGTCATACAGAATCACACAAGTACTATTCAATTTCCAGGTCCACTGGTTTAACAAAGTTGGAGGATGAGCAACACTAGAGTTTCTCATGGACGCACTGTTGTAAAACTTGAGTTCTGCATTCTTGGCCAGAAATACCTCAAACGAGTTTGCTTATAGCATTTATCTGCGCCTGGGTGTGCGGTCTGCGGTGAATCATGTGCTAACTTCAAGAAATCCTGTACTAATGTTGTTGGAATTATTGTTTGCTTAACAACACGGGCAGGTACTCCTAATTTCGCATCCCTGCACAAGACTCCCTGCGATGAATACAATTCTCTGACTGGAACAACTGTTTTAGCATCCAATGAAGATCTTACACCCTCTAGGTATTCTATGACAGGACCCCAGACTGGGTCATCTCGTTGATGTCGTGTCAACCTTTCTACATCAAAATCTACGGGTCTATTACCTACAGTGACTGTACCCACTCTGCGGGAGAGCGCGTCTGCAACTACATCGGATGAACCCGAAACAAAGCGAAAATCTGGGTCAAATGCTTGTATAGTTAAAAACCACCTCTGAAACTTTCCTGTAGGATCTTGTCTTTGAAAAATACCCAGCAGAGCTCTGTGATCTGTATAAACTGTAATAGGGTAACCATATATGTATTCCTTAAAATGTTTGAGTGCCCAAAGAACTGCAAGGCCTTCCAATTCTGTTATTGAGTATTTCGATTCCGTCGTCGAACATGTACGGCTCGCATAAGCTATGGGAAAAAGTCTACCCTTATTTGACTCCTGCATAAGTACAGCTCCAAGACCCTGTTTACAAGCATCTGTGTGCAAAATGAAGGGTTTCTCAAAGTTGGGAAATCGAAGGATAGATGCTTCTATCAAGTGTCGCTTGAGTAAGTTAAACGCATTGTCTTGCGCTGTAGACCACTGGAATGTAACTCCCTGTTTCAGAAGTGAAGTGAGTGGGTTTGCGATCTTCGCGAAATTAGCGATAAATCTTTGATAATATCCTGCTAAACCAAGGAAAAATTTGACCTTGTCTGTTATGGAAGGGACTGGCCATTCCACAATTGTTCGTACTTTATCTGCATTAGGTTGAATACCGTTTTCGTCAACGGTGTGACCTAAGTAATTAATTCGTGTCTGTAGAAAGGAACATTTGGATAACTTGACTTTTAGGTTTGCATCCTTAAGTCGCAGAAATACTCTCTCAAGACTTTTGAAATGAGAAGCAATATCTGGAGACATGACTATTATATCATCAAGATAAACCAATACTTCTTGGCCCAACATGTGACGACAAATGTTAGTCATTAACCTTGAGAAGGTGATCACCGGTGAGGAATGAAGACCGAAGGTCATGATGCATATGAACTGCCAATGACCATCTGGCGTACTGAACACAGTCAGGGGGCGGCTTTCCTCTGACAAGGGAATCTGCCAAAATCCGCTTAGTAAATCCAAAGTTGAAAATACCTTATTGTTACCGAGGCTATGAAGAAGCTCTGATACCACTGGTAATGGGAAACGATCTTTCAAAGTGACCTTGTTGTTGAGTTTTCTAAAATCTATGACTGGTCTAAAAGTTCCGCCCTTTTCGGAACGATCAGAAGTGGTGAATTCCATGGTGACCGTGATTCTTCTATGACCTTATCTTTCAACATGTCCTGAACCAGTTTGCTTGCTATGTCTCTGTGTGCGTGTGGTAATCGATAGGCTGGGACGTAAATGGGACGTGTGTTTTTCTCTAAGTTAATAATGTGAACATCCAAATGAGTTCTACCGAGTGGTTCTCCTGATAAGGCAATAGTAGACCTATACTGGTTAAGTAAGTCTGTTAACTGGTCAACATGTTTGGTTAATCCTACCTTGGATATCATGTCAGGGGTGATGGTGGGGAGCTGACTCGAGCCGTGCACTGCTGAGTCTGGGGTAGGAGGAGTAGGTGGTGGTGGGTTAATGGAATGTGAGACTAGACGGATGTTAAACTCATGTAACTCCTCGTCTTGAATTCCGGACTTCAAAACGGAGAATTCCACAAGCTTGGTCCCTCTACAGAGACGGACAGGAGTGGGGTCCCGTATTGGCAATGTATACGGTAACCTCTCCATCTGCGGTCTCATGAATAGAGGCATCCATCGATAGCCCTTTGACAGTTAGTGATGAAGATTCAGCAACTACTCTTAGTACGAGATCACCCTGACTATGTCTCAGTCCATGATCAGTCATCCACTTTCGAGAAAGTGAGAGAGGAACCTTCGTTAATGTGTTACTATGCAGAGTCATATTTGTTTGAAGTTTACCAGGGCAATGAGTAGAAAAATAAAAGGGGTGGGTATTAGCCTTCGTGAAGCAGGACGTGGGAGCAGATGTATTAATGACCCTGACTGAGTGAGAACTCTTCTCTGACAACGGCAGGAACGTATTATCAACACAAACCACATGATAAATAGGACAGATCTTATGTTGTGCCACACATAGAATGGCGTCCTAGTAACAAGTTAGCAGGAAAAGTTACATCTCGAACAATGTAAGGGGTGACGGTCATGACCTAGTCGCCAATGCGAATGTTCATTTTAATAGTGCCCCTTACGTCGAGATTTTCATTTGAGATACTTTGAAGGGATGGGTAAAAGTCTGAGTATTTAACAAGTTGAGTGCGCATTAATGGTTGAACAAAATCATAATGGACGACATCTGCTTCCACGCCACTGTCTAGAAAGATTGTGATTGGCTTATTCTGGAAAGAACCCACTAAATCGAAACTTGTAATGTGAAAAAATGGCGAAGAACGAAAATGTCTTAAGAGTTCCTTATGTGACGGAGTCTTGTCATGAGCGAGAGATTGTCATTGTTGATGATGACATGATGAACCTGTGTTAGATGACGTCTGTCTAGCTAATGCTCGGCATTCCTCTGAAGTGTGTCTAGCGTTCTTATGATATGAACACATGTCTGGTGTTGTGGGGCGCGAGCGGGTGAAGGTCAGCTTGGTGTCTGACTGCAGGAAATTATGACACGGTCTGCAGCATTGTGACGACCGAGGTTGTGATGCCATGGGTCGTTGACTGCGTTTGTTGTTCTGGTCGAGGCGTGAGAAAGAGTCCCATGTGTAAGTACACACATTCGCTTTATGTCCTGTTTGGTGACACCGGAAACACGTCACCTTATGTGAATGCTTGTCATCACTGCATCGCTTTAAGTGGCCGTGAGAGGAATGATTGTGTTGATCACTAGAATGTTTCCTCATACATTGGGAAGCTGACACCCTCCCCAGTGTCTTGGTGTTGTGATATCCACCTTTCTTTTTAGTGTAACTCAATACTTTCGTTACTGACCATGATGGGTCGATGTCTTCATCAAGTAACCGCCGAGCTACGTTTGGAGGTCAGGTCCTTGAGAATGAAGAGTATGTGTAATAAACGCACGAGTGTTTGTACATGAGTTTCAGGCTTCATCATGGCCGACATCCAGGGTGAGGATTCGTAAGCCTGCCTAAATAACGTCATTCTTCCATGTAAGGTACTCCAGTGATCAGGGATTGACGTATCATCCGTGTATGTAGTGTTAAGAGCACGTAAAAGGACGGTTAGTAGATTATCTGAGAATGATTCCTCACAACCGAACTTAAACAACGTTTTAAATTCCTCCCAAGATGTACATTTTCGAACATCCTCTGAGTCATAAACAACCCTAGCGTAATTGTTAGGTTTGGTGAAATCAATGAGATTTTTAGCAGCTGCTATAAGCGCTTTGTCTCCTGACTCACCATTATGTTCAACACTGTCCTCTACGTTCCTGATCCACCGATCAAAATTTGATAGTTTACCATCAAATAACTCGTGTGGTTCCCTAGCTTGTTTTAGTGTGAAAACTGTTTTTTGTGAAGTATCTGATTGTCCTGAGTTTTCGTGAGGTGGAGGGGGAGGTGGGTGTGGGTGTGGTAGCGTATGGGAAGGTTTCTGTGGGTCATCTGTGTCACCAGAATCTGTCAAAACGACTTTGTGCGACGTTCTAGAAGGTTGGTTCCGTTTATAGTAAGGGATCCTAGGTAATTTCCTAAGTACATATGAACCTTTACGATTACCGCATGGAATATCTTCAGACATGTAATACAATCTGACTTAAAGTGTTTAAGTAATAAACCTCTCTAAAAATCAGAATACAATGAACACTATTGTCCTAATCTAAAATACCTAACCTGAATATTATTTGAAAATACTGCACCGAAATAAAGGCAATAAAAAGTATGGGATAACAACATACCAATACAAGATTCTGCATGCGAAAGTAATCATCACTAAAAACAACAGTATCAATGTATGAAAACATAAGAATATATGCAAGAAAAACCCTTAGATTAATTTGCTAAGCTACAAGGACGAATAGTCATATTACCCAAAAGTATATATATATACATATGTCTATATTGATAGACTAGGGACTAGTAACACACAAAAGGAGTATACCTCACAGAGTGAACCATTTTGACACAGTTCTTATCTGAATGGGAGATTCGCTCGCTTAGACGTCTCGGGTGTGGTGTAGCGAGGTGGAGATGTGTGCAGAGGAGCGGCTCGCTAGCAGGAAAGTTGAGTGAGCAACAAGGGCCGGACCACGCGATGCTGACGTCTGGGATGTCGCCACGGCTGCTGATGGTGCGTCTCTGGAGTGGTCGACCGGATGACCTCCACGTTGGTGTTGGCAGGATCGCTGACCTTGCTGGAGACGCGTGGATGTGATGACAACACTCCACGGTGGAGGCGCTGTGTTCCCTCGCAAGTGACACAGTGTCAGCAATGCAATATAGACGTATCTTCACTGCCTGGAGATACGGGTGATGGAGAACGTAGTCGGCCGTGGATCCCACCGCTGCCACCATTTGTAAGGTTGAGTTGTCAGGAATGAATACAGGTCTTCTTCGTGGATGGTAGTCAATGAAGATCAGGCGGCCTTTGTAGATTTATTACAAAAGAATATGTACGTCCATCTGTAGTACTCTGGGCTATAGTCTTATGACACACTACGACACACCCTAGTGAACAGTGTGACGATGCTGGCCAGTGTGTTCCCTCAGGTCACACTGGCAGGGGTTGTATGGGAGTCCGTCAACACCCATTCAACAACGTGTTCAAATAACAGATCAGCTCTTACGTGTTCAAACATCCTGAGTAACAGTAGCCCGTGGGAACAGTGGGCCCGTTGCAACATGCATCTAACTCTATGTAACTCACATTAAATGATAATAACAAATAGTTAATGAAAAATTAATGGTAGTATGCGTGAGTCTTACAGTGTGGCCAAACAGTAGTGTTGACTATGACAGGAGGCGTGGCCAAACATTAGTGTTGAGTGTGACAGGTGTGGCCAAACACTAGATTTGAGTATGGTAGGATGTTTGGCCAAACACTAGTGTTGAGTATGACAGGTGGTGCGGCCAAACGGCCAAACTCTAGTGTTGAGTATGACAGATCTGGCCAAACACTAGTGTTGAGTATGACAGGAGGTGTGGACAAACACTAGTGGTGAGTATGACAGGAGGTTTGTCCAAACACTAATGTTAGGTATGACAAGAGGTGTGGCCAAGCACTAGTGTTGAGTATGACAGGTGTGGCCAAACACTAGTGTTGAGTGTGACAGGAGATTTGGTCAATCACTAGTGTTAAGTATGACAGGAGGTGTGGTCAAACACTAGTGTTGAGTATGACTGGAGGTGTGGCTAAACACTAGTGTTAAGTATGACAGGTGAGGCCAAACAGTAGTGTTGAGTCTGAGAGGTGTGATCAAACACTAGTGTTGAGTATGACAGGAGATGTGGCAAAACACAGGCGTTGAGTATGACAGGAGTTGTGGCCAAACACTAGTGGTGACTATGACAGGTGTGGCCAAGTACTGATGTTGAGTATGACGGGTGTGGCCAAACACTAGTGTTGAGTATGACAGGAGGTTTGGCCAAACACTAGTTTTCATTATGACAGGAGGTGTGGACAACGACTAGTGTTAAGTATGACATGAGATGTGGCCAAACACTAGTGTTGAGTATGATAGCGGTTTGGCCAAACACTAATGCTAAGTATGACAGGAGGTGTGGCCAAAATCTAGTGTTGAGTGTGACTGGTGTAGCCAAACACTAGTGTTGAGTATGACAGGAGGTGTTGCCAAACCCTAGTGTTGACTATGACAGGAGGTGTGGCCAAACACTAGTGTTAACTATGACAGGAGGTGTGGCCAAACACTAGTGTTGAGTATGACAGGAGGTGTTGCCAAACCCTAGTGTTGACTATGACAGGAGGTGTGGCCAAACACTAGTGTTAACTATGACAGGAAGTGTGGCCAAACACTAATGTTGAGTATGATAGGAGGTGAAGCGAAACACTAATGTTATGACAGGAGGTGTGGCCAAACACAGGTGTTGAGTATGACAGCAGGTGTGGCCAAACACTAGTGTTGAGTATTACAGGTGAGGCCAAACACTAGTGCTGAGTATGATAGTAGGTGTGGCCAAACACTAGTGTTGAGTATGACAGGAGGTTTGGCCAAACACTAGTGTTAAGTATAGCAGGATATGTGGCCAAACACTAGTGTTGGGTATGAGAGGAGGTGTGGCCAAACATTAGTGTTGAGTATTACAGGTGTGGCCAAATACTAGTGTTGAGTATGACAGGAGGTGTGGCCAAAGACTAGTGTTGACTATGACAGGAGGTTTGGCCAAACACCAGTGTTGATTATGATAGGTGTAGCCAAACACTAGTATTAAGTATGACAGGAAGTGTGGCCAAACACTAGTTTTGAGTATGACAGGAGGTGTGGCCACACACTAGTGTTGATTATGAGAGGAGGTGTGGCTAAACAGTAGTGTTTAGTATGGCAGGAGGTTTGGCCAAAAACTAGTTTATGTAGGACAGGAGGTGTGACCAAACACTATTGTTCAGTATGACAGGAGGTGTGGCCAAACACTAGCGTTGAGTATGGCAAGAGGTTTGGCCAAACACTAGTTTTGATTATAACAGGAGGTGTGGCGAACCACTAGTGTTGAGTATGACAGGTGTGGCCAAACACTAGTGTTGAGTATGACAGGAGATTTGGCCAATAACTAGTCTTAAGTATTGACAAACTAGTCTTAAGTGTTGACAAACACTAGTGTTGTGTATGACAGGAGGTGTGGCCAAAAACTAGTGTCGAGTATGACAGGAGGTTTGGCCAAATACTAATGTTAAGTATGACATGTTTGGCCAAACACTAGCGTTGAGTATGACAGGAAGTGTGGCTAAACACTGTTATTGAGAGGACAGGAGGTGTTGCCGGACACTAGTGTTGAGCGTAACAGGAGGTGTGGCCAAACACTAGTGTTGAGTATGTCCGGAGGTGTGGCAAAAACACTAGTGTTGAGTATGACAGGAGTTTTGGCCAAACACTAGTGCTGAGTATGATGGGAGGTGTGGCCAAACACTAGTGTTAAGTACTACAGGAGTTGTGGCCAAACACTAGTGTTAAGTATGACAGGACGTGTGGCCAAACACTAGTTTTGAGTACGACAGGAGGCGTGGCCAAACACTAATCTAAGTATGGCAGGAGGTGTGGCCAAAAACTAGTGTTGAGTATGACAGGAGGTGTGGCCAAACACTAGTGTTGAGTATGCCAGGAGGTGTGGCCAAACACTAGTGTTAACTATAGCAGGAGGTGTGGCCAAACACTAGTGTTGAGTATGATAGGTGTGTCAAAACACTAGAGTTGAGTATGGCATTAGGTTTGGCCAAACAGTAGTGTTGAGTATGATAGGAGGTGCGGTCAAACGGCCTAACACTAGTGTTGAGTATGACAGGATGTCTGGCCAAACTTTAGTATTGAATATGACAGGAGGTGTGGACAAACACTAGTGTTGAGTATGACAGAAGGTTTGTCCAAACACTAATGTTAAGTATGCCAGGACGTGTGGCCAAACACTAGTGTCGACTGTGAATGAGTTGTTGCCAAACACTAGTGTTTTGAGTATGACAGGAGGTGTGGCCAAACACTAGTTGTGAGTATGACGGGAAGTGTGGCCAAGCACTAGTGTTGAGTATGACAGGTTTGGCCAAACACCAGTGTTGATTATGACATGAGGTGTGGCCAAACACTAGTGTTGAGTATGACAGGAGGTGCGGCCAAACGGCCAAACACTAGTGTTGAGTATGACAGGATGTGTGGACAAACACTAGTGTTGTGTATGACAAGAGGTGTCGCCAAAAACTAGTGTTGAGCACGACAGGAGGTTTGGCTAAACACTAATGTTAAGTATGACATGTGTGGCCAAACACTAGCGTTGAGTATGACAGGAGGTGTGGCTAAACAGTAGTGTTGATTATGAATGGAGGTGTGGCCAAACACTAGTGGTGACTGTGACAGGAGGTGTGGCCAAACACTAGTGTTGAGTATGTCAGGTGTGGCAAAAAATAGTGTTGAGTATGATAGGAGTATTGTCCAACCACTAGTGCTGAGGTTGACAGGAGGTGTGGCCAAACACTAGTGTTGAGTATGACAGGAGGTGTGGCCAAACACTAGTGTTAAGTATGACAGTACGTGCAGCCAAACACTAGCGTTGAGTACTACACGAGGTGTGGCCAACACTAATGTTGAGTATGACACGAGGCGTGGCCAAACACTAATTCAAGTATGATAGGAGGTGTGGCCAAGCACTAGTGTTGAGTATGGCAGGAGGTGTGGCCAAACAGTAGTGTTGACTATGACAGGAGGCGTGGCCAAACACTCGTGTTGAGCATGACAGGTGTTTCCAAACACTATCATTGAGTATGGTAGGAGGTTTGGCCAAACACTGGTGTTGAGTATGACAGGAGGTGCGGCCAAACGGTCAAACACTAATGTTGAGTATGACATAAGGTCTGGCCAAACACTAGTGTTGACTATGATAGGAGGTGTGGACAAACACTAGTGGTGAGTGTGACAGGAGGTTTGTCCAAACACTAGTGTTAGGTATGACAAGAGGTGTGGCCAAACACTAGTGTTGAGTATGGCAGGAGGTGTGGCCAAACACAAGTGTTGAGTATGGTAGGAAGTGTGGGCAAACACTAGTGTTGAGTGTGACAGGAGGTGTGGCCAAACACTAGTGTTGAGTATGACTGGAGGTTTGGCCAAACACTAGTGTTGAGTATGACAGGAGGTGTGGCCAAACACTAGTGTTGAGTATGACAGGAAGGTGAGGCCAAACACTAGTGTTAAGTATGACAGGAGGTGTGGCCAAACACTAGTGTTGAGCTATGACAGCAGGTGTGGCCAAACACTAGTGTTAAGTATGGCAGCAGGTGTGGCCAAACACTAGTGTTGAGCATGACAGGAGGTGAGGCCAAACACTAATGTTAAGTATGGCAGCAGGTGTGGCCAAACACTAGTGTTGACTATGACAGCAGGTGTGGCCAAACACTAGTGTTAAGTATGACAGGAAGTGTGGCCAAACACTAGTGTTGAGTATGACGGGAGGTGTGGCCAAACACTAGTGTTGAAGTATGACAGGAGGTGTGGCCAAACACTAGTGTTGAGTATGACAGGAGGTGTGGCCAAACACTAATGTTGAGTATGACAGGAGGTGTGGCCAAACACTAGTGTTGAGTATGACAGGAGGTGTGGCCAAACAAATTAAGTATGGCAGGAGGTGTTGCCGAACACTAGTGTTGAGTATGACAGGAGGTGTGGCCAAACACTAGTGTTAAGTATGGCAGGAGGTGTGGCCAAACACTAGTGTTAAGTATGACTGGAGGTGTGGCCAAACACTAGTGTTGAGTATGACAGGAGATTTAGCCAATAACTAGTGTTAAGTATGACAGGAGGTGTGGGCAAACACTAGTGTTGAGTATGACTGGAGTGTGGTCAAACACTTGTGTTGAGTATGACAGGAGGTGTGGCCAAACAATAGTGTTGAGTATGACAGGTGAGGCCAAACACTAGTGTTGAGTATGATAGTAGATGTGGCCAAACACTACTGTTGAGTATGACATAAGGTCTGGCCAAACACTAGTGTTGACTATGATAGGAGGTGTGGGCAAACACTAGTGGTGAGTGTGACAGGAGGTTTGTTCAAACACTAATGTTAGGTATGACAAGAGGTGTGGCCAAACACTAGTGTTGAGTATGGCAGGAGGTGTGCCCAAACACTAGTGTTAAGTATGATAGGAGGTGTGGCCAAACACTAGTGTTGAGTATGACAGGAGGTGTGGCCAAACACTAGTGCTGAGTATGACTGGAGGTGTGGCCCAACACTAGTGTTGTGTATGACAGGAGGTGTGGCCAAACACTAGTGTTGAGTATGATAGGAGGTGTGGCGAAACACTAGCGTTGAGTATGACAGGAGGTTTAGCCAAACGAATTAAGTATGGCAGGAGGTGTTGCCAAACACTAGTGTTGAGTATGACAGGAGGTGTGGCCAAACACTAGTGTTAAGTATGGCAGGAGGTGTGGCCAAACACTAGTGTTAAGTATGACTGGAGGTGTGGCCAAACACTAGTGTTGAGTATGACAGGAGATTTGGCCAATAACTAGTGTTAAGTATGACAGGAGGTGTGGGCAAACACTAGTGTTGAGTATGACTGGATGTTTGGCCAAACACTATTGTTGAGTCTTACAGGAGGTTTGGCCAAACACTAGTGTTAAGTATGACAGGTGAGGCCAAACAGTAGTGTTGAGTCTGACAGGAGGTGTGATCAAACACTAGTGTTGAGTATGACAGGTGTGGCCAAACAATAGTGTTGAGTATGACAGGAGGCGTGGCCAAACACTAGTGGTGACTATGACAGGTGTGGCTAAGCACTGTTGTTGAGTATGACGGGTGTGGCCAAACACTAGTGTTGAGTATGACAGGAGGTTTGGCCAAACACTAGTTTTCAGTATGACAGGTGTGGACAAACACTAGTGTTGAGTATGACAGGAGATGTGGCCAAACACTAGTGTTGAGTATGACAGGAGGTGTGGCCAAACACTTGTGTTGAGTATGACAGGAGGTTTGGCCAAACACTAATGTTAAGTATGACAGGAGGTGTGGCCAAAATCTAGTGTTGAGTGTGACTGGTGTAGCCAAACACTAGTGTTGAGTATGACAGGAGGTGTGGCCAAACACTAGTGTTGAATATGAGAGGATGTGTGGCCAAACACTAGTGTTAAGTATGACAGGAAGTGTGGCCAAACACTAATGTTGATTATGACAGGAGGTGAGGCGAAACACTAATGTTAAGTATGACAGGAGGTGTGGCCAAATACAAGTGTTGAGTATTACAGGTGAGGCCAAACACTAGTGTTGAGTATGATAGTAGATGTGGCCAAACACTAGTGTTGAGTATGACAGGAGGTATGGCCAAACACTAGGTTTGAGTATGAGAGGAGGTGTGGCCAAACACTAGTGTTTAGTATGGCTGGAGGTTTGGCCAAACACTAGTTTTAAGTATGACTGGAAGTGTGGCCAAGCACTAGGGTTGAGTATGACAGGAGGTGTATCCAAACACTAGTGTTGAGTATGACAGGAGGTGTTGCCAAACACTAGAGTTGAGTATGACAGGAGGTGTATCCAAACACTAGTGTTGAGTATGATAGGAGATCAGGCCAAACACTAATGCTAAATATGACAGGATGTTTGGCCAAGCACTGGTGTTGAGTATGATAGGAGGTTTGGCCACTCAAAAGTGGCAAGTATAACAGGAAGTGTGGCCACACATTTGTGGTTGATATGACCGGAGGTGTGGTCAGGCCACTGCAATCGTTTATTACCTGTGTCACACTCAGCAGTATGAGAGTGGGGCCAGACCGCCACCACCGTCTGTCATCTGTGTCACACTCGTGAGTACGAGGATGTCGCTCTGAGTTGATAACACTATCACTTACCTGGACCTCAGCTGAGCCTGTGAATCATGTTATTTTCTTCTCAGTAGAGGAGTACTCCAGCCAGGGTAAGGGAGGGAGAGCTTCAACTGGGCAGAAGTTGACACACAAAAACTTCAAATTAAGAGAGACTCTACATGATATGAGTAATTCATACAGAACCAGTGGTTCCCACACATTAACACTGCTGGCACTGTGGGATCTTTTACATTGAATTACTTAAGCAGAATGATTGTGTCACAGACATGGAAGCCCAATATATCCTCATGGATAAGAACAAGTCATGTGACTCTGTATATAGAAGGTAGAAATCATGTACTGTTTCTAAGCGGTCGTCAGCCTCTTTTGGCATGGTAGCTTGGCCGACCAAGTCTATAAACCAACCTAACAGGACCCCTGGTATTGTGCTACGCGAAGTAGCACTTAAATATGTGCATAACTGATCACACACAAATTTCTGTTGTTTGTTCTGCTTGTTACTTGGTATCAATAACTACGTTGACCTCATCAATATTTTACCATCCCATGAATTACGGCTACATAGCTGTAATCTCAAGAGCCTTAAACATGAATGCGACTGCTGGTCTTCAAGAATATAATTCATTCTCTGATCTGCTCTTTGTTCGGGGAGCCAGCCAATTGTTCGTACTCACTGGTTGTGTCTCTCATTACCTCTGCCTCCTCGCTGTACACACTAACGCGATACCATCTGGAATTCACGTCAAGTTTAATTCAACAAGACAGTTCACTTGGGAGAAGTCACCCCAGCGTAACTACAGCTAATTTACAGGAACAATAGGACTTAGGCAGCTATGATCTTAACCACTTGATGAATACGTCTCCCACTCTTTCTTAGAACCGACAGTCCAATACAAGTTTGATGTAAACATAGCAATTATGTAAATTTTCCATTATGTCTGTGTGTTGTTCAGGTATATGTAAGTATTACCACCTGGGGATTGGGTAAGGAACACTTCCAACGTATGTTCTCAGTGTCGTAGAAGGCAACTAAGAGGGACGGGAGTATGGGACTTGAAATCTCCCTCCCTCTATTATTACTTACTGAAAAGAGCAGGAACAGGAGTTAAGCGAGTTCTTCTCGAAGGCAAAGTTTGTACTGGATTTTGCATGATTAAAGTTACCTTCGTATTCTTGTTTCTCATTCAGTTAGGAAGAATTTCATAAAACTTTAAAAAAGAGTTGGTTATGTAGGAGAGGAGAGACATTAAAGGGTCGAGCCTGGCAGTAACATCCTCGGCATTCTGTTCTATACAGAACATATTACAACCTTTGCAAGATACTCAGTACATACAGACAACTATATTTTCAGGTGATATTTTGATTAGAATATTATTAACAGTACTGATATTACTAAAAGTAACATTCATATGTAAGACTTTTAAAGAAATAGAAATCTAAGGTAAAATGATCAATAAAGGGAAAACAAAAAGATTCTTGTATCATAAGGAGGTTTAGGGCTCACTCTATGAGTTAATTTCCTTACCAAATTAAAGAATTTGTTATTAGAAGATCAAGGATACATTTATTATGGATGTTCTTAAATTCCTTATCACTGCATTCAGGACGACATGTACGTAACTAAGAGTGGTTCTTAGTGAAGGTTGGTCTGCGGCAGTGGGCTTGTATTGCCACCATGGCTGTTTAATTTCTTTATGGATGGGGATGTTTGGGAGGTAAATGCAAGAGTTTTGGAGAGAGGGGCGAGTATGCAGTCTGTTGGGGATTAGAGGGCCTAGAAAGTGAGTCAACTGTTGTTCGCCGATCATACAGCATGGTAGCTGATTCCAGCAAGAAACTGCAGAAGTTGATGACTGAGTTTGGAAAAGTGTGTGAAAGGAGAAAGTTAAGAGTAAATGTGAATATGAGCAAGATTATTAGGTTCAGCAGGTATGAGGGACAAGTTAGTTGTTATGTAAGTCTGAATGAGGAAAAGTTGGAGGAAGTGAAGTGTTTTAGATATCTGGGAGTGGACTTAACAGCTAATGGAACCATGAAAGCGGAAGTGAGTCATGGGATAGGGGAGGGGGACAAAGGTTCTAGAACCATGAAGACTGTGTGAACAGAGAATACGTCACTTCGGAGAGCAAAAATGGGTATGTTTGAAGGAATAGTGATTACCAACGATGTTGTATGGTTGTGAGACGTGGGCTATATATAGGGTTGTGCGGAGGAGGGTGGATGTGTAGGAAATGAAAGGTCTGAGGACAATATCTGGTGTGAGGTGGTTTGATCGAGTAAGTAATGAAAGGGTAAGAGAGATATGTGACTTGAAATAGTTTGGACATATGTAGAGAATGAGTGAGAAAGGTTGAAAAAAGGATTCACGTATTAGAGGTGCAGGGAACAAGGAGAAATGGGAGATCAAATTGGAAGTAGAAGGATGGAGTGAAAAAAAAAAAATAGCAATCATACCTGAACGTGCAGGAGGCTGAAATACATGCACGGAATAGAGTGAATTGGAACGATGTGGTATACCGGGGTCGACTTGCTGTCAATGGAATGAACCACGGCATGTGAAGCGTCTGGGGTAAACCATGGAAAGTTTTGTGGGGCCTGGATGTGGAAAGGGAGCTGTGGTTTCGGTGCGTTATACATGACAGCTAGAGACTGAGTGTGAACGAATGTGGCCTATTTTCATCTGTTTCCTGGCTCTACGTCGCTGAGGCAAGAGGTAGCGATGCTGTTGCTTGTGGGGCGGTGGGGCGCTAAGAATGGATGAGGGCAAGGAAGTATAAATATATATATATATATATATATATATATATATA